>NC_081157.1:46475547-46827932 GCF_012432095.1 Onychostoma macrolepis | reverse complement strand
GCGCACAGTCACAATCACTAGGCATCAGGATCAACAACTTTGTATGCTAGACTGTCCCTTTAACAACTCTTGGTCCGACTTTTGTAGACTTTGTAGTTGCAGCCACTGAAACTACATTTCTGTTTTAAACGTACAAATTCACGCTCCGTGTATCATTTAAGTGGTTTTACTATGATTACATAGAGCAGCAACCAGATACATTGCATGTGAATTACTTGTAAAGGCTGCGCTGTCTATTTTTGCTACGCTAGTAAAAAAACACGTTGAAAATAATGCACTATAAACATGTTTGTCAACAGAATCGCAAAGAAAGCTTTTATTAAGCAAATCAAGGAGTGAATTACCCACTGTTTTAAAACAGATATCTGTTGGACATGATTCAAGTTAAACGCACAAAAGCAGGCACACAAACACTTCATATTTAATAAATATTACTGAAAATGGCAAATTAAGCAGTTTATATTCTGAAATCTATTTCTAGGTTTTGTTCTGTGTACATTAAATTACCTTTGGATGTAAATGCCCTGTTGAAAAAAACAGCATATGCTGGTTAGGCCTAGGTGAAGCTGTGCGCTTGAATTTGTCATAGCATCATCCTATGCAGTGTGATGAATTATTATTGCTCATTATTGTCTATTGGCTATTTTAGTAATTTAAATAACATGGGCTATCCTAATATATTGATGACATTGTATTATAATATTACACCACCCAAATATTTACTACCTTCTAATTTCCATTGTCAGTGCAGGCTTTTTTTTTTTTTTTTTTTAGCTTACTGACCATTATGGATTAGTGTAGGCTGCATTAAAAAGTCTTGAACATAAAACAACAGGGTAAAAATATAGTTGACGACTAGACATAATCATTTCATGACTCTAGACACTTCTTTGTGAAGACAGTGGCATAATACAGTGAAATAATATGTTCTTTAACCATATAAAAACAGTTGCCATGTGCGTGGGTAAAATTTACCCGCTGGCGCTTTTAGGTATACAGCGACCTCTGGCGGTTCTAGTGTTAAGCAGGTCCTTAGCTGGTCATATGCTGGTCCTAAGCTGGTCCTGACCAGGAGGGTGGTTTCAACAGGGTGGTCATTTTCCTGACAAACACTGAGCTGGTACAACGGAGCGTCCTGCAGATTACCTTTATGAGACTGTCCGGGTCTGGAGTCATCAAGCATCGGCATCTTCATCTAACTTTATTTTGGTTAGGTCCAGATTCCTCAGCAGTTTTTGTATGTTGTAAAAAATGCTAAATATCCATTCACGCCATGCAACATGCAAGCAATATATAACATAGGCTATTATCCGCCAAAACAGATCTGCCACACGACAACTTCTTACACAAATGAGATTGGGGAAGCCATTAGTAAGTTTGATTTTATTTATTAATTTATTTACAAAATAACAATTTAACCTTTTGAGTGGTATGGTCCCACATATGGGATTTTTATTTCCGTGCCCCTGGGAGTACAGTCCCACATATGGGATTTAGAACGTTCGGTGACGTCGCATAACTGCCAAATTCAAACTGTGGTTTCGCGCATTGACTGGCGCTGAGCCAGAGAGAGACGTGTACTGCGATTGTCATATTATCACAACTATGCAGTGTTCTTAACCACATAATGCATATTTTAGGTTTCAGACATTTAAATACACATAAGTACTAGTAAAACAATAAATTTAGAGCTTGTAAAATACACACAGATGTCTATGGAAGCAACAATAACAATCCATTCATTTTATGTTTTATTCATATCAGATACACATAGTGTAAGTAACTATATAGTTCACTCTATTCTTCACCCAGTTCACCGGTCACTTACTTGCATGTATTTTGGGAGAAATTGATGAATTCACATGCTGTAAATCCGACTGACATGACTGTCTGAACTGCGGCGCGAACAAATATGTGACCCTGGACCACAAAACCAGTCTTAAGTGTCAATTTTTCAAAATTGAGATTTATACATAAACCGAAAGCTGAATAAATAAGCTTTCCATTGATGTATGGTTTGTTAGGATATGACAATAACTATTTGAAAATCTGGAATCTGAGGGTGCAAAAAAATCTAAATATTGAGAAAATCGCCTTGTGAATGAATGAAGGTGAATGAATTCTTAGCAATGCATATTACTAATCAAAAACGACATTTTGATATATTTACAGTAGTAAATTTACAAAATATCTTCATAGAATATGATCTTTACTTAATATACTAATGATTTTTGGCATAAAAGAAAAACCTATAATTTTGACCCATACAGTGTATTTTTGGCTATTGCTACAAATATACCCCAGCGACTTAAGACTGGTTTTGTGGTCCAGGGTCACATATGGCGGCGCCCATCTCACATTACAGATCACAATCAAGATCATTTATAAAGGTGTTTAAATGACAAAACACACTCATTTACGCATATTTGTGAATCGGAATATCAGATTGTCCATGACATGGTAAGCAAGTTTGTGAATATATTAAATAAAAAAGGAAAAACAAAACAAAAGCAATCCATCTGTCATACAGTGTTGTTGTGCCGCGGTGTGTCATGTGACAACCATGACGCGTCGCCATGGAAACAGAAAGGGCACACGTTCTAATATAATGGTCACCTTAAAAAAACTCACTCTGGGGGTGTAACGAGGAGTCAGTGGCGTTAGGATCCATGTGCAGCTTTATTAATACAGAATACAAGACAAACAGGCAAAGTTCAATCACGGGCTTCAAACACAACGTAGACAGGGCAGAATCAAAGTCAGAGTTCAGGCTAAGGATCAGGGCAGGCAGAAAACACTCAGGATAATCAAGTAACGAAGCAGGTTGAATCTGAGTCCAGTAACTAGTCCAGGTCATACACGGGGAATCAAACACAGGGTAAACGCTCAGAAATGTTTGCATGGCAAGACAAGACTTCGCAATGAGGTGATAGGGAGAACAGCTTATAAAGGTGAGGGTGATGAGAAACACCTGTGCCCGTAATCAGCCACAGGTACGGAGTATATGGGAAATGGAGTTCATGATGTTTAATACTCAGGTGATGGTTCCCTCTGGTGGCGATCGGAGGGAGCCACAGAGGCTGAGTTCGTGACAGGGGGGACCGCTAGAATATTTTAAACCCACGACTGAAAGGGTTAATGTATTTAAATAAATACATTATGTGCATATTTATTTAGTTACGGGGGGCTAGGCCCCCACAAGCTACGCCCATGCACACAATATACGACAGAGCCGAGCACAATACTGTAGTTTCACCCTTAGGATTCAACATTCTTTTGAACTTCTCTGGTCTACACAAGTAAAACACACTTTTGCTGCTGCTGGAGATCTACCTTCCCACAAAGTTTAGTTTCAACACACTTGATCCAGCTAATCAAGGTTTTTTGCTGATTAGCGTGAACCTATTCCTGATTACAATTGATACTTAGAAAACCTTACTATTAAATGAATAGTTCACCCAAAAATGAAAATTAACCCCATAATTTACTCACCCTCAAGGCATCCTAGGTGTACTGTATATGCCTTTCTACTTTCAGATAAACACAATCAGTTTTTGGGTGAACTATTTCTTTAACACTTGTCCAGGACAAGTGGATTTTTTAACTTGTATAAATAGGTTTTAAGACTTATGCATTTCCTCTTTTACAGGTTTAACAGAGGGTCAAGAGGCTCTGAGGATTGTGCTTCTGGGAAAAACTGGAGTCGGGAAAAGTGCAACCGGAAACACCATCTTAGGAAGAGAAGCATTTCTAGCAGAAGCATCTCATGAGTCAATTACTAAAGAGAGTAAGAGAGAAACATCTGAAATGGATGGCCGACACGTTACTGTGATCGACACTCCAGGACTGTTTGATACTGAACTTACTAATGAGGAGATCCAGAGAGAAATCACCAACTGCATCTCCATGATCCTGCCTGGACCACATGTGTTCATCATTGTGCTCAATTTAGGACAACGATTCACTCAAGAAGAGGAAACATCAGTAAAGATCATCCAAGAGGCATTTGGTGAAAACTCATTAATGTACACTATGGTGCTCTTTACCAGAGGGGATGATCTGAAGAAGAAAACCATTGAACAGTTTCTAGGGAAACCTGGATCTCCTTTGATGAAGCTGATTGAAGCGTGTGGAAACAGATTCCATGTGTTCGATAATAATCAGACTGAAGACCGAACACAGGTGTCTGATCTACTGGAGAAGATAGACAACATGGTGAAAACAAACGGAGGGAGTTACTACTCATGTAAGATGTTCAGACAGATGGAGAGAGAAAAGCAAGAACAACAGATGAAGATCCTGATGGAGAGAGTCAGAGAAAGTGAAGAACTGATAGATAAACTAGAAGAAGAGAAAGAGAGAATGAAGATGATGATGGAGAAAGAAAGACAGAATCATGACAAAGACCGAAAGAGAAGAGAAGAGAAGGATTATAAAAGGAGTGAGAGAGAGAAACAGACTCCTGATGAACAGTATCAGAGACTCAGCAGTAAAGAGAAGATCTGCTCTGAAACTGATGATTCAATACAGGTAAGTTTTTATGTCACTTGCTTGTTCATGTTTGCTTTGTTAGTACAACACATTTTAACAAATAATATCCCATCAAAACTTGCTAAACTCTGACAATTAATTTTATTGAATGATTTGTGTTGATTTAAACTCAAAAGGACACAGCATTCAGTAAAGTGGAGACCGATTACAGCAAATGGTCCTGGAGTCTTCGCAGTGCCATGATGGAAACTGAAAACAAACTACACAATAAAATAGAAAATAAAACAATTCATGAGGTTAAGGAAGCTGATCTTCAAAAAGAACTAAAGGAGGCAAGTGAAGAAGTGGAGAAATCAATGTCTGAATTCTTTGAGAAAGACGAAGATGCAGATATTCTGATTCAGTGGAAAACATCTTTTGAAATCAAAATCAAAGATGTTCAAGAAAACATTGTGAGTGAAACAAAGAGGAAATTAAATGAGATTCTTCAGCAGCGAGACCTGAAGAAAAGGATTGTTCAGAGGAGACGTCATGAAAACACTCTCTATGAAAAGTGCAAACGACTTGCCTTAAAACTCAAAGACAAAGCAAAGGAGGAAGAAATATTGAAGAAAGAGTTTGATTTGTTTTGGGAACAGAGTGTGAAGAAGATCGTCAAAGACTCTCCTGCAATCAAAGACATTAATATAATGAGAGATGCGAGAAAGATCTTCGGTAACATCTATAAAATTGCTCATGTAGGTCACTGGAGAGCGAACAAGGATATTTTCACTGTGCCCAGTTATTCAGGTTATGTAAAAGTAAACATATCCAGTGGATTAATGGGAACTGTATATGCTCTCTCTACAGAAGATGAAGCCCAAATAAGATCTTTAGTCACAGACGTTGCCCATCAGACAGACAGATTTATTATCTCTTTTAACATTTCAAAGATGGGCTACAACACCAGCTGCATTCAACAACTCACAGGTCACATAAGGGCAAAAGTAACAAAACATGAGGAAGGATCAGTGAAATATGTGTTCAAAAAAAAATTCTTCATGGATTTAGTGTATTCAATCTTTAAGAAGGCAAACGAGATGATCACTGACCAACAAAGATTGTTCAGAGAAGCCAATGATCCTGTAATATATGTTGAGAAGAAGAGAGGAGTACTGTAGTATTTTCCAGAAATATTGTTATGGAGCAACATCAGCTACCATTTTTGGTGAGATCGTCTGTCAGAAACTGAAAGAGCCCATTGAACAGAGTGTCTACAAGAAGATTGCCAGAGATCTGGCAAGTGAAATGAGATCAAACTGTCCATCATTGAATGGAAACAGATCAAATCTGGAGAAACACATCCTGAAGACACTGGCAGAAGAGGAGGATTTTGACAAATACATGAACTACATTCATAATCCCAGAGATCACTTCAAGAGTTTCATCAGAGATGAAGTCAGTCGGTACATCACTGATAAGTTCAGTGACAGTGTTTTACCCAAGATGAAGGAGAACATTAAACTCCTGCAGCAGAAGATCATGAAAGCAGCACATGAATCTACTGAACATGTTCAAGTCAACAGTGGAGATGCTGGTTTGTGGTTGAAGAGTTTCACACAGCAGCTCTCAGATGAGCTGATCTTCACTGAAAAAGACCTCAGTGGAGTCAAACATGAAGATGTTCATGATTTCAGCTTTCTAGAAGATGTGATAAGACAAGAACTTCATACTATAATGACTTACATCAGCAGGAGATTCAGCAGAAAGACATTTCCACTAAAGCTGGACCATAAGTTCAGACCTGATGAGCTTCTGATTGATCACTTCTGTCAGTGCTGTTGGGTTCAGTGTCCATTCTGTAGAGCCACCTGCACCAACACCATTGAAAACCATGATGGAGATCACAGTGTTCATCTCCACAGAGTGAATGGAATTAATGGACAGCATTTCTCTCAAACAAAGTATCTCTGTGCTGATATTTGCACAGGTTTAGTGGCAAGTCACCAGTATTTTTATACATCAGATGTAGGGTTTCCATATAGAGAATACAGAAGAGCAGGAGGAGTTTATGCAGACTGGAGCATCACCCCTGATCTCTCTGAACTGCCGTACTGGAAGTGGTTTCTGTACAGATTCCAGAAAGATCTGGAAAAATACTACGATAAGACATTTCAGGGTCATGGTAAGATACCATTTGAATGGAGAAAATACTCAAAAGAGGACGCTATTGAGAGTTTGGAACAATATATCTAATGGAGCAGATGAAAAAAATGAGACTCTTACATCTCCTCTCAGATTGTCCTCAGACTACAGTCAAATATTAGTTTCTGTTGCATTCACTAGTGAGACTCTGAACTCATCAACACCTCACAGAAAACTAATAGTACACTGGATACAAGTGTGATACATTTTTTATTAGAATCTTCTATATTTGAACTTTAGTCTATATTTTAATTTTAGATTTCTATGCAACATTTAACAAAACTAATTTGTTTTTGTGCTGGATTTTAAAGATTTGTACTTTTACATAGCAACTTTTTTGTTTTGTATTTCTATAGGTGAAATTAGCTATAGATATTCAGATCAATCAAAGTTGTTCAATTTATACAATTTTCTTCTTTTCAAAAATACAAAAGTGTTATGTAGTTAGATATATAAAACAATGGAACATTTAATAAAAATCATGTTTATCACATGATAATGTTGTAGGGTCCACACAATTGGCCCAGCGAAGATATCCAGTGGTGGCTGAAGGTTTCCTGCTTGTTCGGTCTTTTCTGTGCACAGAGTTATTAAATTTATAACATTTTATTTAAATTTATTAAATTCTAATCTGATTCCATTTTATTATTACCTCGAATTTAGGTTAGAACGCCAATTATTATAACACGTTGAGTCTCATGCTGGCCGATATATATCTCCTACTCACAAATTTGTCAGTCTTGGTCATTAGACAGAGGCGACTGACTAATATTCTAGACAGCCCGTGCCATACTTTGCTCCTTCTAGAATACATTATTTAGTTCCCATAGATCTGTACACACTTAATTAAGGTAAGACTATATCTAACTAGAGGTCATGAACATTACTAGAACCAAGGCAAGTTGACCAACTTAACTTCCTCTAATGGTAACTTATAAATATAATCATGCCGTGATTTCTCACGTACACTTAGTTAGAATAATATTATAGTAATCAGAGGTTGAGGCTGACCAGAATTCACACTGTTGCTCTAAATGGAAAAAAAACCCAATATAGCTTCTAAGTCTAAGTATACATAACTAATGCCAATGTGTTAGTTGAAGCTCTAAAACATCATAAAAAATAATTTTAGTCCATTACTAACCTGAGCGTAGATTTGCAGTGTTATAGACTTAATAGAGTCAATAATCTCAGAGTAAATCAGAATAAATTCAAATGTAACAATGTAACAATCAATCAGGTAAATATGTAGTATGCAAATTACATAGCCAATTCAGAGATATCAAATCAAATCAATACAAGACATCAAATTGTCAAAGATTAATCTAAGAGTAAAAGATGCATACCTGACTTTAAGAAAATACATAGCATGGAGTGTGTGGACACATTCCATATCACAGGCTCATTCTGGCTTACAGAAGCGCCCTGATCTTCTTGCAACTTCCACTTAAGTACCTCAGACCAAGACAGACATCCTCCAAAATATAGACAGGAACTAACAATTGGAATTTGCATTTATCAAGTCCCAGATGAGATCGTTTACACCTTTTTTGGGGAGAGATGGTAATTTCCATGAATGACACTGGGAAAAGGCACACCCTCTACAGTGAGCAAAATATCTCTTCATAAAAAATAAATAAAACATTTCCTTGACGTTGATTTTAAATGACCCTGCAGTGTAACAATGCGCTCTTCAATTGCATGCACAAATGTGCAGGCAACGCGCTGCAGCCTGTATCATTTCATATCAAACGCGCGAAAGCTGAATAAAATTGTAAAATTTCTCAGTTTAAACATTTGTTATGTTATCTATGTTCCATTGTGAATAAAATATTGGCTCATGTGATTTGAAAGTCTTTTAGTTTTCATTTTATTTTACTCTTCTCTTTCTGTCAAATTTAAAAAACGTCCCAACATATCTGGAATTCGGGTTGTATAACTACTGTATTTTTTGTGAAAATCCAATTCGCACTTAGTGATAATATATATAAAAATCCACTAAAATTTTATGTAAAGCAATCGTAGCACACTTTTAAGCAATGCAATTATAAAACACTTCTGGTGTACTTTATCTGACTACACATCAATTTAAGTGTGTAACGCCAAGCCAGCAGAGGGAGCCCTCACCCGAGTACTGACTGCATGCTTCTCCCTCTGCTTCCTCTGCTGACACTTCCTGTTTGGTGGCTTTATAAGCCAGATACTGAGCACATGGCAGGTTGCGAAGTATTGCCAGTTTACCTGCCTTACCGAGCGATTTCCATAGTTATATTCTGCCTGGCTTATTGTGTATTACTCTGCCTGATTATTTCGACTACTGATTTCCTGGATTTGCCCCTTTGCTCTGTTTGTCTGATTGGACTGTTACTCTGGTTTTGACCCTTTGCCTGTCTTCATGTTTCTGTCTGCTGCAAATCCTTTTAATAAACTTCTACAAATGGATTCTAGTTCTGCCTCAGCGCCGTCCTTACAAAGTGTTAGTGCTATTTAGTGTACTTATATGAAGTTTAAGTAGCACAGTTGGGAAAATGTACTTATAACTATTACATTACTAATATATTTTAAATCAATTTAATTTAAACTTAGGATAACTATACAAAAGTGTGCTAACATTGAAATAATTTTTAAATAATTCAAAACACACTTTTAAGATATACACTAATAAATGTTCTCTGTATAATTTTGAGATCGTAAACTTCATTTCAATGTACTAAAAATCAATTTAAATATCAGTGGTATTTAGTATACTTTTGCAATTGCTCTGTACTCTGTACTACTGAAGTAGAAATATACTTTTAGTGTATTTGAGTGATTCTTAGACTATGGGCACTTTTATGTTCTTTGGTCATATTTTTTAAAATACATATAATTTTGGACAAATTCCTCTTTCTTTGTCAAACTAACAATAACAATAAAACCACCTTAACTTTTTACTACCTTTCTATTATGATTTTTTCATACTTTTCAATCTCCTTATAGGTGTCAAAATCACTGTTTTCTCCTTGTCGCACACCCAGACTTTTAAACTTCAACAATGAAAATACAGTTAAAAATATGACTTATCTGGTAACTATTAATGTACCTGAATTAAGCATTAGTAAAAGAATTAAAATACATTGTAGTATTTAATGTGAGACCACTATCAATATTACTTTTTTATACAAAATATAGCTGTCGCACAGTATTGGTATCATTTCCACCACAACACTGTAATGTCCCTTTAAAAAGTTTGTGTGAAAGATTGTTTAGGTGGTTTCTATGGAAATGTTCAGTGACATCAGAGCACATGTTGAACATGGAGGGAATTTAAATTTTCATCAACAACAAATGAAGAAAAATCAAGGTAAATGTTGGTTGATCAGTTAATATATTTATTGTACGTCATTTCCAAACATGCTGTACCTTCAAGGGTGTTTTTAAAAAGCTAAACATTTGAAGTTAAATAAGAGTATTTTGCATGCATGAAATGCTAAGTATTAATTCAAAGCTTATCAGTGAAGCTATCTTCCATTTTTTCCCACAAAAAACTACAGAAATATCATTTCTGGAAATGACATTTATGGTTACAAAGTACAATTGATATGGATTGCGAGAGTAGATTTTTGTAATACTTTTTATATTATAATATATTACAATACTATTTATATTTATATTATGATATTTTTATTTCTAAATTATATTACTTTTATATTTACATTTACATTTTACATTTTATGCATTTAGCAGACGCTTTTATCCAAAAGCATTCAGGCTGTACATTTTATTTTATTTTTTTTATCAGTATTAATTGATTTAATTTTTATCTGTTTTTAAGATTCCACCTAAGACAACAAAAGAAAGGTCACAGGCCTATAGGGACAAAATAAAAGCTGACCCTATAAAATATGAAGAGAGACTTAAAAGAGACAGGGAGAGATACCTGAGGAAAAAAGAAAAAGGAGTAGTAAAACATCTCTGTTTAAATGATACAGTTTCAGGTGTTCTTTACAGTTACTCTTTACACAAGATGAGTGTTCATTTAAGAGACCAGTGAGAACATTTCAGTATCAAACTCTCACAATTATATAGCCTCATAATTATCTCACAATGTTGAAATTTTGATGCATCATTTATTGCTTATATTTTTGCCTTGCCATCAGTTGTGTCAGTTATTTACAGTATGCACTGTGACCGTTCATCTGTGAGATAAATCAATGTTATACATCAAACTCAGCACTACACTAAAAACAGGTGTGGTTATGTTTAATGACTTTGTGAATTGAGTTTAATGAGTTTAAGACATTTTCTAATAAATATCTCTCTACATTCACGTTAATTCATTGTCATTTCCACAACACCCTGTCATTTCCATGACCACACCCATTTTAAAAAAATATTTATAAAGTTCTCAGCACACATTAAAAATGTATCCACAATTTATGAGATCATGCTCTACTTAATATGAAAAGTTATTTATTTTCTAATAAGCTCTTACCCAAACCAATATTAAATTTCAGAGTGTGACAGGTGTACAGTTCAGCATTTGGTCCTTAGGGCAGTTAATCTATCTCATTGACAAATGTATAATTATTGTACATTGTGGAAAAACTGGTAAAACTAGTTACAAAAATGATCTTAGACAATTCTTGAGTGGCATAAGTTATTCTATTTTTAAATAACAGCTGTATAATAAGATGTGGTGGAAATGACATTTGTTCATTGCAGGTCGGAAAAAAAACGTAAAATATTAACAATTTCTCTTGTAATCTAAGTTTGTCCTCTTACAGACCTTAAAACTAGACAAATTATTTAAACTAATGAGACTGTGTTATGTGACTTTTGAACAAGTTTTTTTTTTTATTCAACTTCACAAGGCTAAAAGTGCCCCTAGTTGAAGAACCGCCCATATACCCTATTACTTGTATTTGTGTGCTTAAGGCCCATTCACACCAAGGATGATAATGAATCGATAAAGATATAGTTCTAAAAATGGTTCTCAGTATTAAAGAATAGCAGAGTGCACACTACAGCTGTCATGATAAAGGCACAGGGAAACACTTTCAGAATGATTTTTTTCCCGGTTGATGAATGATACAAACATTGACACCCAATCAGAATCCATCCTGCTATCACAAGCTAGAGAATTTAAAGCGGCAGACGTGCATGCACTTAGAATAAACAGAAGATATCATTCGATGGTGTGGACACTAATATCATTATCTTTATAGTTTTTGTTCTTGGTGTAAACAGGTTTTCACATTATTATCTTGAATAAATTAATCTGCTGTATATAATATTCTATGTTCTCTATTTGTTTCATAACAGTACGTTTCACCACCCCAAGTGTTGACCCCTGCTATAACTATAACTTGGAGAGCAACAAACATTTCTTACAATATTAACAATATAAGGTGTGACAACTTCCAGGGCTGGTACAGGCTGTTCTAAAACAGTCAGAATGCCCAGATGCCAGAATCATGTGTTAATCAATACATGTGTGGCACTTATTATCCAATGTGGCTCAATGGCTCTCATCCGCGACTGGAAGATTGAGTGGTCACCCGTCAGGTCTGTGGCTCCGGATGGACTGGCTGCTGTACTTACAGATCTCTCCCTATACAAGTCAAAGCCTGTCCAGGAAATTACTATGTTTATGAGTTTGTCAGGCCAATATTCTGTGGAGCTTACTGTGCAGGTGAGCATTTATTAATGTGTATTTCAGTCATTTACCTTTCTGTGTTATTTAAAATTATATTGATAAAAACAATTGTTCCTGATATCAGATGTCACAAAGCTTAGTGCAGCCTTTTTGACAACAGCATCAACACCAAGAACAGCAACAACACCAATAACAACAAAGGCAGCAACAACACCAACACCAATGACTCCACCAATCATAACCACTGGTAAAGTAATGTCTTGCTTATTTCATGAACTCCCATGAGCATCTTTTTGGACATGTATTTTAATTACATGAACTCTCCACATTTTTCTGTTCATCCCACTATCACACATGTGTGCAGTCAATCCATAGCAAAAGTCATTTTTGTAAAGACCACTAACATAAAAGATGCATGACAATTTGCATACAGTGGGGGTCTCCTCAGAATGTTTAGATATGCCTCTGTTCAAATGACTCAGTTTGTTTTTGTGTTGTATTTAATTTATCTGTGCTTCTCCTCTTAGGTGTAAGGGTTCACTGTTCTGAACTCATCTGCTCGGAGGATGAACACTGTGGGGAAACAAATAGTGTTTATGGCTGTTTATGTAACACGTATCATTACAGATGGCATTCTGAATCTTTTGGTTGGAAGTGTTTAACAACAGTTTTTTTGGCCTTTTAATAACATTTTTTTTTTTTTTTATAATTCAACTTTTTAATGTTTTCTTTCAGATTTCTCAGAAATCTGTGAAAGCAGCTCTGGCTCCATGTCTGTGTTTCGCTCTCAGCTCTTTGAGGCTGGTTTTTCAGCTGATATCTTACATCTCAATGATCCCAGCTGCAAAGGAACAGTGCGGAATGGCAGAGTGGAATTTCATTTTGACAACGATGAACACATCTGTGGTACAAACCTTGTGGTAAGATTCATTTATGTATAATCTATTCAAGTAAACCAACCAAACTGGGGGCCAAACTCTCACTGATGAATCAATCTGTAACTTCAAAACAAAGGACTCTGAGGGTGCTTTCACACTAGCACTTTTGGTACACACCCGGGGTTCGATTGACGTCAGAGTTTGGTTCATTTGGATGATGTTAATCCAAGCGGAAGTGAACCGCTATTAATGCGGTATTGTTTGATAAAAACTTGTGCTTGTGTGTGTGTTTCACTCACTTTCCTGACGAACGTGACTGACGCGCTACAAGCAGAGAGCTGTATATCTCATTTCTGTTTGCCTTCAGCATTCTTTAGAGCATTTTCAGTACATTCGTAAGACAGACGTAAGTGCCGTTATGTACTGAAGCTTTGGAAACAATGTGTAGCATTTGGACCAATCAGACACACACTTTTTATTTGATTTAACAAATTAAATTAGTCATTAGATTAACAAATAGTCACATACCCGGGTGCCAGTATGTCTGTGAATGACTCCAGGCCCCAGGTTACCATGGCAACCAATCTGATAACACTAATTTTACATAATTTTACAAGGAAAGCGGGCAGAGCAACACATTTCATTTCCCCTTAGGAAAGAAGCATAATGCCCATAAACTAAATGTACTATCAATAGGCTAGAATATTTACTTCAAAATTATGTGAAAATCATTCTGCTTACTCATTCACAGAAAACAATATATTGATTTACATATTTAAAGACATGTTTTGTGATCGAAAGCCTATATGCGAGGGAGTGGCAATGGCCTTGAATATTAATGCCAGGGATGCTACAATACTTATTTTGCTGTCTTCTTGTGGAGACTTAGTGCACAATGTATGCTTCATTTTTGTTCAGTTATATTCAATAGGGACTTACAAACCTTGATTTTGTCTTTTTCTTCTATAGGACTGTAACTCTGGACAGCACTGGAGAAAGCGCAGGTCTCTGGACTTCTATGACAGTTCTTCCATATCCAAGGGTCCTCTGATGGTGTCAGAAGGAAACACAGGTGAACATTCACTTAACTTTTAGTCGTTAATAAGTTAATATTTCTGTCATGAATACATTACATTTCACTGCACTATGCATTATATTCCCTGTTCACAGATAAGAGGGTAAAAGACGGTATCCAAGGCTTCTTCTCTTTGTGCTTTTCTGATGGTGTTACTTGTTCCTCTGATAAGTGTCTTTATCTTTTTTTAGTAAAAAAGATAAAAATCTTTTCTTCCAAAAAAAAAAAAAAAAAAAAAAAGTACATCTGAATTTTACATATTTCCAATGCCGTTTTAAAGATGCTGGCAGGGATGCCAAACTGATTGTGGGTTTCTTAATGTTTCTTTACTTTATAGCAGTTATAATTTGGCATAATAAGTGAATTGTTTAATCAGGTATAAAAATAATTGCATACTACTATATTAATCTTATTTTACACGAGAAGATGTGGAACAATGGCAAAGGCAATCAGATTCATGTTTATTAAAGTCATGAAAAAACATTAAAAGACTCCTTTTCTGTGTTTCTGTCTCAGTTCATTTAAGCTTTAAAAATTAATATGCTTGTGTAGCAGTTCAAGGAAGTGAAATAAATGTAATTTTACTAAGAGAATAGAAAATGCAGTAAAATGAAACAATGATTTTTGTTTTTATAGAACTGTTAAGTTTTCCTAAAATACAGATATTCAGACCACTGGAAAAAAAAAAAAAAAAACATAAATACTGTATATCTATGTACATATACATAAATATAATTAAGTGATAACTGACCATTATTGACCTGGTGTAACATGGCTGACGAGACGTGAGACGTGCGGATCCATTCGCAAGCTTTTATTAGGCAGAGACGTGGTCGTACAGGCAGGGTCGAAACAATGGCAAACAGGCATGGCAGGGACAAGACAAAGAGTAATCCTAGAGCAAGCAAAGGTCGATGATCGGCAAACAGTATCCAGTGGGCAAGGCAAAGAGATAATCCAGGGAACACGGGCTAGAATCCAATACGGGGAAACCTATCAGGGGCTTGGTAGAGTTGCTACGGCTAGGGGAGCGGTAAATGCATACAATACTCGGCAGAGAGGCAGAGAAGGTCCAAGGCTTATAAAGCGTGTGTGATCAGTATGTGCGTGGGATCAGGTGTGCGTGTGATTAGTGCAATGAGTGATTGGTGACAGCTGTGATCAGTGTTGGATGATGGGAAATGAAGTCCAGTGTGGTGTGTGGTGTGAAAGTCCATGTGGTGAGCGAGTGACCTCTGGTGGTGAATGGAAGTGCCGACTGGATTCGTGACAGAGCCCCCCCCCTAAGAGCGGCTTCCAGACGCTCCACACAGTCTTTAATCCAGGAGGGAGGTGGAGCGGAGGCGGAACAGGGGGAGGGATGGAGGGCCAGGTCCTTGTGGAAGCGGAGTGATCTGGGACCGAGGTAGAGCCGGCAGAGCAGGAAGCCAGGGCGGAGCAGGCGGGACTTGAGCCCACCAGGGCGGAGCAGGCGGGACTTGAGCCCACCAGGGCGGAGCAGGCGGGACTTGAGCCCACCAGGGCGGACCCGGCGGGACTTGAGCCCACCAGGGCGGACCCAGGCGGGACTTGAGCCCACCAGGGCGGACCCAGGCGGGACTTGAGCCCACCAGGGCGGACCCAGGCGGGACTTGAGCCCACCAGGGCGGACCCAGGCGGGACTTGAGCCCACCAGGGCGGACCCAGGCGGACTTGAGCCCACCAGGGCGGACCCAGGCGGACTTGAGCCCACCAGGGCGGACCCAGGCGGGACTTGAGCCCACCAGGGCGGACCCAGGCGGGACTTGAGCCCACCAGGGCGGACCCAGGCGGACTTGAGCCCACCAGGGCGGACCCAGGCGGGACTTGAGCCCACCAGGGCGGACCCAGGCGGGACTTGAGCCCACCAGGGCGGACCCAGGCGGGACTTGAGCCCACCAGGGTGGACCCAAAGATCTCCACGGCAGTGCAGAAGACCACCAGAGCCCGACAGCAGACCACCACGACGGCGCAGATAGAGCACGAGCCCACCAGGGCGGTGCAGAAGACCACCAGAGCCAGATAGTGGACCACCACAGCGGAGCAGGTGGAACAGGTGGAGCAGAAGACCAGAGCGGAGCAGACGGACCCGAAGACCACCACGACGGATCAGGAACCCACAGCAGAGCCTGGGAACTAGGGAGAATGGAGACACAAGGAGGAGGAGACAGAACATGCACAGACACAAGGACTGAGGTAGGGAACATAGGAAGTTTAGAATTAGTCTCCATAGCAGTGACAGGATAGAACGAGAGTTCATTGACGGCCTCCCTAGCCGTGACAGGGCAGGACGAGAGTTCAGGGACGGCCTCCTTGGCCGAAACAGGACAGGACGAGGAATCAAGGACGGCCTCTGTGGCCGTGGCAGGGCAAGACGAGAGTTGGTGAGTGGATACCACTGACACCTCCGGAGGTTCTGCAGCGGTTGCCGCCACCTCTGGAGGTTCTACAGCGGTAACAGTCTCCTCGACCGCAACTCGACAGACCGAGAGAACATTGCAGGGCGCCACCACCATACAAGAGGCTGAGGCGAGCCCGGCCGCTTCGGAAGGTTCTGCAGCGTGTGCCGCCACCTCGGGCAGCTCTGCGGTGGTGTACGCAGCCCAAACGCAACATAAAGCGGTTCCCATCAGGGGAAGTGCCTCGGACAGGGGAATATGCATAAGAACAGGAGGGTTAGTGTGAGTTGGTTTGGGGATACCAGCAGTGCGTGCAGACACCAGCGGTACATCCCTCAAACTAGACATCAAATTGGGATTGACATGAAGTGACTCCGGAAGGTCAGCCGTGACGGGCTGCGACTCCGGAAGGTCAGCCGTGAGGGGCTGCGACTCCGGAAGGTCAGCCGTGAGGGGCTGCGACTCCGGAAGGTCAGCCGTGACGGGCTGCGACTCGAAGGTCAGCCGTGACGGGCTGCGACTCCGAAGGTCAGCCGTGACGGGCTGCGACTCCGGAAGGTCAGCCGTGGACGGGCTGCGACTCGAAGGTCAGCCGTGACGGGCTGCGACTCGGAAGGTCAGCCGTGACGGGCTGCGACCGAAGGTCAGCCGTGACGGGCTGCGACTCCGGAAGGTCAGCCGTGACGGGCTGCGACTCCGGAAGGTCAGCCGTGACGGGCTGCGACTCCGGAAGGTCAGCCGTGACGTGAACAGCTGAGACGTGCTGCTGTGACTCTGGACGAGCAGCCGTGACGTGCTGCTGTGACACTGGACGAGCAGCCGTGACGTGCTGCTGTGACACTGGACGAGCAGCCGTGGACGTGCTGCTGTGACACTGGACGAGCAGCCGTGACGTGACTTGACCTTAGGAGATCAGCTGAGACGTGAAGTGACTCTGGGCGAGCAGCGGTGACGCGTGCTGCTGTGACTCTGGGCAGCAGCGGTGACGCGTGCTGCTGTGACTCTGGGCGAGCAGCGGTGACGTGCTGCTGTGACTCTGGGCGAGCAGCGGTGACGTGCTGCTGTGACTCTGGGCGAGCAGCGGTGACGTGCTGCTGTGACTCTGGGCGAGCAGCGGTGACGTGCTGCTGTGACTCTGGGCAGCAGCGGTGACGTGTTGCTGTGACTCTGGGCGAGCAGCGGTGACGCGTTGCTGTGACTCTGGGCGAGCAGCGGTGACGTGCTGCTGTGACTCTGGGCGAGCAGCGGTGACGTGCTGCTGTGACTCTGGGCGAGCAGCCGTGACGTGAACAGCTGAGACGTGCTGCTGTGACTCTGGGCGAGCAGCGTGACGTGCTGCTGTGACTCTGGGCAGCAGCGGTGACGTGCTGCTGTGACTCTGGGCGAGCAGCGGTGACGTGTTGCTGTGACTCTGGGCGAGCAGCGGTGTCGTGCTGCTGTGACTCTGGGCGAGCAGCGGTGATTTGGCTCGACCCGTGAATGGCAGCAGTGACCTGATGGGGTGTACTTGTGGCCACCATTTTGTGAATGGGCTCAACTGTCGCCACCATTTCGTGAGCACACGCTGGTACGTCTGCCATTTCAGTCACCGACGCAGCGTCGCGTTCCTCTTCCGCGACACCCACAGTAAACAAAGAGCCAGCACACCGCAAAGCATAGTCCATAAAATCCCTTAAACTAACATTAAATTTTCCCTCAGGTAACTATGACTTTATGGGTTCACTTAGTCCAAAACGAAAAATGTCTTTTAGAACCACTTTGTCAAATGGTACTTTGTCAGAAAGCACACAAAACTGAATGACATACTCCTCAATGGATAATCTCCCCTGACGCAGGTCAAGCAGCTGACTGAAGGGGTCCATACCTGACAAAGGTCCGTTAGAAAAGCTGCTGGATCCTGGTGTGGCCGAGTATTCTGTAACATGGCTGACGAGACGTGAGACGTGCGGATCCATTCGCAAGCTTTTATTAGGCAGAGACGTGGTCGTACAGGCAGGGTCGAAACAATGGCAAACAGGCATGGCAGGGACAAGACAAAGAGTAATCCTAGAGCAAGCAAAGGTCGATGATCGGCAAACAGTATCCAGTGGGCAAGGCAAAGAGATAATCCAGGGAACACGGGCTAGAATCCAATACGGGGTAAACAGTGTCCAGACAGCAAGGCAAGGGTTAATCCAGGGAACACGGGTAGAACAAACACGGGGAAACCTATCAGGGGCTTGGTAGAGTTGCTACGGCTAGGGGAGCGGTAAATGCATACAATACTCGGCAGAGAGGCAGAGAAGGTCCAAGGCTTATAAAGCGTGTGTGATCAGTATGTGCGTGGGATCAGGTGTGCGTGTGATTAGTGCAATGAGTGATTGGTGACAGCTGTGATCAGTGTTGGATGATGGGAAATGAAGTCCAGTGTGGTGTGTGGTGTGAAAGTCCATGTGGTGAGCGAGTGACCTCTGGTGGTGAATGGAAGTGCCAACTGGATTCGTGACACCTGGGGCTTGTACCATGAAGCCGGTTTAGCTGGCTAGCCAGCTACGATTCAGTTTAGTTTACACCAACTCTGGGTGCCATGAAAGTGGTTTGGCCTTTAGCTTTGTTCCGTACCATAGTAATTTACGCTCCACGGCTAACCTACTCCAGAGGACTGTTTCACAAAAAACAAGTTTGCCAAATAAGCCTGGGGCCTGTACCATGATGGTGGCTGAACAAACTCAGGATTACAGGATTAGTTTTGAGTTGACAAAACCAAACCAGTCCAATCCGGCTTTGTTGGTACCATGAAGCTGATCATCAACTTTCTGTCAACTCAAGCTTGATCCTGAGTTAACGGAGCACGTGCACATGAAAGTGTGACATCAGTAACGAGCAGCCAATCACATGCCTTAAAACTATGATTCACTTCTTGTGAGAGAGTCAGTGCGAAGATTAAAAGATTGAACAATATGAAGAATTTAAACACATTTACAAAGCACGATCATGAAACGATATATCCATGAAAGAGGAAAACTTAAAGATAACATCTTACCATATAAGTGCAAGTAAAAGTTGTAAAGTTAGTTTATAGAGTTGATAATATTTATAGGTATAAAAACATTTAAAAATCTAAGCTAATATGTAGTCATGTTTAAAGCTATTGATTATAAAACTTATTTATTATCTATACTATCTATATATTTACATTGATTTTAAATAAAAGCTTAATAATTACTATTAAACTAAGCTGGCTTGTGTAATGGATTAAGGGTATAATATAAAATAATTATAAGAAATAATAATCTCTAAAAATCAGATGATTTTATATTTAAAAATGTTTTACTATGTAGTGTCCTTTAATTTGTAGGAAGAGAAACTGGAGGAGTGGCTTTATTGCGTCAGAGACGTGTCACTTTGCCTGAAGCTGATTGGTCAAATTTTGGTTTGAGATCTCTAAACCAGAACATAACCTGCCCCGAAGCAGATTAGCCAGATGGTACATAAAACCCAGAGTTGACGCAAACTAAACTGAAACTTACCTGGCTAGCCAGCTAAACCAGCTTCATGGTACAGGCCCCTGGCTTATTTCAGTTAGCCTGACTCATTTTCAAATGATTTGGCTCCATAAAGCACATTTACCATAGCTCAAGCTCAGTCACTGTGACAACTTATGCTGGGAAAACTGGTCCAGAGCAGGCTTACTGTCAGGCTAAGCTGAGCTCCTCTAACACTGACCAATAGGAACACAATTATATTATTTACCACTGAATCTCTCACATACAAATATTTGAATTTATTATAAGCCAAAAAATAAAAGTATACATAAAATGCAACTTAAATAATACATCAAATAAATAAAAAATATAGGCTACAACAACTGTATTTAAAGGGGTCATGAACTGTTTCCATTTTTTTATTATTATTATTTTGTACTGTTCTCTGAGGTCTTCTGCATGGTTTCTGCGTAGACCATGGGCGAATCAGTGGGCGGGGCTAAATAGGCAGTGATGTCAATCTCCTTCTGTGGAGGCAGTGCTTATCCACACTATTACATCATAGAGTAGAACATACCTAAAGCTGTTGTTTGTCAGACTGCCTTCTGTTTTAAGACTAATGAGAAAGTTTTGAGTTCTGAAATTTGCAGGATGTTTTAAGATTAAGAGTACAATGATATCTTATATATTAAAAGATCAAGGGAATTTTGGTGTCTCAGTTAATGACCCCTTTAAGGCAATATCAATAGACATTGAGGGGAACATGTCCTCAATATTTGATCTAAAAGTAGACCTTTTTGCAGTTTTCCTGTCATTTTGTTTTTAATTATGAGGATCAAATACTTCCTTTTGGTAACTTTCTGTGCAATAATTTGTGCAGGATTAGCTTGTCTGCTGTTTGCACCGAAAATATTTACTACAATATTGTCAAATTTCTTACTAAGATCATGTACCACCTTTTTCAGTCCACAACAAACACATTTATGTGAATGGAGTGCTGACACAGTATGTTCATTTTAATATTTTAATCAGTATTTTCTTCTTGCTTCTAATCATGTGTCAAAGATATTGTGTCAAGCTAGTTTAGCAAGTTTTACCATGTTTTACCAAGTTTTACCATTTACGACACACTATTTTCCTGTTTAACATTGCAAAGCTTTGACACAATCTGTATTATAAAAAGTGCTATATAAATAATGGTGACTTGACTTTACATACACATACATACATCACATGCATCCACCCACCCTCACACACCCCTGTCATGGGGACAGTTGCAGCATTTGACTTTGTCTATTAAAGAGTAAATTGTACATATATTATGATAAGTACACATGTTACAGCAGTGTGGGTGGGTAGTTGACAGATATGGCTTTATTGAAATAAAATTGTGGCTTTCCAATACAAACAATCTCTGAGAAACTGAAGTTAATGTAAAAAGTGCTGCAACATGCCCACTCTCTCCTAGCCGATATGCAGATGGTAAAAATCAGCTGATAAATATTGGTGGCTGATACATTGGTGCATCTCTAGATCAACACTATATAACTTACTTTCACACATTAATTACTATTTTAACTAAACATGTTTAGACAATTGACCTTTAACTCTAAACCTCTGAGTTAGTCCTCCTCTTGGTAAAACACAGAGGCTGTGGCTCACTATTATTATCACTATTATTAAACATTAAAAATAGTGATCACTTAGGTTAAATCCTACGTTTTCCTACCATTTCTATGAAAGACTTTTACCTTTGTAAAATAGGTTTAAATGTTAACAACAGCTATAATGGACTATATTAATTATAATGGAGTGAGATAAATAATTTAATTATTCACTTCATCCTTCAACTGCTTTTTATTTTGATTATTGGTTCAAAAATATGCTTGCTTGCTTGTTTGCTAGGAAGTTTACACCTAAAACCAGGAAGACTCTATAATAACCGTATAAGTGTCAGTCCTCTGTCGTGTGTGTCATGTGTTCCCGCCTCTTGTTTCCTTATTTGGTCATGTTCCTGTCCTTGTTAAGTGTGATTATTAGTTTATTCAGTTCAGGTGTGTCTATTTATCAGTAATTATCATGTGTATTTAGTTCCTGCCTGTGTTTGTCTGGTCTACTCGTTATTCTCCGGTGTTCCTATCTGTGTCAACCTTGCCTTCTTGTGCCCTGATGTCATTAAAGACTATTATTTTGAAGTTTATCCTCGTCTGCGTGCTCCTCGTTCCTCCCTGCTGTGTGCACCGTGACAATAAGAAGTTCAATTTACTTAATTTTTCTTTTGCACGAGTAGTTAAGTAAAATTTAAATAGAGAATTAAGTAAAATCTACGTAACTAAGTTATCTAAAATTAGTAAAGGAAATAAGTACATTTAACATGACCAGGTAGAGTTTGATGAGCAATTTCTACTTAATAATTTTAAGTTTACCCTACAATACTCAAGTACATTTCACTCAGTCACGGTTTGTAAACTTTACTCAAACAACATAGCACTGAAAAAAAAAAATGCCTATAAAGCATGTGGTTAAGTTACAAGCACTTACGTAAGCAAGTAGACTGCTTGTTATTCATTTTAAGGTAATATGTTGACTCAATATAGCTATTAACTGAATGAACACAGAGACCTGAATACTTGGCACATGATACACAATGACGGTGACAATCAGTGAATAGTGTTTGAGTATGAATGGGTCATTTTGAGTAAAAAATTAACTCCAGATGTCACAAAACAGCAAGTTACTTAACCTAACAACAAAAGTAACCACAAAACAGTGTAAATACATCTCGAAAACAGCAAAAAAAAAAAAAGATTACCTTATTAATTATTCATGCCCAAGTGCATGATGGGAACAACAGGATCATGACGTTGATATTTACTTAAACAATATTTGTAAAAATAACAAACAATTCCAAGTAAAATATACTTATAAGTTCAAACTTTAAATTCTACAAGCTTAAATTGAGTACTAATATAGAATTTGGGTTATTCCACCGAATGGGTGACATTTGCTTCCAAAACTCTTTAAAAAAAAATAATTTTCTATATTTTTTAAAGACTGAATCTAGTAATACACATATTTAACTATTCAAAATCTGTATTGGTCAATCTCAGGTAACTTTATTTAATTTTTTACACAATTTTTAAGTGGAAGATGCATGCATTTTTCTCAGTCCTGTTACCAAAATTCTAATGTCTTTTAAAAAGCATGTTTAAAATGATGTCAACAAATTCCTTAATTTCCCCCTCAGGCAGGTGTTTATTTTAATGAAATTGTTGGTTTCATTGTCAAAAAACATTATTTTATCATAAAAAGTCACTATTTATCTACACAAGGTGTATTTTTCATTTCATTTCATTTTAAAGGGGACTTAAACCTCAAGCTTATCAATTTTCTATGATGCAATTTATTCAACAATAGGATCAATTATGAACCAAACTTAATTTAAAAAATAGTGTTTTAACTTTATTTTTTAAAGAAAAAACTATTTAGTAACAGGAATGAAACTGGTAACAGGAAGGAGTATCCATTATATTAGTATACAGGTTTGACTACACATGTGAGGTGTTAATGTCCGCACTGATACAGTGAAAGTGTTGAACATTGACTAGTGAGCTGACCTCACTGCTAAAAAAAGCCAAATCATGTTTATATTTAAATGTAGCGGTCTGTTGAGGTTTTTGTTAGGGTTATGTTTAAGGGTAGAGGACAGGTTATAAGATAGTATATAAATAACTAAAATATAATTAATATTAAATTAAAATTAATATTAAAAATAATAAACATAAATAATACCTTTTCAGTTTTTCTGTGGATATTGTTTTCTTATCACAGCTCACACTCAAACGCCATTCCATATATGAGTCTAATACATAATTGCCACAGGACAGAAATCATACATTTTCTGTCATACTTGCAGGAAAGTAATATAAAACAACAATGTAGGAACAACCATAGGTTTTCTCTGGGCAAAAGCATTGTCTCAGTGTGGATAGAAGGCCAAAACGTTGAGAAAAAGATGCATTTTCAAATGTATCTAGATTAATATGGATGTAGCCTAATATTTACATTAATAATTCTGATGACACTACTCACTCCTGTTACTTTTACTCAGTTACTATATATAAGTATAGGATATGAGTAACAGGACTGAAAGTAACAGGATTGAGATTTTAGGATAAAATTAGCAAATACATATAATCTAGCCACATTATGACAAAATTAAATTATGAGAATGCTCAGCAAATTATAGTACTTCACAAAGATTTGTATTTTTAAAATAAACAAGTAACATCTAAGAAATAATTTAGGTAACAGGACAGTATATTTATAATGACACTCCCAGCCACCGTTACAATATCATCAAATATACAGAAAAGAAAATAAGAGCACATGCTTTCGGTAATTTCATTGCCTTCAGAAGATCCAGATGTTGCAATATTATGTTGAAAATGTGTCTTGTGGAATTTTCCCAGTTTTTAGAGGGGTGTTGGGGTAACAGGACTGAGTGAAAACCAGGGGACACGACTAAAATGTGTATTTTATCCAAAATATTATAAATTTATTTTGAAATAAATGTATATAAAGCACAGATGGGATATGGAGGTACACAAAAATGCGAAACAAACATGATTTCTAAAGGATTTTAAACATTATATTTAATGTTAAAATGTAGCATTAGACACTGGGGACATGTACAAATGCTATATTTTCAGTGTTTTAGGTAGTTTTAATATTTTTTAATTATATATTTTAAATTTACAGTTAGATTAATGTGCAGGACACTTTGTTTAATAATAAAATGTATTTTATAGTTAATTTTTATGCATGTTTGTACCTATAATGCCTTGGGGACAGAAATGTTGCCCATTCGGTGGAATGTCCCATTTACTCTTTTATTTAAATTCTTGCCTGAACTAAATTATTTAATGTAGAAATTACATTTGTTTTTCTGTAGTATTTACTTCATCACAAAATCATTTTTATCAGTGTATGTATACTATCTATAACAACTAGGCTATAAATGATTGACTCATGGCGGTTGATTCCACATTCAACACTGTTTGTCATTCGATCCTTTTAAAAACATTTGAAGTGTGAGGTAGGATGTCGACTCTCAGCTTTGACAATCAAATAATGTCTGTAGTAAAAGGTTTTTGTTTTTTTAACCAACTTAGAACTATTGAACTTAAAACTATTGAATTCTTTCCATTTTTGTTTCCCCAACATTCACACTGCAGCCCTATAAGAACAAAACATATTGTATCACATCTAACAAGAAATGAGCAAATGAGAAGTAGAAATTGCATTAATTAGACTAAGTATCAGTAAATAAGTGAATTAGGCTACCGTTGTCGTATTTGCATAAGGGCATGTTCCAGGACAGTTTTGAAAACTCGATTATCATTCAGCGGAAAATCACTCATATCAGACATGTTTAAGTCCAGCATGAATTAATTCAGACAAGAAAGTAGAATACCTACTAAAAACAAAGTTTGTGTCTGTCGCATCTGTAAAAACAGATAAACCTAAACCTGCGCGTGAACCACGCCCCCTCGCTTGTGCATATATGCAAATCAACGTTTCCTCAGATTTACATCACCTTTAAAGATAATTAAAATATATGTTCAGTATTTAGTCAAATACTTAAATAAGGCTATGTATATAGTCATATTTATCACCCACGTAAACAGCACTGTGAATCAGAATTCGATATTATGACTCAGAAACTTTAATGAAATAAAGACTACAGCTGCACAAGGTTTTTTCTTCTGTAATATCTGGAGATGCAGTTCTACAATCTCACCGCTAGAGTGCAGATTCACATCAAACCACACAAACTACAAACTACTAGATTTACACTTTCATCATTTACAACTTAAACGACACAAAATGACATTTGCATTTGCTTGCACTAAAAACATATTTGTAGATGATAGAAAAGCTTTTAATGTGGGTTTTATATAAAATGTTCCATACAAACAAACAGATACATACATTACATACATTAAAAAAAAATAAATACTAAAAAAATAAATAAATTTGTGTGACACTTAATTGTGCCCCTGCTGTTTTCTGGTTTAATGAAAAGTAATTGCCTTATGATGAGGTAAACACACTGGACTGACTATGTGAGGTTGGTTGACCTCACTGATCATTATGATGTACAGTAAATGGTACAATATGCTGTTTTCTGTCATTTATTCACATTCTGCCTCATTCTCACAGGAACTGTAGCTTGAACTTTTACCTGCACCGAATGTTGTCAGACCAGACAAACAGAAACAGTTGTCTTTATAATGTGACTGTGACTCCACTTGCAATCTTCTTTCTGCTTTCTTGCTGACGATAAACAAAGAAACATATAAACATGATGGGACCTTGGCAAACAGGTATCTTATTTCCTTATTAATACTTTCTTTATGTGCATTATATGCTAAATGTGAGAGATACAATACTAAATAATGAGTTTACTTGTGTTTTATTATAAATGCAATATGTGCTGCAGTAACATCAGTCAGTTTCGTTTACCAATCTTTGTCACGGAACCATATCAGCAATAAATCTGTGCTGAGCAGTACATAAATATGCTGACGTGGAGCGTTTGGTTTATGATCTCTTAATACAAATGTAGCATGTAGTTTAAGTGTGAACATGATTCATTTAGAACTGCACAAGTTCAGTATCACGTCTGTTAAACTGCTTTGAATCTTACAAATCCTTCTGTTCAATTATTTAGGATTATTTATATGACTGTGTTTAATGAGGAAATAAATATTAGACTCAGAACAGTTTAATACATTTTTTATTTTATATGACTGATAAACTGATGAACCAACCGTAACAATATGTTCGACTAATGCTGTCAGCAAATTTGCTCATATTTTACTTTAGATTTTTAGAAAGGCTTCTCCAATTAATGTCATGTTAATCAATAAATTAATAACTAAACAAATAAACAATACAATACAATCAACACAAAAGTAATGAAGTAAGTTTAGTTGCACATCAGGTTTTGTGTGCTGTTTTTCCTTTTCATTTCCAGCCCCCACAAAAATGTCCACCAGCAAGAAGAGCAAGATACTGATTGTGCGGTTTACTAATTCTCAGGGTTGAGGAGGAACATATGCATTATTTTACTGCATTCCTGAAAATTATAGAGAGAGAAGAAACCCTAATAAAACAAACAAAACAATTAGTCCTGAACACAATTTCATTACTGGTATGACCAAAACTGAACATGCCACATGCACGACTTGAACTCAAATAGAAAATAAGTACAGCTGGACACCTCAACACAGCCATCAATGAACTGAGAGAAAAAGAATGGGTCAAAAACCATACCAAAGACCTGAATTAGGCCAGTATTCTGTATTAATTCATACTGAGAAATTTTGGAAACTTTTTTTTTTTTTTAATTAGCAGCCCCAATTCTTTAAACCCCTTAAAACCATGACAAGAGCACTTAAAAAACAAACAAAAACAAAACAAAACAAAACAAAAAAAACTCTAGTTGTTATTTTGTAGGAAACCGTTGAAATAAAAGAGGTCTCATTTATTCAAGAGATTCATCAGTTAACATAATGAAGATTCTCTAAAAGACAGATTTTATTCTGTGTATTTTTGTTGTTTCAAATCTTTATGGTCAGCTGCTGCTTTCTTTGCTGTTGTTCCACATTATGGCTCATTCACACAGGAACCGTATAGCTTGAACTTTTATAGTACCTTCCTGTTCAGATGCAAAAGAAAAAAATAATAATAATAATACTGCACTCAGCCTGACAACACGGAAAGAAACATTACAAGAATAATGGAAGATACTGGTATATATTTAATACATACAGCACCTTTATGTTTTCTGTATAAAATGTATATACCTGTATGAGACTAAAACAGCACTAAAACGTGTTTAGATTAGTTACACTTATGCTTTTGTCACAGAACCGTGAACAGAAGCAAATCCGACACAGTGTGTTCATTGCATTACTTTATGGAAACTTTTGCGCTATTTTTCGTCACCTGGCCTGGGCTTGCTTATTTACTTTTAATAACAAAAAACCCAAAAGTTGTATTTTTGGCAACTGTGAAGGCTCTTTCACACCAAAAGTGAAATGAATAAGCCTCAGGCTGAAGAAAGCGCCTCTGCACCTCACTCCCAATTTCTCTCAACACAGGGACAGGAGAGATGCAGATGAATAAATGGGAAAATGAAATGACCTGCGTTATTGATTTTTTATTTTAAGTACCTAAGATATTTTCTTGTAAATTTAGAAGTAATGGGTTACTTTACTTCTTTACTTGAAAAAAAAAAAAAACTGATTACGTTACTCACATTATATGGCACAGTTAATTGCAAATAAATAAATATAAATAAATAAAGCACATTGTAGTTACACATTGTAATTACTTAAATAGTAATTTTAATTATATTATTTTTTATCAGAATATTTTTTTAATAAATAAAAAATATATAAATTATATTACCACATACCCATCATAAGCTCTGAAGTTGTTAAATGCTGTTTCATGCTTCTGTAGCCACTACAGTCAGACTTCATGAGCAAAATTAGTTTATTATTATTTAGTTTATTCATACCATGAAACTCAATGCAGATTTCATGTTTTGAGCCAAACCAACTTATATACATAAATACATGTCCTTTGTATAGCACAAGGCATTAAGAAATAATAATAATAATAATCATAATTTGATGATGTTATGACATTCTAATAGTGAGCTGCTCATAAATAAATACCCCTTTCATAGCACAAGACCCCATTTGGAAACCTGAATGTAATATTCTAAATCCATTAAACTCCCACAGCTAAGATGTCCAACCAAATTACTCAGAATATTATTCTCTCTGTCACAAAGCATATATTGGCGAATATAGACCTTATTCAGAGCACTGCCATGATAGGAATGAATGCAAGGCTGTGAAAGATAGATTTACTGTTTTCAATTGCATCCACTGTAAGAAGTTGTATAAAGCTCCTAGATAACTAGATTTTTCACAGCTCATGTTGTCTGGAGTTGTTTGGAATTCTGCTAAATTTCTTGGAAATATACTTTTGCAGTGTTTCATCAGCAGAACAATAAAAAAAAACCCACATGAAATAGCAGTATAACCCACTGAAGAGATGCATGTCTATCCCTCACAGCCTCACTTTCATTCCCGTTAAAAATCAAAGATTGTGCTGCTGTGAACAAGGTACTGTATATTCCTCTGGTACTTTTATAATTAGAATATTTCATACATTTATACATCAAACTCCCTTTCACGGCACTCTGTATGGGGAATATACATTTCATATGTATAATAATAATTTTAGAACTTGAAATGTATGTAATACTCTAAATCTATTAAGCTCTGACTGTTTGACCTAAGATGTCAAACCATATGCAAAACATTCAGAATGTTACAAATTGTTTTCACTATTCATTCCTTTGTTCTACTGAAAGTCCAATATATTTATAAAGGGATGGGTTCATCAGCTCATGGATGATATCAACATATGAACTTGCAAAACAATTTACTACATATTCAGTGAAAGTTAAAATTAACAAAATTCTGTTTATCTCTTCAAGGCAACAACTCTGTTGCTATTTTTGGCAAGATCATCTGTCAGAAACTTAAAGAGCCTATTGAGCAGAGTGTCTACAAGAAGATTGCCAGAGATCTGGCAAATGAAATGATATCAAACTGTGAATCACTGAATGGAAACAGATCAAATCTGGAGAAACACATCCTGAAGACACTGGCAGAAGAGGAAGATTTTGACAAATACATGATCTACATTCATAATCCCAGAGATCACTTCAAGAGTTTCATCAGAGATGAAGTCAGTCGGTACATCACTGATAAGTTCAGTGTCCGTGTTTTACCCAAGATGAAGGAGAACATTAAACTCCTGCAGCAGAAGATCATGAAAGCAGCACATGAATCTACTGAACATGTTCAAGTCAACAGTGGAGATGTTGGTTTGTGGTTGAAGAGTTTCACACAGCAGCTCTCAGATGAGCTGATCTTCTCTGAAAAAGACCTCAGTGGAGTCAAACATGATGATGTTGATGATTTCAACCTCCTAGAAGATGCTGTAATAAAAGAACTTCCTGCTATAATGTCTGAGATCAGCAGTAGATTCAACACAAAGACATTTTCACTAAATCTGGACAATAAAGACAGGCCAGATGAGCTTCTGATTGATCACTTCTGTCAGTGTTGTTGGGTTCAGTGTCCGTTCTGTAAAGCCATCTGCACCAACACCATAGAAAACCATCATGGAGATCACAGTGTTCCTTTTCACCATATTAATGGAATCGATGGGTGTTTTTATAGAGGAACTACAAATGTGTCTATTAATATCTGCACATCATCAGTAGCAAGTGATCAATCTTTTTATCCCATTGACTTGGATGATGCAGTCCTCTGGAAAGAATACAGAAGAGCAGGAGGAGTTTATGCCCAGTGGAGCATCACTGCTGATCTCTCTGAACTTCCTTACTGGAAGTGGTTTGTGTGCAGATTCCAGGAAGATCTAGAAACATACTACAATAAAACATTTGAGGGGAATGGTAAGATCCCAGATGAATGGAGAAAATACTCAAAACAGGATGCTATTGAGAGTTTGGACCAGTACATTTAATGGAGAGGATGAAGAACGAGATTCTTATATCTCCTCTTAGATTCTCCTCAGATCACAGCTAGAAAATTAGTTTCTGTTACACATCACTGAGGCTCTGAACTCATCAACGGCTCAGTGAATACAATGGATACAAGAGGTTAAAAGACAAGATTCAATTCCTCATACAAGCATCTGTGAAATAAACTTCAGAACATAATTGTAAACACAAAATTTGGTCACACTTTATATTAGGTGGCTTTAACTACTATGTAGTTACATCAAAAAATAAGTACAATGTACTTAATGTGGTCATATTGTATTGCAAAACACTTGTGCTGCTATTGAGGTGTTATACGGGTAGGTTAGGGACAGGTTTGGTGGTCTGGGTAGGTTTAAGGGTGGGTTAAGGTGTAAGGGACGGGTCAACAGTGTAAATATAAATGTAATTACAGATATTAATTACAGATGTAACTACGTATAGCTATTTTTAAAAATATAAGTACAATGTAAAAACATGTATGTACACAATAAGTGCATTGTACCAAATTATTAATTTAAATGTAAATACACAGTAGTTAAGGCCACCTAATATAAAGTGGGACCCAAAATTTCAATGGCATTTACTGTATGATTGTGAACATATATGAGTGTGAATATGTAAATGTGGGGAGGCACACTAGTTTTTAAAGCTCAACTCAGGACACTGACACTTTCAATAACTATCAATATCTCAATAAATATCAATAATAAAGACACTATCAATAACTGACACTTTCTGTGGTGTCATCTCACAGATACTTTTCTATATTATTATTGTTGTTTTGACAAAAATACCATCATTGTGAAGATCACTATAGCAGTTCATCTGTCGGTCCACAAATGGTCAGCTTTTGTCTGTCTTTTTTCTGTCCCCATAATCAATAGGCAAACAAAGGTATCACACAGAAAAATTAAGCTCTGAAATTTCCCGCTGTGAAATTTGAGTGCATGAACTCTTCTGCCAAATTTGATCATATGAAATGCCCATCACAAAAAAAAAAATAAAAATAAAAATAATCTTCTAAAACTCTTGAGTAAAGATTGAACAATGATGATACATATTACAAAAAAAATTACACAATTCTGTTACCATTACCAATATATACATTTGCTTGTACAAACTGTAACTTTTAGTAATAATAAATCAAAACTTACAAAAATAACACATTTGTCCTCTTGCCTATTGACATTCTGGACAAAAACTGCATGCAGGTCAACAGATGAACAGAATGAACACTGAAACAGGCTCGCATGACCTTCATGGATCAAGTGCAAGCAGCAGTCTGAAAACTCTCTGCTTGAGTTCAAGTTTAGAAACTATGAAATTCATTTATTGTGTAGTTTGTCATGTTAAGTGGCCAATGTAAAATAACAAAAACTGAACTATACAATTTATCTCAGATTTTACTAATAGGAGCGCGTTCATGCACAAATTACAAGTTCAGTGACATTTGACATCACATGGGCAAAAACTATGAATAAGAAGGACTGGTAGTGCTTACCTTGTCTCAGCTGTCCATCTGCTGGAAGGGACCATCGGAATGTGACACTGAAGATGATACAAGATACTTGCTAAGCAATGCCAAAAACAGCTTTACATCTCCTCTTTCAAATATTAAAGTTTAACTTCCCATCACCAAAGATGTTCACACTGTAAGTAAGGCAGTGGCATTGAATTTTAACTGTTGTTATCAGGAGTCTTGGGATGCATCATGGCTGTTGACACAACACTTGCATAACCAGAGATAATACTTCAATATGGCCACATCTCATCTTTCACTCGACCTGCAATGCTTGGTAGACAGTAGATAGTTCGTTTTCTTCCAGGACAAAATCATCAATGACAAACCGATCCAGTTGTATCCAGTTTGGCAAACCAGCAGTGGGTCACTATAAACTAGCAGATTGGGCAAATTTGTGAGGAGGTGCATTATTTTTACTGTCAGTGAAATTAACGCCATAGTGGGTTACACAAAACTGCTCAACACTGTAAAAATAACTCAAAAAATGACCCAACAAACTCAAGCTTTCAGCCTTAGTAAAAAGCTGGACGCTCTACAAGTGTTGGGTTGAGTCTGTTGTGTCGTTTTTGAGCTATTTCCACAGTGTTGTTGTTTTCTGTGTTACCAGCTGCTGGGTCACTGCAAAAAAGTGATAAGTTGACTTAACTTAAAAAAATTTAGGAAACCTGTTGCCTTAAAATTTTTAAGTAAATGATAATTAAAAAAATAAGTTAAGTGAATTGTCAAATTATTTACTTAATAATTTTAAGGCAACGGGTTTCCTCAATTTTTTTAAGTTAAGTCAACTTATCACTTTTTACAGTGGGCTTCTTCAGGACTCGGTGGTTCTCTGCACAACAGATTGGTGCATTTCTTCTGTGGTTTATTTTATCTATGAAGTTGTTGTTGCTGTGCTTTAATTTTATTTTACACAGCACTGTATACAAGAATGAAATATCAGTCCACATTAAGTTTAGCCCACTTAGCCCTATATTTAAACAGTAACTAGTCTAAAAACAACCCAAGAGTGTAACACCATTTTAAAAGCGTAACTTTTTATTAAATAGTTAAGTTTGTCCTTGTGGATGTTTTTACCTTTATATTTTTAATAAGCATCTACACGCTTTTTCTGTCCTTCAGGTGTTTGTTGCTGCTACTGATGTTTTCAGAGCAACAGCTAGACGTTTTGATCATCTGAAGGCATTTAAAGTCCTTGTTGCATTTTTTGTTTCATCTGTTTGTCTGTGTCTAGATGTCTAGAGAAACTACAGTCCTGCTAAAGAACTGCGAGGGAACGAGAATCATTTCTCACCTATCTTCTGGATCACAATGGCCAGCATCATGTCCTCCTCCTCTTTCCTGATGAAGAACACAATGCATTCGTTAATGATACATGATCATCAAGCACATCAGCCATCATATGGAAGATTAAATGAGAAAAAAAAATCCATTAATATGTAAGGTTCACTAGATTTAATGGGGTACCCAGATTTTACATTTCTTCAGCACCAAATAACAATGACTTCAACACAATCTATGGTTTTTAAAATATGAAATAAAATGAAAACAGTAACAGAATATGAAGCAGGTTAGTTTTCTCTGTAAAGTGACCGACTCCACCCACAAACTTAAGCTGCTCTCATACTGGCAACAAGGAAAGAAATGTTCATGATAAATACTCAATTTATGTTTGTTATATGAAATGTAAATGTGAAGTACAAGATTACCCTCAATCCCAATGCAGCAACATGATGTAACAGATGCTATGTGTTGTTGGCAGCTAATCGTCCAAGTATGGAAGGACCAGCACACCTTCTTGTTGAAGCAGTTCCAGTGTCACCTTAACATACGATGGGAGAAAGAAAATAGCTGAATGGAAGGACTTTGAACTGATATGTCCTGCCCTGAAACATGAACTGAAGGAACCTTCTGTGATGTGGGGCAATGGGAATATGAAAATATGCATCCTTCAAATCCACAAGGGTGAACCACATTCAGTCGCATGTTTGACATCTATAATATGTAAAATACTGAAAGGAAAATGCTTAAGCACCTGAGGTCCAGGATGGGCTTGAAGCTCCCATCTTTCTTCCAGAGAAGAAAATATTTTGAGTGGAATCTCCCAGGGTGGATGTGGGGGTCTATTGGCTCTATTGCACCCTTCTCCAACAGGTTTTGGATCCCTGACAGAGTTCCTGGATCACCATAGGAAGAATCTGGGTGCTCACTGAGGGTCTGTGAGAGAACTGAAGACAATAGCTTGAGTGTGTCAACAAGCCAATTGTTAACTGTAATAACTCTGCAATGATGTAGCTGAGAGGTTAGCTATTGCCACCAGTGTGCACACTGTTTGATCAGGCATGGATTAACGAAGGGCTGAACAAAATGCAGCGAAGACCACTTCGGTAAAGTTAGGACAGCTAGGTACCTGGAAGTCCTCTAGCCATGTAATCGTATAAGCCAACAGATTTGAAGGACCCAACACAGAAGGGTCCAAATTCAACTTAGCAAGGGCCATCTTGATTTTGTCCAGCAGTGAGGACACTACTGAAGACCTTGCACCTTGATGGCTTGAGCCCTCATTACTATGAGAGTGTTGAGACTAAGAACACAAAGATGATGTTGAAAGAATAGTGCTTAAGCACCTGAGGTCTGACCTGTTGAAAAGAGATGGTGTTCATCCCTCCTGGGGTGGTGCCGCTCTTCTCTCTAGAAATATGGCACATAGTCTTAGAGTTTGTACTTGACTAACTGGGGCCCAGGTCAGGAAGCAGACAGACTGGCTAAACCGATCGTCTGCTAGCCGCCTCATGTCACAGAAGTCAGTTAATTCTCAGCACATAGAAACTTTTTCACCTAGATATCACACAATAGAGACTGTGTCTGTTCCCCAAACTAGAAAATACAGAAAACGTCCAAACCAAAGTAATAGTAACAATTTAATTGATGTTCAACGAATAAAAAAAAGATATAATACAGATAAACACATGATAAAGCTTGGCTTATTGAATATTAGATCCCTTTCTACAAAAGCACTTTTTGTAAATGATATGATCACTGACCATAAACTAGATGTGCTTTGTTTTACAGAAACCTGGCTAAAACAAGATGATTACATTACTTTAAACGAGTCTACACCCCAAGATTACTGTTACAAACATGAACCACATCCAAAAGGTAAAGGGGGAGGTGTCGCTACAATTTATAGCAATATTTTCAGTATCTCTCAGAGGTCAGGTTTCAAGTATAATTCGTTCAAAGTAATGGTGCTTCATATAACGTTATCCAAAGAAACAAGTGTTAGTGATAAATCCTTTGTGATGTTTGTACTGGCTACAGGCCACCAGGGCACCATACAGACTTTATTAATGAATTTGCTGATTTTCTATCTGAGTTAGTGCTGACAGCAGATAAAGTCCTAATCGTTGGTGATTTTAATATCCATGTTGATAATGAAAAAGATTTGTTGGGATCAGAATTTATAGACATTCTAAACTCTATTGGTGTTAATCAACACGTGTCAGGACCTACTCATTGTCAAAATCATACTCTAGGTTTAATACTGTCACATGGAATTGATGTCAGTGGCGTTGAAATTTTGCAGCAGAGTGATGATATTTCAGATCATTATCTGTTATTTCAGATCATTATCATGATTTGTCAGTTACAAATTGGTCTGTAGAAAGCTTTGACATTAATGCATATTTTAATCTTTTTAATAACACCTGCTTGATTATTGTCAACAACATTGCTCCTCTGAAGATTAAGCGTTCCATCAAAAAATCTGCTCCTTGGTTCAATGACTCTATTTGCTCACTCCGACGAAACTGCAGACGAGCAGAATGCAAATGGCGTAAGGACAGGCTGCAGGTGTCCTATGACATTCTAAGAGAGTCCCTTTCTATTTTTCAGAAAGCTGTCAAGTCATCAAAATTTAAATTTCTTTCAGAGACTATTTAAAAAAATCACCATAAAGAGTTTTATTTTCAACTACAGATGCTGTTTTAAATCCAGCTGTTGATGTTTTCCCTGATGTGTCTGATTTCTTATGTGAAAACTTTGCAGCCTTTTTTGTCGAGAAGATAGCAAGGTCAAGACCACAATCATCGGCAGCTCTTCATATTTCCTCTGAAATAACCAGGCACTCTTCTACTTGGAGCATGTTTACTTTCATTTCCCTTCAAGCCTGTAAAGACATTATTAATCATCTGAAACCTACTTTTTGTTCGTATGATAGTATTCCATCACACTTTAAGCAAATTGTATAGGGCCTGATCTCCTGTTTTTTTATGAATATGTGTTTGAGTACTGGCCCTGACTGCCTAAAACATGCTTCTGTTACTCCTCTTTTGAAGAAACCAAATCTTGATGTGTCTGATTTAGGTAATTTTAGACCAATTTCTAATCTCCCTTTTATCTCAAAAATCTTGGAAAAGGTTGTATTCACTCAACTACACTCTTTTCTAGATTCTAATTCATTATATGATATTTTCCAGTCTGGATTTAGAAAACTATACAGTATCTGCTCTACTGAAAGTTACTAATGACATCATGCTGGCTACAGATAATGGAAGTGCTGTAGCTCTGGTCCTTTTAGATCTCAGCTCAGCATTTGACATGGTTGATCATTCTATTCTTATCTCCCGTCTGGAAAGTCTTTTAGACATTCAGGGTACCGTTTTGAATTGGTTCCACTCTTTTTTAACTAATAGGATGTTCTCTGTCTGCATTGGAAAACACACTTCTTCAAACGCACATCTTTCTTCCGCAGGGATCTATTCTGGCACCAACATTGTTCTCCTTATACTTACTGCCATTGGGTTCCATCTTTTCCAAATATGGATTATCATTCCACCTATACGCTGATGACACCCAATTATACCTCCCTTTTAAACATAATGATTCAAGGTCCATAGAGGTTCTGCTAGCTTGTTTTCATGAAGTGTAAATGTGGCTTTCACACAATTTTTTAGCCTTAACCCCTTAACTGTCACTCACAGTTTTGAACACAGACATGATAGTGCACTATCCAAACTTATTTTTTTATAATTCATGAATGAAAACATTTTCCAACGTGATTTTGATGTACCATTTCCATGGTAATGCAATGCCTGATTTTAAAATGGGTTTCAAAGGATGAATTTTGAGATTTTAAGTTTTCAACTGATATATAATTTCTTATGATTTCTAAAGCGTGATAGAGAAAAAGGCAACTAAGAAGACTTTCTGTGACAAAGGTCAGAACTCCTGTTATGATGTAGATTTTTCAGGTGCACTCTTGTCATAAATTAATCTATTACTTTTCCTACATAATTTTTTTACAAAAAAAGTGGTAAAATACCTATTTAGGAGTCTTAGACCTTTCCAACGATATATAGTTTGTCATGATTAGATTAGGATTTAATTGTAAAATAGTGAAGTAAACGTAGGCGTCCCACAGGGTGGACGGTGACAGTTAAGAGGTTAAAGGAGAATAAAACCGAAGTTATACTGTTTTGTCCAAGTGATTCCTATGATTTTGGTGATCTGGACCTTGGTGACTTAAGCCCTCATGTTACTTCATCTGCAAAAAATCTAGGTGTGTTGTTTGATTCAGGTCTCAAGTTTGATAAACAAATGAATTCTGTTGTCAAATCCTGCCTTTATCATTTAAGACGTCTTGCAAAAGTCAAAGCTTTTCTTTCTTTAAAGAACTTTGAAATAATTATCCATGCATTTATTACTTCACTTGATTATTGCAATTCACTCTATTATGGAGCAAATCAATAATCTATCATTCGTCTTCAAATGGTACAAAATGCTGCAGCTAGGCTGCTGACTGGCAGTAGAAAATTTGATCGTATTTCTCCCATTTTAACCTCTCCACTTTGGCTTCCAATTCTTGTTTTTGTTTTTAAAGCATTACACGGCCTAGCACCAACGTATCTTTCTGACATTTTACAGTATCATAATCCTTCTATGTCACTTAGATCAGGCAGCCTTGGATTGCTCTCTGCCTGTAGATCTAGGTTAAAACATCGTGGAGACCGAGCTTTTGCAACAGTAGGCCCTAAACTCTGGAATAGCCTAACGGTATCGATCCGAATGGTATCATCACTTTCCTCTTTTAAATCAAAACTTAAAACTCATTTTCTTAGCTTGGGTTTCTAATTTATTATTCTAGTGTTTTTGTTTGCTGTTTGAGAGATTGTAATTTGTCTTTTTATTCAATGACTGATCTGTACAGCACTTTGGTCAACCCTGGGTTGTTTTTAAATGTGCTTTATAAATAAAAAAATGAAATGAAATGAAAAAAAAAGAAACTTGACCCCAAATAATTAATTAATTACAGACCGATCTCGAATCTCCCTATTCTATCAAAGATATTAGAAAAGGTAGTATCATCACAGCTATGTTCCATCTTAGAGAAAAATGCTATATGTGAGGATTTCCAGTCAGGTTTTAGACCATATCATAGTACTGAGACTGCTCTCATTAGAGTTTCAAACGACCTGCTCTTATCATCTGATCATGGTTGTATCTCTCTATTAGTGCTACTGGATCTTAGCGCAGCGACACTATCGACCACAACATTCTTTTAAATAGACTAGAAAATTATGTTGGCATTAGAGGAAGTGAACTGGCATGATTCAAATCGTACTTATCTGACTGCCATCAATTCGTGGCAGTAAATGAAGATTTATCATACCAATCACAAGTGCATTATGGAGTACCTCAAGGCTCAGTACTAGACCCCTTACTTTTCACGCTTTACATGTTACCCTTGGGAGATATCATTAGGAAACATGGTGTTAGCTTTCACTATTATGCTGATGATACTCAGCTCTATATTTCTTCGCAACCCGATGAAACAGACCAATTTGCAAAACTAACGGAATGTATAGTTGATATCAAAAACTGGATGACTAGCAATTTCTTACTGCTAAATTCTGAAAAAAAACAGAGGTGTTAATTATTGGACCAAAAACTTTTGCATGTAATAATCTAATACTTGATGGCTGCTCTGTAAATTCTTTGTTATCAGTTAGGAACCTAGGCATACTTTTTGATAGCAATCTTTCCTTCGAAAAACATGTTTCTAGCATTTGTAAAACTACATTTTTCCATCTTAAAAACTATATCTAAATTACGACCTATGCTCTCAATGTCAAATGCAGAAACATTAATTCATGCGTTCATGACCTCGAGGCTAGATTATTGTAATGCTTTATTGGGTGGTTGCTCTGACTGCACGTTTAATAAACAAACTCCAGCTGGTTCAAAATGCAGCAGCTAGAGTTCTTACTAGAACCAGGAAGTATGACCACATTAGCCCGGTTCTGTCAACAATGCACTGGCTCCCCATCAAAACATCGTATACATCTTAAGATCTTGATAATTACCTATAAGGCCCTGAATGGTTTGGCACCTCAGTATTTGAGCGAGCTCTTATCACACTGTAGTCCTTCACGTCTGCTGCGATCTCAAAACTCTAGCCATTTGATAATACCTAGAATATCAAAATCAACTGCGGGCGGGAAATCGTTTTCCTATTTAGCGCCCAAACTCTGGAACAATCTGCCTAACACTGTTCAAGAAGCAGACACACTCTGTCAGTTTAAATCTAGATTAAAGACCCATCTCTTTAACCTGGCTTACACATAATACACTATCGCATTTCTATAATTCAGATCCGTTAAAGGATTGTTAGGCTGCATTAATTAGGTCAACCGGAACCAGGAACACTTCCCAAAACACACAATGTACTTGTTACATCGTTAGAAGAATGGCATCTATGCTAATATTAGTCTGTTTCTTTCTTATTCCGAGGTCACCATAGCCACTCAGATCCAGACTGTATCCAGATCAGATGGTCACTGCAGCCACCCGGATCCAGTCCGTATCCAGATCAGATGGTGGATCAGCACCAAGAGATGACCTCTACAACCCTGAACGTCAGGGGAGACCAAGACAACTAGATGAGCCCCAGAGACTGATCCCCAGTGAAGACCCTGTCTCCTAGACGCCATCGGGACAAGACCACAGGAGCCAGATGACTCCTCTGCACAATCTGACTCTACTTTAGCCTAGATTTAAACTGCTGATTTTGTGGCCAGAGGAGAATGACACTATTTCGACACACTATTTCCCCGTATAAATACTGTAAAGCTGATGTAAAACCACCCAGCTTTATATCAAGCTGATGTAAAGCTGCTTTGACACAATTTGCATTGTTAAAAACGCTATACAAATAATAGTGACTTGATGATGTCTCCTCTAAAGGTGTAAAATGATCCTGCTCATCAGCAATTAACAAACGACTATGGCTGGTGCAGAAGAATTTTGAACTTTTGAACTTTGTAGATTGATGCCTACGGCATCAATCTACAAAGTGATCAAACTACATTTTAAGCAAAGATTAATTGAAGCCCCCCTAAGATGTTTGATGCCTAGACAAGCAATACATTGAATACGGGCATCCATAAGAGTCAATGGACTGAAAGGAACACTGCATTTAATGAAGACCTTGGATAACAATGGGTCTGAGTAATCCAGTATAAATCCAACAACAAATTCAAAATAAAATATATGGTATTTTGTTAATTTGACTTTGTAGAAATGTTCTTCTTGAAGGGATTCAGCTGCCCACTTTAGTTTGGACTGACTTCTCTGGAGTAGTGTCCTCTTCCCATAGTGCCCTTCAAGTGCATTAAAATGCCATTTGTAATTCACCCAATATATCCACTAGATGGCATGAATACTCCATATACCCTTTTTAACCCAATACACTACATCTGGTAGAGCGGTTCCCAATTCCAGTCCTCGCACCAGCGCTACGCCGCTGCCTGTGGCGTTTTCATACACAGACGAAACTTACCGGAGAAGTGTGAAGTGTGACATTATATACCTCTGGAAATAAATACAATATCAATTCAGATCTCGCACACTTTAATGCCCTTTAAATGGAACATATACGCTTGCTTAAGAGATACACTTGCTTTATACCTTGATTAGCCTGATCAGGGGTAAAACTCTGCTGGACTGTGGCTCTCCAGGACCGACGTTGGCCAGCCCTGTACAATATTTTTACACTATATGTGCTACAAATGTCACAAATGCATATTATTATTATTGGGTGGGTGGGGGGAGTGAATGTACAGCACTCTCTTCCACCTTCAATACCATGACAGAGGTGCCCTTGAGCAAGGCACCAAACCTCCAACTGCTCTCCGGGCGCCGCAGCATAAATGGCTGCCCATTGCTCTGGGTGTGTGTTCACTGCTGTGTGCACTTTGGATGGGTTAAATGCAGAACACAAATTTTAAGTATGGGTAACCATACTTGGCCACATGCCACATCACTTTTGCTTTCACTTTATTATTTCCATGAACTGAAACCCCCTCATATGATAATCTCCAGGGGATATTCCAGAAAGCAAGGTTAATCTACCGTCACATATACCCTGAACTCTCTATTGATTAACCCAAACCTTGCTTACTCAAGGTATGCTGGTCCAAAAACACATTAGGGAGAAATTTCAGTCAACCCAGAGGTTAACACATAAGATATTCTCAAGAGAGCGACGAATCAATGAGTCACTATGGAAATGGATGCAAAGAAAAAGCGCTCCTTACTGCTTCTTACTTCTTTTGTTCAATGGCCATTCACATACATTTTTCAAACTTTTGGGTTTTTTAATCCCATTTTTAATCGCTGAGAATTAGAATTGTATGTTTATATATATATATATATATATACTGTATATATATATATATATATATATATATATTGGTTATTTGCTTTATATTTGAAATTAGAGGCAACCACTGCATCACGATCCAAACAAAGATGCTGCACATTTTGCATGAGCAGTTGTTTTTGATTTGAATTAGATTGTATAATTTCAGGATTTAAAGCAAAAAAACAGAATGGTCTGACTTTAGACTTTTTTTGTCACATAAAACATTTTCATAAAACAGCAGGTCTGAATGAGACGCAAATTCACTCTCTGACAGCAGGTGGCGCATATGAACCAGCCGTTTCCTTGGTTACTACTGTAAACATAGCAGAGCTAAGAGAGGGAGAAAATGCCATTGCCATCGAAACTTTTCTCAAGACAGTTCCTTTCAGTGATACATTAATATAACTGAAAGGTGTCTGAACTGAAATAACTGAAATAGTGACTGAAACGCCACCCATTAAGACTACATAACCAGCTCTCCCTTCCAAGATGTTAATCTGCACAAAAATCCTTATTTAAAATTGAGTCGTTGTCTGATAAAATCAAATAGTGAATCCGTGCATGGACCACGGCTGATGCCTGTCACTGACTTACATTGGTATCACTTCTGTGAGCCCATCATGCAATATTCCAAGTACTCCTCGGTGCAGACTGTAGCGCGGTGACGTCAGGTATCTACGCCACGTATGTGTTTACCGCGCATGCGCAAAGTGGCGTATGGTATGTCTATAAACCGCATGCGCAGTAGCGCGCTGACGTCACATACCTACGTTACCTATGTATTTACCGTAAATACGCAGGTTCAATAATGGTTCATTCACTTCTGGAACATTTACTTACTTTTGTTTTCTTAAAAATGTGCGTTTGTGTTGGCTTTCAATTGTAAGGATGATTTGGTCATAATCACAGAGAGTGTCATTGCAAATGTGTGCGAATTCAAACATTTATAACATATTTTGATATGATATGATATGATATGATATTCGACGTGACAGGGATTCTGCTGGTCTTTAAAAGTCTTATTTCGCCTAAAATTAGCCTTTAAAGATGTATTAAAATAGAGCAGAAATACTTATATTAATAAAGTAATGAATTGCAAAAAAAATACATACATACATACATACATACATATGGTGTTTGAAGCTACTGGAGTGTCAAGATCCTCTTCATGCAGACTGGCAGTTGTGTGTAAAGCTGTTGTGTGTACACACAACTGCCAGTCTGCATGAAGAGGATCTTGACACTCCAGTAGCTTTAAACACTGTTTGCTGCTCAGCAGTGGCTTTTTTACAGCTGGTATTACAATACAGTTCATTTGTTTGACAAAAACTTTCCTTAATAAATCTTTATCTGACCAAGATCTTCTGTGCTCTAAGTCACTCACAAATCTTTTGACAGTTTAATCATTTTCATTTGCTTTTCACAAAATATTGTTTGTTTTGATGCCTTTTGCAAGACATTGCATTGTTTCATACTTTTCATCTTCAGAAAGATCTTTCTTCCTCACCATATATTTCATGAGAATTTTGACTTGCTTAATAATGTGGAACAACCTCTTTAAGTAGGGTTTCCATTTACCTAAGAAGAACTGGCAAACTATTGAACAAACCTGTCTGAGATTGATACCAGTTAACTAAAAAGATGTGAAAAACAACACAAACAAAAATCTGACTCTTTATTGATATATCACTTGCATAATAATTTGGAACGCAATGTAAGCACAAGTTACGTCAGTTTAACTGGTAAAATCCTCAGACAGGTAAATCTATCATAACACCAGAAGAATGGAAAGACTGTGTCAGTGAAGGTGGTTGTGAATGTGTGTAGATGGGTGTTAGTTACAGGATCAGAGAATGACACCGTTCCTCCGTCATAGTCCAGATCAACTCTCACACGCTTAAGATCCTGTTCAACAGGAAAACCAGACCCTAAAGGCAGCTCGTACTCCACACTCCAGACATCAGTGTCAAAGAAATCATATCCCTTCCTTTGGTTTGATGTTGTAGTTACTCCAAGACCCCAGGGTGAACTGTCATTAACCTCCACATCCCAGCTGTGTGTTCCTGAGTTAAAACCCTCTGAACCCAGAACACAGTGATACCAGTCAAATCTCTCTGGATTATCAGGAAGCAGTTGATTGTTCCTGCTGTTTCTCACACAGGTCAGATCATCAGACAGGACGAGATCTGGATGAGCCGTGTTTGGATCCAGAATCACAGGAACTGATGAGACACAATCAACAGCTGCTTTTATTCTGATACATATAATGATCAAAAAAGGAAGTCAACAGTTTGATCTACTAAAGAATATTATTATTATTATTCTGAGACTAAATGTTATAATTGTAACTCCTCCTAGAGCTTTCGAGCTATAACCACCAACTTTTTTCCCCACTGAGAGAAAACGTAAAGAAATTCTTGACACTCATATGGCCACAGCTCACATCATGTGAGAGGAATTATGAGCCAAGTCATGTATCTTACAAGTTGGCCTGAATTTGAACAGTGTATAGGCTCTCCCCTATTTCTAAATCATACACAACCACTTCACATAGGCTATTGGGCATCTCTCATACACTGACATACAAATACGCTCTCTAGTTGTTTTTGTTGAAAGCAATAGCCATGCTGTTCTCTGCTATTCACCAAATCATTTGTGCACCTTTATTTTTCTATCCAAAGCTATACTGTAGAAGGCTCATGCGATGTGCAGTATTTGTTTCTGTGAGACAGCATGGTCTTAAAACCTTCCAATTTCAAGGTTTACAATGATATTGTAAAAATGTTAAAATATATACTGAGGATCCTTGAGTACACAATATTATATTTGAGGTTCTCCAGAGGGCTTCAGTTAGGGTTATTGTGTCAGTCTAAAGAACCCCAATTGATGCCTCAAGTACCTTTTCATTTTTATACAGCTGAGTCTGTTCTGGACTAGGGTATATGAAAACAGGAATATCATTATCAGAACATAATTGACTATATTGATTATATACCATGCCTAATATTATCTTTACTTACTACAAAGCCTCAAATAACCTAGTATGCACTATTGTGTCATGAGAAATCTATCCACCATCTGTCATTTCCAGTGTATGTGTAAGAGCACTATCTTCTCCAGGCTCACTGTTTTGGACAATGTCCTGCATCTTCTTCCAGACTCTGAAGGCCAGGTTCCCCAAGTAACGTGACACATCAATCAAAGCTCCAGAATGTGTCTGTGGATCCGGCTGTGATGAGATCTGGACTCTGGAAGAACATTCAGGATCAGAACTGCAGTGGATTTGGATCAGAAACAGAGAGACCAGAGACACCAGCAGATCACTCACCTTTCCATTGTGACCGAAAACCTCTGCAGAACAAACACACAATTTATCATCAACAACTCAATCAATCAATTAATCCATGATCTGAAATCAGACCTTTAGAAAGCAGACGTCATTGTCTTTCATCATCTCCTCCGTGTCTTTGATTGTGTGTGAAAGAGCTGAGATGTGTCTGTTGATCTCCTCCAGCTTCTCCTTCATCATCTGCTTCTTCTGCTCCTCTTCCTCCTTAAGTGCAGTCATTGTAGCTTCTTCTTCATCTCTGAGAAACTGATGAAGCTTCTCAAACTGCTGTTTAATCTGACGCTCTGTGTGCTCAGCTTGAGACTGAAATCAAACCACATTCATTTCAATCGTCTCAAAGACACAACTTATTTTGGAGCAGCACGAAGAGTGCATGAGTAAATGTGGGTTAGTTAACATCTTTAACTATCTGAAGTACTAGTACTGTATATGTACTTGCATGAGGCATATACACAAATCTCATCAGCCTCTCTTCACAAAACAACACAGTTTTATGACTTTTAATTGCATTTTCAATGGCTTTTTAAGAAGATACCTTCATATGTGATATATTATTATAGGCAGTCACAAGAACCTAAATGGCCCATAGTTTATTGCCTGTAATTTTACAGTCTAAACAGAACAGATGCAATCGGATCGATTCAATTCAAGAAAGTCCAGTGCAACTTGCGAACCGATTTAACAGACTCAATGAAAGGAATCATCTTGTTCATGAATCAGACACTGCTATTGCATCTCGGAAGGGGTGCCAATTTCTCCAGTTCAAAATAACGAGGAACAAGATGTTTTTTATGAAATGTAGTACTCCTCTACATTTCATAAAAACATCTTGTTCCTCTGTGTTTTGAACTGGAGAGAAAGTACGACTTGGAATGTATTGCAATAAAAGTTTTGATATTCTTCTTGTTATATCCAACTGTTATGTCTACACTGTTAGACATTTCTGTAATTTCCACAGTTATTTACTGTATATCACCCAATGTAATACTGCAAATTCCCTTTACAGTAAATAACTGTAATACCCTTTGCATCATGGGAATTTTCTGTGACGTCAGATCCCACATACAGAGACTTACTGTATTTTTTTAAATTGCTGTATACTACTGTAACAGTCTCTTTGGCGCCATTATACTGAGGTCGTTTTATTTTCCTCATTTCTTACATTTGGATTGACACAATTTGCCCTGCACCGTGTCTACAGCGCCGCGGCAGCTTGGGACTGACTACTGGATGTGTTACATCACTTCTAATGATTGGAAAATCCGTTTGTACTTCGTGTCAGAAACAATGTGAGCGCTTGGAGTACTGCACTTCAGAAATATACCGGGGCATCACTTTACTGTCCGCATTCACTGTAGATAGTATATATAATGGGTTCTATATTGTTGTCTGTTGTCGAGTTGCGCTGCGCTACTCGCGTCCGAGGAAGACACGGAAGCAGCGGGGCAGCGCCGCAGGGTTTTCCCGGGGATGAACCCGCGAGAGTGGGAGAGCTCCGGAGAACATCTGCACTGTGTGTCGATGCACCTTACGAGAGAATAAGACCAGCAAGCAAGGTAAAAATATATGTACGTTTGTCTGTGTGTTTGTGTCAGATTTTTGCACACCAGTTTAACCCATAGTAACATTTACTCGTCAACATGGCGGTTACATAACTTTACTATGGTAAACTGCGCTGTCGTTTCAAACGACTTTTGTCAGCTTATTGAATTAAGTTACCGAATTAAAATTGTTTTTAACGAGCAACGCTTATCTTATATTAACATTATGTTAACTAATGTGAAATTTAATTCAGGTGTTAGTAGTTAATGTTGGCCAGTAGCCTACTGAGAAAATAAAAGCATATGTTAGCTAGGTTAAACTAGTTTTATGGCTAGCTGCCTTTCTAATTTTAGAATTAGTTTGTTATAGTTTTTAATGGAATTTAAGATTTACTGCATTTTTTTGTATTTGTGTTTTAAAGGCAACTGCAATGAAGCATCAAGTAAGACATGAACAGGCCAGCCACCCTGAGACTGATAATTCACGGTAAGAGAACAGCTATGGTTTTGAGAGGTTTGTGTATTCTGTATGAGGTTTGCCTTTTAAAAGTGTGCTATTTCTACTTCTTGTTTTTCAGAGAAGACATTTCTGTCAAAGTGGAGGGTGAGCAAAGATGGTGGCCACGTTTTGGAGAAGCAGCTGGGTTTTGCAGATGGCTATGTATTCTTTGGCTGCTTGTCTTTTTTCCCCCATTATGTTTCTGTTGCCTAAAGATTCTTTGTGAGGATGAATCCAGAGGACACAACATAATGCACTGCAAAACGTCCTAAGATAGGAGAAATGGTGAAGATGCACTGTTCCAACATTGGAAGTCTGTATTTTTAAGTGTTATACATGCAATGTTTTAAATAAAGAATATGATATTTTGCAATTATTGTGTCTGTTTTAATTGAATGCCAGTAGTACCTATGTAGAGTAAAAATAAAATGAATTTTATATAAAAATTATAAAATCTAATGAAATCTATATTAAAATGAATGAATTACAGTAGTATACTGATAAATCAAATACAGTTTGCTACTGTAAATCTTAATTACAGTAACTTACTGGCAACAGTGTTGCCAGTAAGTTACTGTAAAAACCCTTTGAAATGTCTAACAGTGTAATTAACCGCAAGTCTCACACATTAACAGAAAAAAAGCTTATTTCCACGTTGAAAAATAAGGTGGATACTCAGTATGTGTGATTGCAAATTCATAAGCGAAAGTGAAAAGCAAGTGCACATTCATACATATTGATAGTGGCTCTCTGATGCCCACAAACTGTATACAATATAATTAAACAAATATAATTGTGAGAAAATGTGAAAGCTTTAAAATTGAACTTGGTAATCATATCCAAATAATTTATCTTCACCTTGATGTGTTGAACGGTTTTCTCAAACTTTCCTTTAATGTTTTCTTTATGTTTACGTTTCTCTTTTAAGGATTTCAGTGCTGTATTGAGCTCCTCCTAGAATTTAAAGGAAATATATAGTATGAGCAAAATGGTACTGAAAAATTTATGACAAGCTATTAACCTCGTATATAAATGAGTCTTACCTTATATGATGGAACAACTTCACTTATAGGTCTGAATGTGTGATTGACGTGTTTCTGTGAGTTAACACATACTAAACAGACAGGCTGTTTGTCCTCCAGACAGAAGAGTTTGAGTTTCTCACTGTGTAAACTGCAGATCTCCTCAGATCCTGATGAACGCCTCTCATTTCTCCCCTTCAGGAACGACTCAGACAAGTTTTTTAATGCAAGATTATGAGGAGGATCAGGTTTTGAGGATCTTCTCCTGCAGACAGGACATTCTTGAGTTTCTTTGATTCTCCAGAACTGTCGAAGACACTCTTTACAGAAACTGTGGCTACATGATAAAATAACAGGAGTCTTGAAAATTTCATAACACACAGGACAAGAAAGTTCTTCTTTAGTTAGCAAATCCATTTTCAGTGTGCGAGTTTCAGACACTACTCTTCTACTTTCTAAACAATGGTTTAAAAATAACCACAAGAATCAAAAAGATCTGCTGCCTGGTTCAGAAAAACATCACAAATCCTTCTTTAAAGCATTTTCCTTCATTTCCCAGTGATCACTGATATGTCAAGACATTGAGAAATGTGTCGGTTTAACAGGAAATGAAAATGAGGCAGCCTCTTCCTGGTGTGAGGTGTTTTTTGGTATGTTGAAAGAAAGCCAAACACCAAATTTATGTTGTTAATGTCAACAAATTGCATTTAAAATGAACTAGCACTGAAACTCTTAAGTTCAGAGCTAGGATTAAATCCAAAAGAACACATCTATTGATAATAAAACAACAACAAAGAGTTTGTTTTATTTATTACTCTTTATTTGTTGGTGAGTCTGTTTGAAGCTTGGTTTCAACCAGTTTGAAGTGTGAACCTCCAGAAATAATAATGTGCATTCAGAGCAGGCACAGCAGATGGATTTACCTTGGACTAACTTATTTGGTGCATTTAAACTGCACTGAAAAAAATAAATTAATTAAAATAAATAAATTAAATAATAATAATAAATTAAAACAGGCAAAAATCAGGCAGCTGTGGTAGCCAGTACTTTACTGTAAAGCAGCATTTAAGAGGTGCACAGTGTCATACACACAAATACAAATCACAATCACGTAACACACACAACACCAAAATAATGCAATAAACATTCAACATAATATGTAACATAAACCCAAATGGACAAAACTATTAAATACTAAGACGAAACATGTGACACAGGGAATTCTAGGAATTTTAATTTACATTTTTCCATTAAAACAATAGTTTACTGTAGAAAAAAAGCATTCTGGGCAATATTCGTACGGTAGTTTATACTGTTCAATAACAATGCTCAGTGTTTATATGAGTCCACACTCTGAGGCTGTGTCTGAAATTCCTCTCATAGCCTCATTCAATATTCTCCACATTAGCTTGCTATAGTCCACACGACGAATTCGGACACTGAGTGTGTCTATATTGTTAGTGATAAACACCTGCTGTTAACAAGCAGAATCATTGAAGGAACGAGGAACAGCCAAAAGAGACAAAAAGAAGAAGAGATGAACAGGAACACAACAACTACAACTGACTTTGAACCACAGCCTGAGATAAAATCAACTGAAATGAAAAAAAAACATTACATTTCTCAACATCTCAGTACAGGATAATTAAGCAACTCCACAAACAGCATTACCAGCTTCACTTTATCATACGTCTACAAAAGATTTTATGGAGAATTAACAAAAGTCTATACCTGTTAATATTGTATTAACATATTTTTGTTTAAATGCACCATTTGAATATTCACCATTATGGCAATTAGTGCTTTCTTTAGCTGGGCACTTGACTTAATGCATTTTTTTTTTTTTTTTTTTTGTGTGTGTGCTTGTTTTGTTTTTGTTTTTTTGGATGTTGTAACTGTTTATAAGGCACATTTTTATGGCAAGGTAAGCCAAAAGAAATGTGATCAGGTGATATTGGTTACATTTTGATAGTGACATAATCATCATGCAGTAACCCGATTCACTGACCTCATCCAGAGTCTAATCTTTGATTGTATAGGGGATTAGGTTATTAATGTTATTAATTTCATGTTTTTGATTATATTAGCCCTGTAATACTAAAGCATGAGATGCAGCAGTGTTGTAACAATCAGATAATCTGAAGGTTTTTAAAAACACATTGTTCACAAAAAGATTAGAATTACTATAACATTTAGGTCCTATTTACACCTGGTCACTTCATTCGTTTTCTCAGATCGGCATTCAAGTCAAGTCAAGTCAAGTTGAGCTTTATTGTCATTCCGCTACATGCGGGGGCATACAGTGGAACGAGATGTCGTGCCTCACAGGGCCACGGTGCTACATAAATACAGGCATACAACAATGAAATAAAACACTATAAACCTATACACAAACTAACCTACTGACAGATTTTGACTATATAAATATAATATATAAATGTTAACCTATACATAAAGTAAAAAATACAAACAATACAAACTATGCGAATGCTTCACATAATACTGTACATGTGCAAAGAGAAACATCGTAAAGTCAAGCAGCTGGCTGGGGAACAGTGCAAGATGATTTGTAGTGCATGAGCATGTAAACATACATATATTATTGAGTCTTTTGTGGCATTATGTACAGACAGCAGTGTGTGTGGAAAGTGACTAGTGCGCATAGAGGAGGAGAGTGTGTTACTACAGGTGGTTTGTACAGGCCCACTCACCTGTGTGTAGCACACTTCGAATTGCACAAAAAAAGTGGCATAGGTTTTTTTTGTTTGTTTGTTTGTTTTTTTGACGTGGTAAGGTTGGGGGGTGTTTGGGGGCTGAGATGGTCCATGTTTCAGGAGGTAGGGGGTTTGTATGGGGGTTCAGAGAGGGGCGGGGTGATTTGAGTTCAGGGCTCTCACAGCCTGGGGGAAAAAGCTGTTGAGCAGTCTGGCAGAGCGGGCTCTGATGCTCCGCACCGCCTTCCTGATGGTAGGAGCTGGAAGAGACTGTGGGAGGGTGTGTGGAGTCCTTCACGATACTGTTGGCTTTGCTGGAGCATCGTGTGAGGAAAATGTCCAGGATGGAGCGGAGAGGGGCACCGATGATCCTTGCAGCTGTGTTCACTGTCCTGGGAACTGGATTCTCATTTGGTCCAAAACCAGTGTGTCTCTTCTGGGTTCAGAGGTGTCATGTTCAGTCATGTAGTCATACAGATGTTGTCCTTGAATAATATGTAATGTATTATGATAAAATCATGAAGACAAAATCTTAAAAATGAAAATATTTTTTCATCTTAAAAAAAAAAAAATACACATTAAAGTTTTATTGAAGAATTAGTAAAATATAGTAATTATTTGCTTAGCTATAATAACAAATAATGTTTATTATTATTATTATTTTATAATTGTTGATAATTTTGTTTTCATTTAAAAATAAATATTTGTATTTGGTCATGTTTGGTGTGTTTATTGCTTTTCTCTTCAATACTCTTATTCCCAGTGTATAAATGCTATAATGTGTTCACAGAACTTTCTCATCTGCCATCAGTCGCTTTCAATGTATACAAATCTGAAAAAAAGTTGCCAGTTTTTGCAGTTTTCTTTTGTGAAAACTTTCTATAAGATGGTTAGCTGTGTATAGCTAGTGATGGGAGAAATTAAGTTTTTCAAAGCTTCAGCTTTTTCAGTTGCTTGGTAAAATGATTCACAAAAGCAGCTCTGATGACAAAGCAAAAAATGTTAAAAAAAAATCTAATATTGAAAATGATTTCAATTAATGATGATAGTAATTAGTGATAAGTTAATATTAAGTTAATATTAGGGACATTCTACCAGAAATGTACATTATCTGTCCTTGACTTCTTACAGTGAATAAAAAGTATTTAATCCAAAAAAATTCTAAAACTGACTAATGGTTGATTTCTGTGAGTTGTTCTGTAAGGGAATATGTCATTCATAGGTTATCTGATATTTTTTCTTTATTAAAAACATTACAAAAATTACAAATCCCGTCTTTTTCCTTGTCCTCAGCCAAAGCAGACCTACAGCTTTCATAGTTTAGTTATGCTAACAACTGTTATTTAGAAGAAAATCTCCATCAATAACAAGTTTAAGTTGTTATCATTCACATCAATTGATTAAAAAGATGAAATTAAACATAAATTCTAGAAATAAATGCTATTTTACAACTGTCCCCATGTTTTCGGTCAGTCCTGTCACGTTTACATAAAACTCAACATAAAATGTGTTTAATAAGCCTTTAAGGGGTATGACTCAGAGGAAATGACATCATTTGACTAAGGTGAAGCTGACACTGATAAAGGATGAGTTCTGTATTTGATTTTTGTTTTTGTATGTTTTTTTGTTTTTTTTGAGGAGGAGGAGGAGGACAAGCTAAAGGGTCAGGCCCTGTCACGGTAAAACATCCCATTTTGTACCTCTTTTACCAAGGTCTATATAGATATATAGATATAATTCTCATCTATATTAGCTTTGAGTAATGATGACTGTAATTATTCCAGTTCATATAGGTGTCAGTTAGAAGGCTCCAGTTAGTGCAGCTGAGAGACAAAGGCAATGTCGTGAACGACTAAATGCAGACCCTGAGAGAAAGGAAAAACATCTTCAAAAAGAAAGGGAGAGATGGAGGCGGAAAAAGGAAAGAAGGAAAAGTATTCATGAGTTCAATGAGCGAGACCAAAGACATAGGACCAAAGATTATGGAGAGAGCAACAGAAAAAATCTGGTTTTAAGAAAAAGGTTTCAGTTCCAGGGCCTTCAAGGTCAGAAAGGGCTACCTTCACAGCATCACTTCATATTACAGCTTGGTAATAACAGAGTGATACCATGGTAATATCTACATTATAACCTAGGAAATGACATGCAATTTCTGCTATTACCATGTAATTTCCTATGGAATAATTTTGATATTACTATAGTATAGTATATGTAACCTTTTAATGACTGTTAAATGGTTGCGTGACAGTAACTTTACCAGTCTAATATTACATTAACATTAAGATTATAATAATAATTTAAAATAGGAATGCTTATCAAAACTTAAGAACACAAAACATAACTTTTTCTGCATCAAAGGAATCCATAAAGTCAGTCCTGTCACGCCACGGTCAGTCCTGTCACACAGGAAATTATGATATAAAAATGTACTATTTGAGGAAATATTGATGAATTAATCTCTTTAACTGTGTAGATGAAGGTGGGGGTATATATCCACTACTATGTTTTTGTAAAAATCTCTTATGTAAAGGTAGTTTTTTTACAACTATATGAGTGCCTGGTGGGTATTCTGTGATTTTTGTTTGCTACAGTTGACCAAAAAGTTGCTTATATTTCTTATATTCAGTATTTATACATATTGGAGAATTTACACTTGTGGATATGGTATTTGGCTAGGAGAAGTAATAGATTTACAAGATAAAACTCTTTCTCAGTATTTTTATCTGTAGCCACAAAACCAACCAAAAAAACAGCCCAATACCTAAGGTCTCTTGGAGCGAAGCCATGAATGCCACAGGAAGTCACACATTTTGAATTTTCTCTGTGATTTTTGTGCAGTTTTGTGCATTTTCAGACATCGTACTTTAACAAACTTCTTAGCAACACTTAGCTAATTTGCTAAAGCATGCTGCAATTAATACAATGAAACAGGAAGTTGCTTTAACTCAGGTACAATGTCAAATCTACCCCAAACTTAACATGTTCGATGAGAGTCCTGGCCCGAACACATCTACATGCCAATATTCAGTAATAGTCATAGCGCCACCTACTGTCAAAAGGAAGTGACATGTTTAAACTGCATGTCATGCACTTAACATGCTAGAAACATGCTCAAATGTCAGACATGCTAACAACACTTACTAAGTGCTAAACAGGAAGTTGTTGCAACTCATGCATACAATGTTCAATCTGCCCCAAACTTCCAAGAGGGTCTGGCTGCAGACATAGGGCGAGTGGAGCCCCACTGAAGAGCGGAAATACGTCACCTCCACTAGCGTCCACCATGTTTGTCCGGGCAACTAATGGAGGCAAACGGAGCTGTGTTTTTTCCCGGATAAAAACACGATGACGTTTACATTTATCAGCCGATTTCAGTGGTTTGTGATCTACATGGAATTAAAAATAACTGTCTCCAGTTATTTAGTTATGCTTGGAAAATTTTTAATTTTCGTTAAAATTTGTGACAGCTCACTATTTGGCTAATTTTTTTCTGGTAACTAATTAATTTAGTATAACTGTGATACATATAAAATAATCTAATGTACATGAAATTAAATTAAGTTTTTTTTTTTTTTTTTGTGGAAATTGCTTTCTGTGTCTTCAACCCCAACATTTCAGCTTGTCTTGTGCTTCAGGTCAGAACACATCATTCCATTTGAAATACGGAATACAAATACATCTTTAAGTACTAATAATTGACCATCATTGATGAAATGGAATAAAATCAGTAAATACAAATCAAAAATTGACACACTGGTAGTCTGCTTTCTATATTTTCATAGCAGTCTATGGATACAGATAAACTCCTTGACAAACAATAACAAATATAACTGATAATCCTTTATGGATCCAGTAAAAGTTACAGTTGTAAAACATTATGCACTGATAATAAATATAGTAATATAATAAACATATAATAAAAGTGATATGTGATATTTAAAAAATATAGTACAAATTGTAGTAAAGTGATAATAAAATAGAGAGTACAACAAGACAATAACATATAAATGATATAATAATAGACTTATAATAGGTTTAGAATAGATTTCAGTTCTTGTTTTCCCTGAGAATAGAGTGTTTTAGTTGTAATTCTCCACTGGTTCCCTCAAGATTTTCCTTTGGGTTTTTATAAAGTTACAAATAATGAATAAAATATGGTCTGTGATAAACATAACTTGACAATATTTTGCTCTACAATGCAAATTACACACACCCATGGTGAAAATGCACATTTTCAAGCAGTTAACAAACACAAACACAAACCTCTTTTTTTAAGAACTGGTTTCACAACAACTCTTTTCTTATGATGAATTCCTTTTTTATTGTAAAATACCAGTTACTCAATTGTTATTGGTTCGATCTCTTCAGGTACTCACATGTTATGTAGAGGTATTAATAAAGACCATTCTCCTGATTCAGCTTCTCTTGATGTGACTAAATCTTGTATTGGTAATATTTGTTTTTCGTTAAATCCCAAGAGTAATAATAGAGCTATTAATACACTTTTCCAAAGAGAAATTGTTACTGTACCTTATGTTTTGTCTCATTAGACCTCTTTATTATCATGTGGTTGTTACCGCAGAAATATTGTATTAGAAATAAGATTAAAGAAGTTTCTTATAAGCTCATTCATAGATTTTATCCTGTAAATCATTTACAAAAAAAAAAAAAATTTGTAAATTTGAGTATGTGGAAAATTGTGAATATGAGGAAACTGCACTTGCACTTATTTTGGCACTGTACATATTCAGTTACACTATGGTGTAAAGTTTTTTTGTAAATTTATCAATTAAAATATTTAGTGTTTAAGACCTTTTCCACGCCTATGGAAAATGCACTCTTTGGCTTTATTTTTACTTTTAAAAAAAACAGCTCAATGGCATTTCGAGGAGGATTATTGGTTTCGCTTCAACCCACGACAACATATTTTAAAGTAGCCCAATTCCGAGGGAAAAAATCTGTTGATAGATGACAATGGTCATTTGATACACATTTGATAAGAGTCCTGGCCTGAACACATCTAAAGGCCAATATTCTTTTATAATCATAGAACCACCTGCTGGCAACAAGATATGTCTTGTTTCACAATAACATGCCATGTTCAATCTGCACCAAACTTCACATGTTTGATAAAAATCATGGCCTGAAGACATCTACTTGTCAATATTGAGTTATAGTCATAGCGCCACCAGCTGGCAGTGGGAAGTTTGGCACAAATAAATGACTTTGACATGTTCCCTCTATATTTACCACTTTAAAAGCATATTGCCCACCATTCGCAGTTTCCCTAAAGCCACTGGGTGGCGATGAGCCTGGGTGCGAGGCCCTTTTAATGCTGCTTGTGGCTTTAATTGTCTTTGTCATTCTTATAATGCCTTATTCTCACAGAAACTGTACCTTGAACTTTCACCTGTTGTTCACAACAGACAGTAAGAGTTTTTAACCTTTGTATCATGACTGACTCCACCCGCACATACAGAGTTCTTCTTGGTCTGATTGGCAATAAGGAAAGAAACCTCCAAGCATGATTTCTAAATCTCCACATGCAGGTATTACATTTCATTATAAACTCAATATCATTTGTTTTATTAAAACAGACCTTAGTTAGGGTAGCGCTGTATTTCGTTTTTTGACAGGAATGAAGATGGCTGTGACTGAAGTACAGTGTGTTTAATGGATTGTGTTGTTGTTCAACAACATATTGATTATTAAGCTGACAAAACTTCCAAAGACAAAAACTCCAAAAGTTATTTATGTTATGAAAATAAAATGTTATCTATGACCTTTATACAGCACATGTCCTTGTAAAGACTGCAAGTCGATCCCTCGCAGCCTAGTTTTCATCTGTGTAAAATTCAATATGGTGTCTAACCTGACTAAATGTATGGTACGATGTGATGCTAAATGACAAGTTCTCTTAGTAGCATACAACTGTAACATACCAAGAGATGTTGGAGAATAAACACAATGCAGTATTGAATGTAAAAACTCAGTATGTTATTCAACACAACAGTCTTAACCTGCTTTTAATTATTAAAATCAGTAAGTTTAATAGCAATATGTTCTGACTGGGCCAATGTCCATTTAACTTTATAATTGTTATGTGTAATGATTAACTGTTATATTGCCACTCTTTGTGAAGAGTCCTTGAGCTCAGGAAAAGTGCTATATTATCTATATAACAAAAACATATTCTTTTTCTTTCTTTTTTTTTAGATCCTACAGTGTATGAGTGTGTGCTGATGGGGAAATAAATATCTAGACTTAGAAATGTTTAATACAGAACACTTTTCCATTAGAGCAGAAGTGAACTAAAAATCTATTCATTTTAATTTACGTATGACAAAACACGTCACACTGAGTCCCTCACAACTCTTTCATCCGAAGTGACTTGAAGACAAACAGACTGGTGAAATCTCTTACAGGACAATGAACAGACAGACATCAGGAGTCAGAGAAGATGCTCAGCTGAAGACTAAAGAAAGAGACAGAGGAGAAAACAGAATGTAAACATGCTCAGGAGAGAGGGCAGAGGTGAATTACAAAATTTCTTTCTAGAACATTTTCATGTAATTCTACATACTTTACCAGTGCAACAGTTCTTTTAACTTCCCTCCTTCATCTCCTTCAACATTTCTGTCCATTCATTACTTACAACATGTATTTAGTATTGCAGGGCTTTCAAATGAGTCACAAGTTCAAGACATACTCAAGTTTATTTGAACATGAACTTGTGAGTCAATTTATTACATACTGAGTGAAAGCTAAAATTAGTAATAATTGTATTTTAAAAACAAATAACAATTGTCAACACTGAACAATTCTAATCTCATTTTGTTGTCTGATCTGATTCTCAGAATCTCAGTTTCTCTTTGACCAGAATTGCTGCTTGGATGAATGTGTGTTGAATAGATGTTGTTTTATAACAGTTGGTTTGTAGTCAAATAAAATGTAAGAGTTTTGTTTCATACAGAGACTGTGGGGCACAATCCTGCTCGCAAGAGATCACAGAGCAGAAACAGACCTCCTGAAAGTACGTTTTTACACATAAATACATGACATGATGGAGAAATGATTATATGTTTCTGCTGAAGTCCAACAAATATCAACCTTTTATGTATATCTGTAGATACAGTTTGAGATACAGTAAACACAATAGTGATGAAGAGACACATGGTGCTAAATAAGCATCAGTCAAGGTTAATGACTTAATGCAACAACTACATGCAGTTTACAGAAGGTGATCTTCAGTGCAATAATATTGAAGATACTAAAGAGAGAGTATCTCTTTTTTTTCTCCCTGTGAAGGGAAAGAAATCATGATTATCTGTAAAACACTTTTTTTTAGTGTGCAGTTAATCCCGAGCTTTCGTAAATCTTCACACTTCAGACACACAAATGTAAATACTACATTAAACAACAAAATCTAAAATCGAGAGCTACATATATAAGAAATGTAGAGTTGAATATGAAGACAGTCAGTATTGTGTTTGTTTGTGTTTAGCGGATCACGATGATAGCTAATGGTTCCTCTGCTAGGACACATAAAGAAGATCAAACTAGCACAGAAAGTAACTTCAGTTGTTTCTTAAGAGTAATTTGAAAGTTCTGTATTCATTTTGTATATCTTTATTTGAATTATTTGAAAGTCATGTAGTGTAGTGCACATACAATTTTAACCAGATCCACTAACAGGTTGTGTCCTTGTATTTTGCAGTGAGCAGTAATAATGCAGAGCTGGATCGCCCTGACCGTATGTTAACTAAATCATATGAAATTAACAGCACAGGATGACATATAGTTTTTTTCATGACTGTTCGTGACTGTTCATCATTTGTAAAACTTGTGTAATTGTGAACTCAGGCAATTAAAATCCACAGGCCACTAAAAGACATTAACAGTATGATTTTTCTTGTTACTATATATATATATATGTATATATATATATATATATGCTATTACTATTCACAGTTTCAGAGGGTGTGAAGCTGAATCTGGTTGTGTGTGGGAGTGACAGGAAACTAAAATCCTCCATATCAGAGCAGATCCTGCAGCAGACAGACAGAAGATCAGACGAGGAGCTTCATGGTCGTCAGATCAGTCTGGTGGAGCTTCCAGCTCTGACTCGCCTCTCAGAGGAGGAAGTGATGCGTCAGACTCTACGCTGTGTGTCTCTCTGTGATCCTGGAGTTCATGTTTTCCTCCTCATTATTCCTGATGCTCCACTCAATAATGAAGACAAAGCAGAAATGGAGGAGATCCAGAGGATCTTCAGCTCAAGAATCAACAAACACATCATGATCCTCATAAAGCAGAGTTCAGAGCATCAGACGGCAGAACTCAATGAAGAAACACAGTCTGTCATTGAGAGGTTTGGAGGACGACATCATTTCTTTGGTCCCAAAACACAAGTGTCCACCTTGATGGAGAACATAGAGCAGATGCTGAAAGAGAACAGAGGAGAGGTTTTCTGCACAGAGACATTTCTGGAGGCACAGATGAAAAAACTGATGAAATTTGAAAAGATGAAGAAGAAAATCCATTCATTAGATTTCCAGTCATTTGGTAATAACTAGAAAATCTAAATATATATATATATATATATAACAAAAAACAATGGAGCACCCTAAATTGGAATTTTACTTGTGACATTTAACAAAATAGAATATTTTGTGATGTTTTTTTTATAGTTTTTTTTTTTAAATTAAACTTCAAAATTCCAGGTATTCTGAAAAAGCAGATGACTAGAATAGTCAAACTGATCATTTTGGTCAATCACAGAGCTACTACAGTTTTCTGGAGCAGTGAGACTGAAAGTTTTGCTATAATTTTATAATAATTTCACCTCTAGTGTTTAAAGTATGCAACAAAAGTAATTCAGTTTTGTTTAACCCTTTAACGCGTACGATCACACCGATGTGATTAGAACGTTCAGCGTGTCACGTGATCAACTGCTAAATTCAAATCTGCTTTCGCTGAGCCAGAGGCGGACGCGTTGACCCCTACTATTCAGTGTTTTCAACCATATAGTGCTTATTTTAGGTTCCAGACATTTTAAATACACAAGTATAGCAAAACAATACATTTATGTTTGTAAAGAAAAATACATTTACTTGCACATATTTGAGAATCGGAAGATAAGATATTTCATAATATAGTGAACGTGTTTGTGAATATTTTAATAAAAAAGGAAAAACAAAATAAAAGCAGCATCTCACCATGGAAACAATGAGGAGATACATTCTAAAATAATGGTCGCCTAAAAAAACTCACGCTGGGGGTTCATCTATAATATTTTAAACTCACGTGTGAAAGGGTTAAATGTTGTTGTTTTTTAGTAACCAGCGTGGTCTGGTTTGGTCAGGATGCAGTGAAGATTCTAGGTTTCTTTGAGGATTTATTTCTGTCAACAGCACAGGAGTAGTTGTGTGTGATAGGACAGCTCATCAAGGAGGCTCACAGAGACCCTTAAAACTTGAGACTGCTACCAAACAGAGCTCTAAGGAGTGCAGTACTCTGCATAGCAACCCTCTGAAGTGAGCGGAGTGCTAGCCAAGCTAAAACTTAAGAGCAGCTTGTCAATAGTGACACCACTATTAAATAGAGCTCTAGGAAGCAAAGTACTCTGCTTAACGATGCAATTTTCATCTGTGATGTTTGCATTAACACTGATGCATTTCCCCTTTTACAGGTTCAACAGAGAATGAAGATGATATGAGAATTGTGCTGCTTGGAAAAACCGGAGTTGGCAAAAGTGCAACTGGAAACACGATCTTAGGAAGAGACGCATTTACAGCAGAAACATCTCAAGAGTCAGTGACTAAAGAGAGTCAAAGTGAAACATCCGAAATCAACGGGCGACACGTTACTGTGATCGACACTCCAGGACTGTTTGATACTGAACTTACTAGTGAGGAGATCCAGAGAGAAATCAGCAACTGCATCTCCATGATCCTGCCTGGACCACATGTGTTCTTCATTGTGCTCAATTTAGGACAACGATTCACTCAAGAAGAAGCAACAGCTGTGAAGATCATTCAAGAGACGTTTGGTGAGAAATCTTTAATGTTCACCATGGTGCTCTTCACCAGAGGAGATTATATTAAGAACAAAACCATTGCTCAGTGTTTGGGAAATCCTGGATCTCCTTTGATGAAGCTGATTGAAGCGTGTGGAAACAGATTCCATGTGTTCAATAATAATCAGACTGAAGACCGAACACAGGTGTCTGATCTACTGGAGAAGATAGACAACATGGTGAAAGAAAACGGAGGGAGTTACTACTCATGTAAGATGTTCAGACAGATGGAGAGAAAAACAAGAACAACAGATGAAGATCCTGATGGACAGAGTCAGAGAAAGAGAAGAAGAGATGAAGAAACTAGAAGAAGAGAAAGAGAGAATGAAGATGATGATGGAGGAAGAAATACAGAACCGTGAGAAAGAGAGAAAGAGAAGAGAAGAGGAACTGAAAAGAGAAATAAGAGAACAAGAGAAACATCAGAAAGAGATACGAGACGAGATGAGACAAGAACGAGAGACATTTAGACAAGAAATAGAGAAAATGAGGCAAGAGAAAGAGAAAATAAAAGCAGAAAAAGAAAAACTTCAGATCAGATATGAGACAGAAATAGCCAGACTAATGAACATAATTGAGAATGAAAGACAGAGACATGATAAAGAGAGAGAGAAAAGAGAAAAGGAATATGTAGAAATAGAAGGACAATACAAAACACAAATAAAAGAGAAAGACGTGAAAGAGAGAGAGATCTGTGACGAGATGAAGAGAAAACGAGAGGAATGGGAGAAACAGAAACTAGACGAAAAGATGAGAAGACAAGAAGAAGATGAAAAAAGAAGAAAGAAAGACCAGAGAGATTGGGATGAATTTAATCAGAGACTGAAACAAGAGAGAGAGAAAATGGAAAGAGAGAAAGAAGATCTTAAATCTAAACAAGAAGCAAAAGAAAATAGCATGAATATCCTGTTTGAGAGAATGAACAGAGAAAGAGAAGAACTGATTAAGAAACACGAAGAAGAGAGAGAGAGAATGAAGATGATGATGGTTTATGATGAACAGATACAGAGACTTAAGAGTGAAATGGAGGGAATAATCAGAGAGAAAGAAAGAATAGAAAGAGAGAGACAAAAACAGCTAGAGGAGTTAGACAAGAGTCTGAAAGAAGAAAGAAACATGAAAGAAGATCAACAAAAGACTTTTGAAGAAACACTGCATATCATTCAAGTACAACAAGAAGATGAACTAAAGAGAAAACGAGTGGAGTGGAGAGAGGAATACGAAAGAGAGAAAGAGGAATTGAACACAATCTGCTCAGAAACTAATGATCCACTACAGGTGAGTGTATGTTCATGACAATTTTAGTATTTCATGTTTGTTCTGTTAGTATTAGGCCCTTAATTTGAGCTTAAGAAAACCATTCTTTCTCAAGTCTTTCCTTATGAAATTATTTGTGTTGGTTTCGATTCCAAAAGGTCACAGCCTACAGGAAACTGGAGAAACAATACAGCAAGTGGTCCTGGAGTCTCCGCAGTGCCATGCTGGAAACTGAGAACAAACTACACAACAAAATAGAAAATGAAACAGTTCATGTGGTTGAGGAAACTGATCTTCACAGAGAACTGAAGAAAACAAGTGAAGAAGTGAAAAAATCAATGTCTGAATTCTTTGACAAAGACACTGATGCTGATATGGTGATTCGGTGGAAAACATCCTTTGAAATCAAAATCCAAGAGCTTCAGGAAAACATTGTCAGCGAAACAAAGAGGAAATTAAATAAGATCCTTGATCAGCGAGACCTGAAGAAAAAAACTGATGTTCAGAGGACATATAATGAAAACACTCTCTATGAAAAGAGCAAAGAACTTGCCTGGAAACTCAAAGATAAAACAAATGAGGTTGAACTGAAGAAAGAGTTTGATTTGTTTTGGGAACAGAGCATGAAAAAGATTATCAAAGACACTCCTGCGATCAAAGACATTGACGTTATAAGAGATGCAAGAGAGATCCTCAGTGACATCTATGAGGGTCATCTCCCTGTAAACTACTTGAAGGTGAGCAAGGATATTTTCTCTGTGCCGAGTTATTCAGATTATGTAAAGGACAAGAAGATCAGTGGATTTACAAGATCTTTTAAAGATTCCTTTAGATCAACAAAAGAGACACTTGGTTATATTCTATCGAGAGAGGATGAAGCCCAAATAAGAGCATTAGTCTTAGATGTTGTTCAGCAGACAGACAAAATGATTCAGTCATTTAACATTTCAAAGATGGGCTACAACATAAGCTACATCCAACAACTCATAGGTTACATCAAGGAAAAATTAAATGAACATGAAGAAGGACCAGGAAAATACATGTTCAAGAAAAAATTCTTCATTCGTTTGGTTCTTTCGATCTGTAAGAGAGCAAACAACATGATCACTGATCAACACAGACTGTTCAGAGAAGCAAATGATCCTGTAATATATGTTATGCAGAAGAAACAAAAGAACTACAGTATTTTCCAGAAACACCTGCATGGAGCCGCATCAGCTGCCATTTTTGGAAAGATCATCTGTGAGAAACTTAAAGATCCCATTGAACAGAGTGTCTATAAGAAGACTGCCAGAGATTTAGCAGATGAAATGAGATCAAACTGTGAATCACTGAAGGGAAACAGATCAAATCTGGAGAAACACATCCTGAAGACACTGGCAGAAGAGGAGGATTTTGACAAATACATGAACTACATTCATAATCCCAGAGATCACTTCATCAGTTTCATCAGAGATGAAGTCAGTCGGTACATCACTGATAAGTTCAGTGTCCGTGTTTTACCCAAGATGAAGGAGAACATTAAACTCTTACAGCAGAAGATCATGAAAGCAGCACATGAATCTACTGAACATGTTCAAGTCAACAGTGGAGATGTTGGTTTGTGGTTGAAGAGTTTCACACAGCAGCTCTCAGATGAGCTGATCTTCTCTGAAAAAGACCTCAGTGGAGTAAAACATGATGATGTTGATGATTTCAAACTCCTAGAAGATGTGATAGGACAAGAACTTTTTTGTATAACATTTGACATCAGCAGTAGTTTCAGCACAAAGACATTTCCAGTAAAGCTGGACTATATCCTCAGACCAGATGAGCTTCTGATTGATCACTTCTGTCAGTGCTGTTGGGTTCAGTGTCCGTTCTGTGGAGCCACCTGCACCAACACCATAGAAAACCATCATGAAGATCACAGTGTGGCTTTCCACAGAATGACTGAAAATAATGGCGCATATTACAGTTCGACACAGAATCTCTGTGCTGATATTTGTACAAATTTAGTGGCAAGTGATCAGCATTTTAATATACTAGATAGAACTTTTAAATATAGAAAATACAGAAAAGCAGGAGAAAGGTTTGTTAACTGGAGCATTACCCCTGATCCCTCTGAACTGCCCTACTGGAAGTGGTTTGTGTGCAGATTCCAGAAAGATTTGGGAAAATACTACAGCAAAACATTTGATGGTTGTGGTATGATTCCAGATGAATGGAGAAAATACTCAAAACTGGATGCTATTGAGAGTGCAGATCAATGCATCTGATGTATATCATAAACAATGAGACTCTTATGTCTTACATCAGATTTTACTCAGATCACAGCCAGTTTCAATTGCATTCATAAGTCAGAGCCTAAACTCATCTATACATTGAAGAGGATTAACACTAGAAGCGCCAGAATTCCAAAACTACTAGAACAGCCGTGAGCGGTCATTTTGACCGCTATATTATAAACTCTATAATCTCTAAATAAATTGCCCAAATGAGAGATTAATGTATTAACTGTGTTAGGATATCTTTAAAAAAAAACAAATAACACCAACATGTAGACTTTTTATTTAGTTAAAAATTATAATTATAAATTTAGAAATATTCGCATCATTTCATAGTAAAATGTAATTATTGCATATTCAGTATTTCTCTGTATTTATTTTACATAACTCAGAACAACAAAATAACATTTAAAATGATCTATTTGATTATGATTTTTTTTTTACAACATTTATGATACATTATAACACAGAACATAAGCTGGAAACAAGCAGCTCTAAAGTTAAAAAGAGTCACGAACGAAGTTTGGAACCATAAAACAATTACGCTACAAATTTTATATTAAATAAATATATCTATATCATGCTCGGCTATTTAAGATTCACAGTCAACACAAGTTACTTCTGTTCTTCTCGCACAATTTCCACACACGGGTTTGTGGCATTTGCAACGGGTGTCGCGCATTTTATTTTGTTTGCAGATTCTCCGCACCTGGCACTGTCTCCGTTTTGGTGTCAGTTGCGGGGGTTGATTGTGCTTTTTGTTGGGACCTTGTGTCAACTGCAATGCTGCCATTTTTTAAAAGGCAATAATAATTTGTAGTCCAAGAATTTGTATTTATAATCAAATGAGCATATGCTAATAGTACTGGAGACGCTGACAGAGACAATAAACCGCGGGAAAGAACAATAGAATCGTGCGAGATTTAAAGCGGTCAATATGACCGTTATGGCTTTAATAGGTAGAAATGCTCATATTTTTTTTTGCTTTTTATGTAATTTATATAAAATCTATTGTAAGTAAAAATAGAAACACTTTTAGGAAAAGTCACAAACCAGCAAGATTGTATTTTTTTATTCAACAAAGTTATTGTACATATACATTTCAAAACGGTCATTTTGACCGTCATGGCAGTTCTAGTGTTAAGGGTACATTGGATACGAGAGGTTTAAAGACAACAACCCTCCACCTGGCTCTTACCCACCTAGAAAACAAAGACTGTTATGTTAGAATGCTGTTCATTGACTTCAGCTCAGCATTCAACACAATAATTCCACAACAGCTCATAAATAAACTAAACCTGCTGGGCCTAACAACTCCCTCTGTAATTGGATTCTGGACGTGATGTTTTATTAACAAATTTCGGGAGGAGCACGCACAGATAATTAACGCAGCCAATTCATCATCAGCAATCACACCATCTATCCAATCAGAACCCCTATAAATAATCAAAGCAGTCTTACCTCCATCAGTTCTAGTCTTTCAGCATCCCTCCACCACCCCGACTCCTCACCTTCAGCCTGTTCCTACCCCAGCATGGGGGGAACGCTCTGGGTCCGGGCTAAATGCAGAGCTCAGACCCCTGTCCCCGTACAGGGGGAGTACCCTGGGCTCGGGGGTAAGTACCGAGCTCAGAGCCCTCTCCCTGGACAGCATGCCAAATACGCATAACCTTTACTCAGTTTATTATATGTAAGTGTGAACTCGTGAATTTCTAACCGGAAGACCTCAGTCAGTCCGTGTCGGCCACAACACCTCGAGCACTACCACACTGGGCACAGGTGCCCCACAAGGCTGTGTGCTCAGCCCGCTGCTCTTCACGCTGCTGACCCACGACTGCACTGCCAAGTCCAGCTCCAACCACATCATCAAGTTCGCTGATGACACAACAGTGGTAGGTCTCATCAGCAACAATGATGAAACACACTACAGAGAGGAAGTGGCACAGCTGGCTGAATGGTGTGGCACTAAAAACCTGTCCCTCAATGTGAGTAAGACAAAGGAGGTTGTGATGGACTTCAGAAGGAACTCCGGTGATCACCCCCCACTGACCATCGACAGCTCGCCTGTGGAGAGAGTCAGCAGCACTAAATTCCTGGGGGTGCACATCACAGAGGATCTCACCTGGACCACCAACACCATGTCACTCTCCAAGAAGGCACAACAGCGCCTACACTTTCTCCGCCGGCTGAAAAGAGCAAGTCTCCCTCCACCCATCCTCACCACTTTCTACAGGGGCACCATTGAGAGTGTGCTGACCAGCTGCATCACTGTCTGGTACGGGAACTGTACTGCAGCAGACCGCAAGACCCTCCAGCGGACAGTGAACACAGCTGCAAGGATCATCGGTGCCCCTCTCCCCTCCATCCTGGACATTTTCCTTACACGATGCTCCAGCAAAGCAAAAAGTATCGTGAAGGACTCCACACACCCCTCCCACAGTCTCTTCCAGCTCCTACCATCAGGAAGACGGTACCGGAGCATCAGAGCCCGCTCTGCCAGACTGCTCAACAGCTTTTTCCCCCAGGTTGTGAGAGCCCTGAACTCAAATCACCCCGCCCCTCTCTGAACCCCCATACAAACCCCCCTACCTCCTGAAACATGGTCCATCTGAAACTTATGGAACTTTTTTGTGCTACACACAGGTGAGTGGGCCTGTACAAACCACCTGTAGTAGCACACTCTCCTCCTCTATGCGCACTAGTCACTTTTCACACACACTGCTGTGTGTATACAAATCCCACAAAAAGACTCAGTAATATACATATGTTTACATGCTCATGCACTACAAATCATCCTGCACTGTTCCCCAGCCAGACATTTCGACATTTCGTTCCACTGTATGCCCCCGCATGTAGCGGAATGACAATAAAGCTCAACTTGACTTGACTTGACTTGAACATTCAATCGATAAGTCTTCTGGTCTATGGAGCTAGAAAAATGACAAAAAGAATTTGAGTTAGAATTTTCAAAACGTGTTAAAGAACTACACACAATATTTAACAAAACTGAGTTGTAATTGTGTTGTGTTTTATTTGTGGTTTTTAATATCAGGTTGTTATTCTGAAATTTATTGTGAAATTAGCTGTATATATTGACATTAATCACTGAGGTTTAAGTTGTTCAATTTATTACATGTTATTTCTAATAACATCTAATAAAAATCATTGTTATTACGTTTATGTTCGTTTACTGTTAATGATGGTTATAAACATTAAACAGGCGTGAGGTTGGGGCAGGCAGAGATCAGACATAGAGTAGAGGCAAGCAAGTGTCAGGGCAGGTGGCAAAACAACAATAAAATCCAAGAGGGTAGCAAAAGAGGGTCAGCAGTAAAAGTGCCAATGCGATGGGCAGGCAAGGTAACAACAAAAGACAGTCCGAGAATAGAGAGAAAAATGCTCAGTAATGTTCACCAGGGCAAAACAAGACTTCGCGATCTCATTAAATTAGCATGGATTTTACTCACCAGTACAATTAACTTAATTTAAATTCAAATAAATCACTGTGTGGAAATAGGTGTCATAATTGTAAGTTAGACCAACAAGCTACATCTGGTGATAGTATTTAGGCTTGTTGTTGTTTATTTGTGAATTATCACGATGGACACGTGTGTAAGAATCATAAACTTTTGTTGGCCATAGAGATTATTTATCCAAAAGACAACTGAAAATCATCTGGCTTTTTGTTGAGGGAAGCAGAGGGATCTGAACGAAGGAGTTGTTGTTCATGAGCAGCCATGAAAAAAAAAATTAACAAACCACTCACTAATGAATAACAATATCACATCCTTATAACAAATCATCTGTGCATTAAAATTAGTGTGAATTTCAATATTTACTGGTTATTTTGATGTTCACGTTAGGACATTAATAAATGGCTTTAATGTGTGCAGAATAACTAAAATATTCTTCTTTCTCTAAATACTGATAAACAGGGAGCAGGAAATTAACTACACAAAGGTTTCTGATATTAAGAACCACATGAGAGCTGGACTAAATCATGCAAACACAAAGATTTATTGCTTAATATTGTAAAACAATAAAATCAGAATGAATTGTTTTGGAATTGACATCATAATTTCTAGTAAACAGAATGCGAAAATGTTATATTGGATGGCATTCTGTCAGAGATTTACACTGACATGCTACAGCCTATTATCACAAAAACATGATTTAATGTGTAAACTCTACGGTGGCCGAGAGAGCTCAACGCGCTGCAATTTCAGAAAACACATGCAAATAGAAAAAGCACCAGCAAATCAAGAAAACATCTTCATCAATTTGACAGCAGGTGGTGCAAATGCTCACAACACAACCAAATAAAGAATTTTATTTGCAGCGCGTTTCTTTGTTTGGCTGTGTTGTGAGTATTTGCAGTGCATTTCTTTATTTGGTTGTGTTGTGAGCATTTGCAGCACTTGTGTTGTCAAATTGATGAAGTTTTTTCTTAATATGCAGGTGTTTTTTTTCTATTTGCAGCGCATTTCTTTATTTGGTTGTGTTGTGAGTATTTGCAGCGCTTGTGTTGTCAAATTGAGGAAGTTGTTTTCTTAATTTGCAGGTGTTTTTTCTATTAGCTCTCTCGGCCACCGTATAAACCTCACATTTCAGCCTTTAAATAAAGAAAAGGGTTAAGTCAAAATGATAATTGATTAACAAATGATTATATGTATTTTATCTGCTCCATAAATAATCCTAGATAACTTATCTGAATTGTTTAAATGTGTAGAATCCACATAAGTTTGTTTTTAATCAACCGCAACCGGTCAAAATTTACAGCAGAGCATACAAATCTGGTCCGTTTTTGGCCAGACAGAAACGGCACACCAGCTGAATGTAAATGTAAGTCTCTGTAAATCCACTCTCTGACACTAGGTAGCGCTAATGGAAAAGCTGAATTACAACTGTTTCCTGTAAACTCTGTGGACAAAACAGTATTGCGATTAAGAACACTTCCTTTAGGTATTACATGGAGCAAAGATGAAAACAAAATGCCATCGAATCGTTTCCGAAGACAGTCAGAAGAGGTACATTCATATAATTAATTAATTCATACATATTATATATTAATTTCATTCATTTACAATTCCCTTAGCACTCTTTTAAAACCTCCCAGCATTTCCGCCCTATTTTCACTCAAATCGAAACTGCACTGTAAAAAAAAAAAAGTTCAGCCAACTTAAAATTTTAAGGCAACCAGCTTCAGAAGATTTTTGAGTTTTCTCAACTTGTCGTTTTAAGTTTATACAACAAAGATTTGAGAATCTCCCACAAAAATAAGTTGAGCAAACTCAAAAATCTGCTGAAGCTGGTAAAAATATATTTTTTTTAAGTTCGCTCAACTTTTTTTTTTGAAAAACAGTGTACTCACTCAACAGTGTACTCTGCATGCTGTGTGCACGTGAGACTGTTACTTAAAACTGTGCTATATGCTGAACAGTATTTATTTATCGTGAGTAGTTCAATACACAGTAATCTAATACGGTTTTAATGATAATTAAAATATGAAACAGTCGTCAAACCGGTAATCGTTACATCTATTTGAAATCAATAAACTGTGTGCGATATAATCATGCGTTTTAGTTATTCGTAATCTACAAGAGAGACTGCACTGGGCTATGTGATTAAACATATTTTCTTTTTCGATTTCAAGTTTGGATTCCAAGGATTATAAAAAAAGAAAAAAAAATGTTTGAGGTAAAGTGATTATTGTGCCGCATTTTGTCTAGCGAACCATTCTAGGATACCGTTTTGTCTTTTTAAAATAGAATTTCATGCTTTTTCAAGTAGGGCTCGCTGCATCCAACGGTGGACATCCAACCCCGCCCACATCCAAGTGTGGCATCATAAGCCACGCCCATACCCAATACAGCCACGCCCATGTCAAAGCGTTACGTCAGAAACCACGCCCTAATCATATACGTCACCTCTTCTGATTCCCCATCCCCGTACCGGGAAACCCGAAAGTAATGGCATGTCTAAGCAATTTACAGCCGTTTCGGGGATCTAAGTAAAATAATGTTGCTTTTCGTTTTACTAATACACATTTTCTTATTTCTTTAAAGGATGTCAAGGCTAAAATGGCAAAACTTAAATCTAATATATTTAATATGTCTATACGGAGCTTTTGTTATCATAACAGCCTGTAAAACACTTGCATTGGTTGATTACATTAGGCTAGTTGTAATAAAAAAATCTCTACACCTTACCTTTATGTAATGAGATATATTCTCATTTATTACGATAGATTTTCGGAATCAGAATCAGAAAGAGCTTTATTGCCAAGTGTGTTTACACACACAAGGAATTTGTCTTGGTGTTAGGAGCTTCCAGTACAGAAGTACAAACATAGTGCAGACAACATATAATTAAGGTAATAAAAACACTAATAATGAAGAGAATAGACAATAAATTATAAACAACAGTAATAAAATATACAGAAAAGAAAAAAATGTCCATAGACAGAACTGTGAATGCGCATGTGTCCTATGTACAGATGATGGATTGATGAGTTATTTGCAGGTGTACAGTACTGTGGTGTGTTATGTGTTGTTCAGGTGGGATATGGCCTGGGGGAAAAAACTATTCTTGTGTCTGACTGTTCTGGTGCTCAGTGATCTGTAGCGCCGGCCAGAGGGCAACAGTTCAAAGAGAGAGTGAGCTGAGTGATACATGATGGCACTGGCCACCATAGACTCATAGAACATTCTCAGCATCGTCCTACAGATGTTGAAGGACCTCAGTTGCCTCAGAAAATAGAGGCAACTCTGGCCCTTCCTGTAGACAGTGTCCACGTTCTTGCACCAGTTCAGTTTGTGGTCCAGGTACACCCCTAAATACTTGTACTCCTCCACCACCTCCACACTGACCTCCTTAGATCCACCACCAGTTCCTTTGACTTTGTCACATTGAGTTGTAGGTGGTTACTCTCGCTCCAAGTGACAAAGTTATCCACCACAGCCCTATACTCACTCTCATCGTCACCAGTAATGCATCCAACCACAGCAGAGTCATCAGAAAAGTTTTGTAGATGGCAGGTCTCTGTGCAGTAGTTGAAATCTGTGGTATAGAGAGTGAAAAAAAAGGGAGAGAGAACGGTCCCTTGTGGAGCCCCGGTGTTACTGATTAATTTGTCTGACATACAACACCCTAGGTGTACATACTGTGGTCTGCCAGTCAAATAGTCCACCATCCAGGACACTAGTGGGGCATCCACCTGCATTGCTGTCAGCTTCTCAGCCAACAGAGCAGGCCTAATGGTGTCAAAAGCACTTCAAAAATCAAAGAACATGTCCAGGTGGGTGTAGACCCTGTTGAGCAGATAGATAATGGCATCCTCCACTCCGAGGCGGGGCTGGTAGGCAAACTGGAGGGGATCCAGAAGTGGTTGGACCATGGGCTGAAGCTGTTCTAAAATGAGTCTTCCCAGGGTCAAAGCCACGGGCCTGTAATCCTTCAGGTCTCTAGGACGCGGCGTCTTTGGAACAGGAACGAGGCATGATGTCTTCCACACCACAGGGACTTTTTGAAGACTCAGACTGAGGTTGAAGACACGGTGAAGTACTCCACTTGACTGGGAGGCACAGTTTTTCAGGACCCTGGGGCTCACGCCATCTGGATCTGCAGCCTTACCTACATGGAGTCTCTGCAGCTGTCTTCTCACCTGCTCAGTGGTGAAGGTCAGTGTTGAAGTAACAGGTGGGGGAGGTGCACAAATAACTCCCAAGTGATAGCGGTCAGCCAGGGGGTTGGGGGACGAGGTGTGAGCAAGGCCATCCAAATGAGCTGTGTGGGGAGAGAGGGAGATTTGAGTGGCTGGTCGTTGCCGCACCTCTGAAGAAGAGTCATTTGTAGGGTGAATTGTGGTCTCTGTGTCAAATCTGTTGAAAAACTGATTCAGCTCATTTGCCCTTTCCACACTTCCATTAACTCCTCCATTACTATTTGGCCTGTAACCATTGATGGTCCTCATGCCACTCCACACCTCTCTCGTGTTATGCTTCTGAAGTTTTCACTCCAGCTTCCTCTTATACTTCTCCTTGGCCTCCCTGATTTTTATTCTCAGGTCCCTCTGTATGGCTCGCACCTCTTCCTTGTTACCCGCCCTAAAAGCACACTTCTTGTGATTTAAAATATCTTTACTGTCCTTAGTTACCCATGGCTTATTGTTAGGGTAACAGTTTACAGTCTTAGCTGGGACAATGGTGTCCACACAGAAGTTTATGTATCCAGTGAGCCCATCAATGTCCTGGCCATGGGGTTCACAGAGTGCCTGCCAGTCAGTCACCTCAAAACAACCCTGAAGTATCTCATTGGCATCGTCTGTCCATCTCCTCACAATCTTTGAAGTTGTGGGCAGACGCTTTATGTAACCCGGTAGAATAATTTAACAAGTTTACATTTTAATATGTATTGTATGTAGTCACTAATGTATAGGGCTGTAAGTATATGTTTAAGTTGATGGGGTATTTATTTATTTTGTATTTTGTCCTTCCTGTATAGCTAATCAGGTTCACTTGTCCCTGTGGGTGTCCAATCAGTGCTCTAAATTAAGGTGAAGGGGGCGGGAATAAGGGAAAAAAACAGGTTATCGGAGGAGGAGGAGAAGAGCGTGTGACCATCTTGTCAAATTGTTACACAGAAATATAGCGTACATAATGCAGTAATGTGTTACAATAGTTTCTGTAGTTAGTGTGTTGTGTGAGAGGGGTAAGACGTATTTCTTCACAAAATATTCCTGGTTGTGTTTATTTCAGCCGCCATTTACTAATACAGCAAATGGACTATTTACAGAGACTGAACATTGTCTATCTAGCTCGGATGGATGGTTTGTTTGGTTGGCGGGTCGTCAGCGTGAGGATTAGTGGCAGTATCAGAGGAGGATGATTCCAGATAGACTTCTGAGATAACGGGAGTGCTCTGAATTCCTGTGGCCCTGAGGAAATCACAGCGACCATGAGCTTGACGGACATTTAGTGCCGGGAGGTGAAACACGTTCTTCTTATTGGAGAGTTAAAGGTATTTTTTTTTTCGGTTTGCTCTGCGGTGAGTGAAGCGGTCTTTTATTTTTTGACCACAACATACCCCAGCATCAAACAGGCCTGCAACGTGAAAACTGAGTCTCTTATATTGAGTTCATTGAAGGGGGAGCTCCTATTGCCAGTTTATTATTTGGTTAAATAATCTTTAAATTTGGGAGAGCTTTGGGTACAGAAATTTAAAGGTGTATTCCTACCAAGAGTGAAAGAGGACCTGTTACAACAAAATGAATAAGTGAAATGTGGTGATTGATATTTTGGGGGATTTATCTGTGAAGTTGTGAAATTCCAATTGTTTATTTGCATAATTGTTGTTTTATGTTACATTTAACAAAACCCTGAAGCTCAATTCTTTTACATTTATTTCAGTAAATAGTCAATATCAGTATCCTTGCGGGTTTCTGTGTATAATTGTGAGTTAATACAAGAGGGTATATATTTAGATTGTGTATGTAGATACCAATTAGTTTAAGGAACCCAAGGAATGTAGTAACCAACAGAGTTACACAAAGATATACGTCAGTAAATAAATAAACATACTAAGCTCACTACAAAAGGGAAAAAAAAAATCAAGTTTATTAATACGAACTCAGGGCCCTACCTTACACAGCTAGAAAGGAAAGGGTGAAAAGCGCTACATTTACAAGAGGCACATAGCAGGGGGAGAGGTAAATCAGGTTGTGATCAGACCTGCCCAATGGGGGGAGGGGGGAAGAGCAGTAAGCATCCCTTATATTAGCATACAGCAGGTCTATTGTTCTTCCCTCCCTGATGGGACAGTTCACAAACTGAGTAAAGGTGGAAAGACTTTTGTTCAAGTTGATATGATTGAAATCCCCCAAGATAGCAATAAATGCACTCGGGTACTGAGTCTGTATCCGGGCTATTGCAGAGTAAATAGTATCTACCCTGATAAATACAGCCTCTGCTGGGCCTTTTTCACAATAGAGTCAATGTGAATGTCCCACTTCAGGTCCTGAGAGATGGTGGTGCCCAGGAACCTGAATGACTCTACTGCAGTCACAGTGCTGTTGATGATGGTGAGTGGGGGGAGTCCATGTAAGTCCATGATCATCTCCACTGTTTTGAGCATGTTGAGCTCCAAGTTGTTGTGACTGCACCAGACAGCCAGCTGCTCAAGCTCCTGTCTGTAAGCAGACTCGTCACCATCCTTGATGAGGCCGATGACTGTAGTGTCACCCGCAAACTTCAGGAGCTTGACAGAGGGGTCTTTAGATATGCAGTCATTTGTGTAGAGGGAGAAGAGCAGTGGGGAGAGAACACATCCCTGAGGGGCGCCAGTGCTGATGGTGCGGGTGCTGGATGTGAGTTTGCCCAGCCTCACTAGCTGCTGCCTGTCTGTCAGGAAGCTGGTGATCCACTGACAGATAGAGGTGGGCACAGAGAGCTGTGTGAGTTTGTCTGAGAGAAGGTCAGGCATGATGGTATTGAAGGCCGAGCTGAAGTTTACAAATGAGATCCTTGCGTAGGTCCCAGGTTTGTCAAGGTGTTGATGTAATGCAGTCCCATATTGACAACGTCATCCACAGACCTGTTTGCTCTGTAGACAAACTGAAGAGGATCCAGCAAGGGTCCAGTGATGTCCTTCAGGTAGGCCAGGACCAGTCGCTCAAATGACTTCATGACCACAGACGTGAGAGCGACAGGTCTGTAGTCATTAAGGCTAGTGATTTTGGGCTTTTTGGGGACGGGAATGATGGTGGAGCGTTTGAAGCAGCAGGGAACTTCGCACAGCTCCAGAGATATGTTGAAGATCTGTGTAAAGATGGGGGCCAGATCCATCGGTCCATGGCTGGTAATTTGGTGCAATGGAGCGGCTCTATTGCATGGTGATTTGCGAGTAATGCACTTCCCACAATTCTTAATGTATTGTTCTATCTCGCATGCCATTTTAAGCCAGTAGAACCTGCTTCTAATGAGATCTGTGGTTCTTTCAACGCCCAAATGACCCATGTCATCATGTAACATCTTGCACACTTCTTCTCGGAACTCCGCAGGCAGGACCAGCTGGGAAACTTCTTGTCCAGAGGGGGTTTTACTGCTTCGGTAAAGCCAACCTTCTTTCATTACAAGCCTATTTTCCTCACGTTTCATGAGCCACAACTCAGAATTCACTTTCACATCAGTAGGCCAGGTCCTTTAGATTTTGTTGTAAAAGTCACAACACATTTTTATAATTTATAATTGTCATTTAATTTTCTAAAGATGTGTTCCACTTATCATAAATTGTTAACATTTGAATGATAGGATTGACAGTTCTCCATATGCAGTAGGCTATACATACGTTATGCTAAATAGAGATTGCTTGCTTTGATAGATTATACATGTAACATGGTATTGACATTCAGGCCTTGTTCATCAACAAAATTGAGCACCACCTTCCTGGCACCACTGCATGGCTTGTGGTCCTCCAAGTGAACTGTAACGAGTCATTTTCTTTACTGTTGAAACTGCAGCAGGAACCCCTCACCCCGGCAGAACTGTTCTGCATCAGGCTAGGACCAAAAATGTGTAGAATGCTGTAAAACATGACAAACAAACATTGACAATCATAATGTGATCTTTCCATTAATATAGAATGATACAAAGATAATTTTTCACAAACACAGAGTTATCCAGCAATTCATAGTGAAATGATGCAGTTGCTCAACCAAGTTACTGTGCAAGGGTACTGTGATCAGTGTATATCATTAAAATATCATATGTATGTGAGTGAGTGTTTTGTGTGTGTTTGGGGTGAGTGTTATAAAATAATTGCACATTCAGTCAGCATTCATTTTATGTTGTAAGAATCAGTGCACTAATAAATATATAGAGCACTGATTTTTATGACATAAATGAACTCTGACTGAATGTGCAACTTTTTTATTTTTATAATACATAAGACTCCCTCCGTTCTTCTGAGGTGAGCGGTTATCAGTATTTTTCATATTTAAAACAGCTGTGAAACACACTTTACAAAGTATGCAACAATACGAGGTCGTTTCTGCCTTGTTTTCATCGAGTACAGCGCTTTTGTGTTTGTTGACTTAAACACTTAGAACAGCAGGCAACAAGCATGTGTGGAAAACATGTTCATTCGGACCCGAGCGGTTTTGTGTTTAGTGTATGTCCGTGCGAATGATTGTTTTTATGTTTATAGTGATAATGTCACTGTTACTGAATGTATTGTGATCTGTAAGGGGAATGGATGAGAACCGGTATCAAGTTTTGCTGCTGCGATTTTATAACATATTTCTCTGATGTTTATCTCAGGCAGATCAAATGTTGTAGTTACTTTACAGATAACATTAAAAACAGATACTGCTGAATACTTCATATTGAGCCTAGATAGTGGGACATTTTAAATCGTCACATAAATATGAACAGGTTTATAATGTAGACACTGCAAACATTAACATTTTCCATTGTGTTGCTCTTTCTGCTTAAAGATTTTATCACTGTCAAATTCTGCTTGTATAAAACTACATGTTCCTAATTTAATTACTTTAGTGCTTTGAATGCAGTTATTAGGAAACCAAACTATATTTAGATATTGTATTGTGTGTTTTAGTGTAGTTATTTACCTGGAGTTGTTAACGAAAATGGGAAAAAGTTACAAAAGGACAAATGTATAGAATGTGTGAATTACCACATATGCGAGTGCAGTGTTACTGAATGAGCATTTCAAATATAAGTGTTTTTTTGTGTCAATGCTGTTACTTTTAATATAGTAATATAGACATCTGCTTCACTTACAAAAATGCTTGAATGTGTAAAGTTTAAAAAAAAAAAAAACAGTAATTTATTGTTGATTTTGGCAAATTTGCTGCTTCCACACAGAAGTTCATGTTCAGCGAAGCTCCTCCCACAACAATCACACCATCAGTGATTTCACCAATAAATGCTGGAATATTTCCATCAGCCTACAAGTGAAGATGAGCATCAAACCACCAGAAAACGCTAAAATCTGCAAAGATTGAATTAAAGACAACAGAGAGAAGATGAGAGATCCAGAACCCTGCAGAATGAATCGCACTGAAGAACAAAGAGGTTGGTGTTTATTCTTGATTCTTCATTAATGCGACTGAAGGTTATAAAGCATCAAGCAGATTTAGATCTGTTGTAATAGGAAAAAATATTCACAGCTTTGCAAAAACATCAAATAATAAGGGATTTTTTTTCCCCATTAAATTTGCTAGATAATTGTGTAGTTGAGCAAATGTAATAGTTAGAAACAAGGGATTTGTTCCTGCAATGTTTTAAAAAATAATAATTTAAAGATCAATTTGTCTCATTCTTGGAAGGTTTCAGGGACATATAATTTATAAAACTGCACCAAAATGATCAGAATTGTGTATGACAATTATATACTTTCAGGGATCGATATTAACTTTTTTACTTGGTAGCACTAGTCCTCCCAACTTTAAAAAGTTAGGAGCACCCACCAAAAATGAATGAGCACCAAAACAACAAATTATATATTAACAGATTTCATCTTTACATTCTTAACTTTAATGCAGATTTTAGATTGCTGTCAATCACCCAGTCACTGCTTTCCACTGTCAGGTGACAGGGAGCTAACTACCATGTAGGGATGTGACGATTACGGGTTTGAAGATAAATCATGATAAAATTCCCCATGGTTAGTATTACCATTTAATATTTAAATTATCATTAAAACCGTATTCGACTACCGTGATTTGATCAACTCACGATAAATAAATACTGTCCAGCATAAAGCACAGTTTTAAGTAACAGTCTCACGTGTGCACAGCACACAGAGTAGTTTTGTTTTGAGTGAAAATAAGGTGGAAAAGCTGGGAGGATTTAAAAGAGTGCTAAGGGAATTATACAAATGCTCCGGGTGTGTGTTCACTGCTGTGTGTGTGCACTTTGGACGGGTTAAATGCAGAGCACAAATTCCAAGTATGGGTAACCATACTTGGACACGTCACGTCACTTTCACTTTCAAATGAATATATGAATGAATGAATTATATGAATGTACCTCTGAAGGTTCTGACTGTCTTCAGAAACGATTCGATGGCATTTTGTTTTCATCTTCGCTCCATGTAATACCTAAAGGAAGTGTTCTTAATCGCAATACTGTTTTGTCCACAGAGTTTACGGGAAACAGCTGTAATTCAGCTTTTCCATTAGCGCTACCTAGTGTCAGAGAGTAGACTTATATTTACATTCAGCTTGTGTGCAGTTTCTGTCTGGCCAAAAACGGACCGAATTTGCATACATTTGATGAAAGATAAGCTTATGTGGATTCTACACATTTAAACAATTCAGATAAGTTATCTAGAATTATTTATGGAGCAGATAAAATACTATAGGCCTAATCATTTATTAATCAATTATCATTTTGACATAATCCTTTTCTTTATTTAAAGGGTGATGAAACCCCCCGTTTCAGCACTAGTTAGTTCTCGCCACAGTTTTAAAAATAGCACAAAAAAGCTTAAAATTAACTAGTTTTCTCCAACAGTTAAAATGATCGGATGCTAACATTGTCTTCTATGATGTGCAACACAAACACCTCTGCTAAAATCTCAGAAAAAGTAGTCTGGGGTTTCATGACCCTTTATAGGCTTTTAGTCCAATAGGTAGCTGAATTTGTCCGCACACTGAAAAAATTCAAAAACAGACCAAAAATGGTCTACAAAAAATGTAGTTTTTTATTTTTCATATGCAAAAGTGAAAAAGTGACAAAAGTGCAAAGTGTATTAAAAACAGACGTTTCAGCCCATGCTTTCTTCAGTGCTCATGAGGCAAAAAAGCAACACCACACTTATATAGGCACAGTTGCAAATTGTTGACCGCTGATCTTCATCAATGAGGGATAATTGTCATGCCAACAATTTCCCTTTACAAAAAAACATGCAAGATCCATCTCTTCATTTAATCCTGTTGGGGTTAATGATTTCAACTCAAAAATCCAAAAAAGCCTCTCTTTGTAACAATTTTCTATCACGGTTACCTCCTCTCCTATGCAAAAGAACCATCTCAATGCCCAGGAATTTGAAATCAGAAAAAGAATGTTTTGCAGACTCAAAATGATGAAAAACCGGAGAAATGTGATCCTGTCTCCTGATAGTACTCATATGTTCAACAATTCTAGTGCGCAATGCATGGTTTGTTTTACCAACATACAGTAAAGGGCAAGAACACAAAATTATGTACAGTGGGTACGGAAAGTATTCAGACCCCCTTAAATTTTTTACTCTTTGTTATATTGCAACCATTTGCTAAAATCATTTATGTTCATTTTTTTTTTGTTCATTAATGTACACACTGCACCCCATATTGACAGAAAAACACAGAATTGTTGACATTTTTGCAGATTTATTGAAAAAGACACTCAGGCGCTGTCCATTTCTTCTGATCATCCTTGAGATGGTTCTACACCTTCATTTGAGTCCAGCTGTGTTTGATTATACTGATTGGACTTGATTAGGAAAGCCACACACCTGTCTATATAAGACCTTACAGCTCACAGTGCATGTCAGAGCAAATGAGAATCATGAGGTCAAAGGAACTGCCTGAAGAGCTCAGAGACAGAATTGTGGCAAGGCACAGATCTGGCCAAGGTTACAAAAAAATTTCTGCTGCACTTAAGGTTCCTAAGAGCACAGTGGCCTCCATAATCCTTAAATGGAAGACGTTTGGGACGACCAGAACCCTTCCTAGAGCTGGCCGTCCGGCCAAACTGAGCTATCGGGGGAGAAGAGCCTTGGTGAGAGAGGTAAAGAAGAACCCAAAGATCACTGTGGCTGAGCTCCAGAGATGCAGTCGGGAGATGGGAGAAAGTTGTAGAAAGTCAACCATCACTGCAGCCCTCCACCAGTCGGGGCTTTATGGCAGAGTGGCCCGACGGAAGCCTCTCCTCAGTGCAAGACACATGAAAGCCCGCATGGAGTTTGCTAAAAAACACCTGAATAAGATTCTCTGGTCTGATGAGACCAAGATAGAACTTTTTGGCCTTATTTCTAAGCAGTATGTGTGGAGAAAACCAGGCACCTGTGGGGGTGTTTTTCAGCTGCAGGGACAGGACGACTGGTTGCAATCGAGGGAAAGATGAATGCGGCCAAGTACAGGGATATCCTGGACGAAAACCTTCTCCAGAGTGCTCAGGACCTCAGACTGGGCCGAAGGTTTACCTTCCAACAAGACAATGACCCTAAGCACACAGCTAAAATAACGAAGGAGTGGCTTCACAACAACTCCGTGACTGTTCTTGAATGGCCCAGCCAGAGCCCTGACTTAAACCCAATTGAGCATCTCTGGAGAGACCTAAAAATGCCTGTCCACCAACGTTTACCATCCGACCTGACAGAACTGGAGAGGATCTGCAAGGAGGAATGGCAGAGGATCCCCAAATCCAGGTGTGAAAAACTTGTTGCATCTTTCCCAAAAAGACTCATGGCTGTATTAGATCAAAAGAGTGCTTCTACTAAATACTGAGCAAAGGGTCTGAATACTTAGGACCATGTGATATTTCAGTTTTTCTTTTTTAATAAATCTGCAAAAATGTCAACAATTCTGTGTTTTTCTGTCAATATGGGGTGCTGTGTGTACATTAATGAGGAAAAAAATGAACTTAAATGATTTTAGCAAATGGCTGCAATATAACAAAGAGTGAAAAATTTAAGGGGGTCTGAATACTTTCCATACCCACTGTATATCACGTGTTGTTTTACATGCAATCAATTGTTTAATTTTATAAATTTTACCCTTTTGTGGATGTGTAAATGAATTGCATTTTAAATAATGAGAACAGGCAACACAATCTTTACATGGAAAATTTTGCTGAAGAAGAGAGTAAATGAAAAGAACACTGACAGATTTCTATCATAAACCACCTAAATTAATCTGAGTTTGGTTAAACACAGAGAGAGAGCTCCTCTTTGGCGAGGGTTAGATGGTGTATGCGGTTTTAAATTTTACATTCAGCTTTGCCAATTGCGTGGAACGGCTGGCAGCTAGGGGTGTGCGATATTGACAAAAAAGTATATCTCTATTTTCTAGGATTTTACCGATAACGATAATTAGATATTTTGCTGAGTGTGTTATTGTGCTGATCTTTAGGACTACCGTGGACTGCTGACTTTGATATTCTTCATATTCTCTGTGGTGGTCAGTTCACAGCAGTGATAGAAATGAATCTTTTCCAATAAGTTTAAATAGATTTTTACAATTAAGCCATTTTTTTTCTAAAAGTGTGCATCATCATTTTAGTCAAATTCTTACATTTAATCAGTCAATTAGAATAATAAGACATTTGGGCTGTTATCAAGCAAATGAAATCAGTATGAACAAAATTCATCTTTGAATTTCTGAAGTGGCATTAGATGCATTTACACACTGCTTAATGCAGGACATGAATGCATTTAACCTGCAGTTACACATGCATATATAATTTGAATACTGTAAACATAAAATGTTGAATACTGATATTTGAAATGAATATTTTTTTTTTAATGAAAAGATACTTTAAATGTGAAATTAAAACCGCCAGTAGGTGGCAGCAAGTCACTAGCTGTGTTTACATGGACCCTAATAATCCAATCGTAATTGGACTAGAAGCACAATCGGAATAAAAGTCACATGTAACCACGTCAATTGGATTGAATTTGCCAGATCTGATTAAAATTTTGATCGGATTGTAAGGGGTGGTTTATTCCTTTTGTAATCCGAACGAGAGGACATGTAAACACTTGATCGGATTGAAAACCGAAACTGGAAAGTACTGCGCATGTGCAGTGACGTAAAAATAGCGTAATGACGTATGACACGCGTAACGACCTGCTCTTCCTGGTGAATAAAGTGTCATAAATGAGTTTCGATCATTCTAAAATTCTGCTTTCACTCCGTGTGAAGTGCACCAGTCCTTGTTTAAGACTCTCATCCACAGACGACTGGTTTTGGACACGGGAAGGGGCACTTTTACTGCTTTCTAATGTAAGCAGCACTGCACAATAGTTAATGTGCTGGTCGTCACCTAATTAGGACCCGAAGTAAATAAACATCAAGTGTGCTTGTTAAATCAATACACGACAACAGCGGGAAGCTCTGTATATTCATGCAGTGTGCGCATGTGAAAAGATTAAATCTGATCAGAAGCTTGTGACATATAAAAGCTCACATCAACCCGATCACTTTATTTAGCGTTCATGTAAACACTACGTTTGGATTTGACGATCAGAATGAATTCATTCCGAAGGAAGCAAAAGGTGTCCATGTAAATGTAGCTACTGTTAATAAGTGAGTCATTGCGATTGAACCGATTCATTTAAGCGGTTGATTTATCCAGGAACGAAACACGGAGAAGTCTCTTAATATTAACTTCTTGTTTAATGAACTGTTGTATACAATCAGTATCACATTTGTAATCATGTTGATTTTTGGAGGAAAAAAACGGCACTCTTCGTGTGATATTAACGATATGAAATGATATAAAGCCCCCATATCTTGAATTCTGTAGTGCATTTTAATAGACTGAATCATGCAGTGAAAAAAAGCACTCTAAATGCGCATGCGCACTAGTCTAACCTACTGGACTTCATCACGTCATGTATGCGTGCACACTCTGTGTTTGGTTTTTGTAATATTCTCGATAATGTCAAATCTCACATCGTTAAAACAACAATTACGATATTATCGCAGACCCCTGCGTGAGCATCCTGACGATTAAAGGCCTTAACAATTGAACCTGATATATTTTGAGGTTGCACAGATTAAATTATGGGAGCATATGCGACCAAAATGGTCGCAATTTCGAGCCTTGACTTTCCACCGTTATATCAGGGTTCATTTTTATGTTCTTTCACATTTCTCTCTCTCTTTTTTTAAACCAGTTACTGAAAATGAGTCTGATTTTTTACTTTGATTTCAGAGTTGATTGAAGAGAATGAAGAACCAAGTAAAGTTGAGAAGAAAAGTCTTGTCAAAACTGAAAAAAAATCTTTGAGTTGCTCTCAAACCAAATGGAAATATTTAAAGAAAAGAAGAGCCAAGAGGTCGTTCACTTACACTCAGTGTGGAAAGAGTTTCCCGTTCATACAAAGGAGAAGCCACATTCATGTTCTTTATGTGGAAAGAGTTTTTCACGTCTAGAACATTTGAAAGGACATCAAAAAATGCATACCGGTGTGAGAGAGTATGTGCTTTGAAAGACTTTTATTTCAGCCAACTGTTTAAAAATGCATGAGAGGATTCACTCTGGAGAAAAACCATACAAGTGTTCACACTGCGACAAAAGATTCTGTCATCCAGGACGTCTGAAAACACATGACGCCGGTTTCACACTGCACGTGTAAGCAGGGCGTAAGCAGCGCATATTTTTTTCGGCGCCCATGTTAACAGATTAGAGCATTCACACCACACACAGATGCGGCGCGGCAGCGCGTAGCAGGAGCAGAGCAGAAGCGGCAGTGCCGCGATAGTTTCGGCGCCGAGTCTATTTTTGCTGCGCCGCGTACGCTGAATTAAAGTCACAGTGCATTGTTCTTGATCAAAATTGACCCGATTAACATTAAAAATAACAAATTTCACCATAAAATCATGTAAGTGATGTGTTTCGTGTTTCACAATCACCATATGAAAAAATAAAATGCACGAAAACACATCACTTCCACGAGTTTTTGCCCAAACTTCAAAGGTCTGTTAATTGAATAAAACTAAAAAGTCATTTGTTAGCTTTAATATTACTTTTCAATTCAATGATTCAATCCAATTACACTTTATTGTTGGAATTCATTCCAATGTTTGTCTTCGAGAAATCGAGTCCCTCCTTAAAATCGGGTCCGCTTAGGACCCCGAGTGATCCCATTGTCTAAATAAATACATAAAGATATTAATGTAAAAACGTATGGCTTACTATATATAGTGCAAAAGAGAACAAAATAGTGCATAATGAAACAAATTAAATATAATTTCTTACACTTGATTAACTGCTAATTAATAAATAAAATAATAATATCCTATTAAGTGAAAAAATGAAAATCATTATTCATCATTTTATTTTTAAAAGAAAACATCTGACATTTAACACTTAATTTAACATAATAAAAAAATTTATCGTGAATACATATAGGATAAGCGAAAATTCCTGTATAAAATAAGCTATGCAGCTAATCAGGTATTTGTATGCTATGGTAGTACATAAGCTAACGAATACAGACATTAATTATCATTGTAACGTTGTTTAAACAGCATTTATCATAACATAATTTTGTAGGAATTGTAATCAGGCACTAAAGAGAGTACCTATTAAAAGTAATTTTAGCCAATGGGATCGCTTGGGGTCCTAATGGGACCGGATTTCGAGGGGGGACTCGATTTGTCACCACACCGGGTCCTTACCAAATTGGACACAATACTGCATCAAGCAACAAAATATCATATGTTTAAATCTGTCCTAACGAACTATTACAAGTGATATGACTGAAACACTATCTAAATTTTTCACAGTTAATATAGTTCATCTTCAAAACCAGCAGTTTCAACTGTGAGATTCAGATGAACTCAAGACCGACTTCCTCCCCAAAGAACAATGTCAAAATGTTTTATTTTAAATTATATCATTGTGCTTTCTCCCTTTCTGGGCCTTGATCGTGGTAGTTCTGTTGCTGTCTATGGAGGGTCAGAAAGCTCTCGGATTTCATAAAAAATATCTTAATTTGTGTTCCGAAGATGAACGAACGTCTTACAGATTTGGAACGACATGAGGGTGAGTAATTAATGTCAGAATTTGCATTTTTGGGTGAACTATATATTTAAGTGGATGTCAACAGTTGGGAGAAAATCTGAGTGCATACTGGTGCATTTACAAATAGATAAATGCTGTTTTTTTGCTGTAGGTTTTTACATTTCAGAATATATAGCCACCCAGTTTTTTTTTTCTTTTTTTTTAAGAGCCAATAAGAAGCACCAGATTGATAAGCAGTATTGTAAGACTAGGAATTCCATTAAAACGATATCCATCCCTACTTGTAAGTCAGGAGAGAGATCCATTCCATTAGTTTTCACTTTTACTTCACTAATTTGATTAAATGTTACATTTTTATTAATACATTTTTATATCTTTTTATATTTTATCAACAACTTTTATAATCAGCTGACTGTATTTGCATCAGGAAAAAGTTTTTATAATTTTAGTAATATCTGAAAGCCATGAAGCATTATGTTTTCTTTTTGGGCTTTCTGTTTTAAATTTCTCAATAAAGAAACTGATTTTAATTATTTTTCTCTCTTTTTCTTTGTTCTCATTTTCTAGTTTGTTTTGGTAGTTACTCATTAGTTCCTCATGTGTGTCACGGATCGGTCAGGCCTCACGCCCCACCAATCACAACGATCCACATCACCCGAATACTAATCACGATCACCTGCACCTCATCACCTCAGCCATCTCACCCAGTATAAAAGCCCTCACTTCAGCCACACATACTGTCCGATTTCGTACTCATGCAATATCCTGAGAGTTACTCTCCAAAGATATCCTTTGAATACTAATACTTACCGTTTGTACCTACCTCCTGTCTCTGCTTCCTCGTGTTCTCCTCTCCTCCCAGATCTCCTGTCCTTAGACTCGGTGTACCGCTGTGGATTCCGTCGTCTCGTCACCCCAGCAGCCCTGTGAAAGAGAAAGCAGTTACGATCTATCTCACCCTCTCAGTGACTTTCCAAGGATTCCATACTCCCCTCCGGTCATCTGTTCATTTCTCTGTCTGCCTCATCTTGTTGAATAAACTCAAACTGGTTATCACTTACCTCAGCATCCGGCCTATACTGTTACAATGTGTTTGTATTCTGTTCATTATTTGCCTGAAAGAAACCTATTAGTAGACCTGTTTAAATTAAATGTATTTATTTAAAGTAAATTTAAATCTGGTTCTGGCCATCCTTTGTCAGCAGGGATTGGATGTGAGAGCCGATGGCTGCTCTGCTGTTGTGTAACCTTGCCCTTACAGAAAAGTTGGCGTTATGTCAAATTCTATAGAATCAGGTGAACCATGTGCTTGCCACAGGGATAACAGAGGATTCCCACAGAGAATGATCTACGTTTAGCTTCATTTAAGAGCTTTTATCCTAAAGCAATTTATAAATGAGGAACATCACAAGCAGTTTGTCACAAGAGGATGTGCAGTACAACTCTCCAAGATTTAAGTATATGTGGATAAGTACAAAAGCTAGAGCAGAAGTGAAATGCAGAAATTCATTTTTAAAGGGTTTTCTAGCATGGTGTTTCCACACCCAAGACAGGTTCCACTGCAGGCATAGTTGTCAAACAGCTGGAATACATCCCTGCCACCTCCTCAATGGGGACGCTCTGTTCGTGAGCCATGAAGCCCAGCACTGAGAACACAGCAAAACCAGCCACCAAACTGGTGCCACTGTTCAGAACACAAAGCCAAAAGCAGTCCCTGATAGATAAGAGATAATATAAACACATACGCATACAGCCAACTCATTAGTCTGGCATCTGCTGGCTGAGCATCACAAGAAACGGTACACACTTTTTTTTTTTCTTTTTTTTCCCCCCAAGAATATCCCTCATAGTACACAATGTTCTTTGTCTCATGTTCTTTGTTTATTTATAATTCATTCTTAATTGTTGACTCATTCATTAGCCTATTCTTTGGTACTCTTTCATTTTATTAAAAGCATCAATACTAACCTGTAGCAGTTGTTGTTATATTGATTGTAACTGCTCAATACAGTGAGAGCGCCAACAGACAAACTGTAGGAGAAAACAATCTGAGCTCTGGCTTCCATCCAAACCTACACACACAGAGCACTCTAATTGCAATATAATAATACTAGGTTTTTTTATATATATATATAAAAAAACAAAGCCCAAATCTTGTAGCTCATTCCAGCCTTGTGTAGGTCTACAATCTTGTCCCTGACATCCTTGGGCAGCTCTTTGGTGTTGGCCATGGTGGAGAGTTTGGAATCTGATTGATTGATTGCTTCTGTGGACAGGTGTCTTTTATACAGGTAACAAGCTGAGATTAGGAGCACACCCTTTAAGAGTTTAAAAATAAACCTACCATCTGATCATTTCTTTGTCAGTGGGCAAACGTGCAAAATCAGTAGGGGATCAAATCATTTGTTCCCCCCATTTCATATATATATATATATATGGCAACTGTAAGGGCCCACCAAAAGTGAAATGAATAAGCATGTAAATTTAAAAGTAATATGTTACTTTACTATAGTTACTTGAAAAAGTAATCTGATTACATTACTTGCATTACATACAAAGTGAAAGTGATGTGGCATGTAGCCAAGTATGATAACTATGACTAACCCATACTTGGAATTTGTTCCCATCCAAGTGCACACACACACCCAGAGCAGTGACAGCCATTTTTTGCTGCAGCGCCCGGGGAGCATTTGGGGGTTTGGTGCTCAAGGCCTTGCTCAAGGGCACCTCAGTCGTGGGTATTGAAGGTGGAAGAGAGTACTGTACATTTACTGGGAATTGATCCCACAAACATTGGGTTACAAGTCCGACTCTCTAATCATTAGGCCCTGTATGTAAAGCGTTGCCCCAACACTGGTTACCTGTGAGTCAGTGAGAAGGGATGGTTCAGGGTACAGGTAAAACACAACCCCCTGCAGAGCTCCAGGGAGAGTCAACCCACGAATCAGCAACACCAGCAACATCACATAAGGAAATGTAGCTGTGAAGTACACCACCTACATGCACAGTGAACAGGGTCACATTAATTTTATACAGTCATGGCCAAAAATATCGGCACCCTTGGTAAATATGATCAAAAAAGCCTGTGAAAATTAATCTGCATTGTTAATCCTTTTGATCTTTTATTTTAAAAATTCACAAAAATCTAACCTTTCATTGGATAATAAGAATTTAAAATGGGGGGAAATATCGTTATGAAATAAATGTTTTTCTCTAATACACATTGGCCACAATTAACGGCACCCTTTTATTCAATACTTTTTGAAACCTCCATTTGCCAGTTTAACAGCTCTAAATGTTCTCCTATAATGCCTGATGAGGTTAGAGAACACCTGACAAGAGATCAGAGACCATTCCTTCATCCAGAATCACTCCAGACCCTTTAGATTCCCAGCTCCATGTTGGTGCTTCTTCTCTTCAGTTCACTCCACTCATTTTCTATAGGGTTCAGGTCAGAGGACTGGAATGGCCAGCAGAAGCTTGGTTTTGTGCTCAGTGACCCATTTTTGTGTTGTTTTTGAGGTTTGTGATTTTTGTGGTTTCCATATTATTGTATGGTTGGAAGATCCAAACATGGCCCATTATAAGATTTCTAACAGAGTCAGTCACTTGTTGATTTTTTTATCTGTTGGTATAGAATCCATGATGCCATGTGTCTAAACAAGATGTCCAGGACCTCCAGCAGAAATATAGGCCCACAACATCAAAAATACAGCAGTATATTTCATTGTACACATGAGGTACTTTTTATCCCTGTGTTCACCAAACCCATCTTGAGTGTTTGCTGCTAAAAAGCTCATTTTTTAGTTTCATCTGACCATAGAAGCCAGTCCCATTTGAAGTTCCAGTCGTGTCTGATAACTGAGTATGCTGGAGTTTGTTTTTGGATGAGCGAGGAGAATTTTCTTGAAACCCTCCCAAACAACATGTGGTGATGTAGGTGCTGTTTGACAATTTTTTAAGGTTTTCTGATCCCGAGACTCAACTATTTTCTGCAATTCTCCAGCTGTGGTCTTTAGCCACTCAAACTCTCCTTCTCACCGTGCATTAGAACGATTAAGACACACATCCTCTTCCAGGCAGTTTCGTAACATTTTATATTGATCGGAAATTCTTAATTATTGCCCTGATGGCGGAAATGGGAATTTTCACTGTTCTAGCTCTTTTCTTAAAGCCACTTCACTAATTTGTGAAGCTCAGTTATCTTTTTCTGCTCATCAGAAATATATTATTTGTTTTTTTTTCTCATTGTGATGGATGAATAAGGGAATTTGGGCTTTGTTTTCCCTCCTATTTATATTTCTGTGAAACAGGAAGCCATGGCTGGATAATTTCATGTTCATAATCACCCTGGAGTGCTCAAAATTGTGAATATGAATGGGAATATACTTCAGAGATATTTTACTCATAAGAATTTCTAGGGGTGCCAATAATTGTGTCCAACGTGTATTTGAGAAAAAAACATTTATTTCATAATGATATTTCCCCCATTTTAAATTCTTATTATCCAATGAAAGGTTAGATTTTTTAGTAAATTTTTTTAAATAAAAGATCAAAAGGATTAACAAAGCAGATTCATTTTCACAGATTTCTTTGATCATATTTACCAAGGATGCCGATATTTTTTCACAGGATTCCGTTATTGATTTTCCGTAGATCAGCTGATTTAGTTGACATCACGTGGATTCCCTGGTACATACCATTAGAACTCTCATGAGAGAGCAAGGGAACACAAACAATCCACGGAGCAACAACAAACAAACAAGGAAATACCCATCAACGGCTAATTCAAACCCCTAATTCAATACCTCCCCTCCCCAGGCAAGGATTCAAACCAGTGAAGTAGAATCCCTGTGATGCCCAGTGATGAGAGGGTGGATAGAGGAATCTGATGATTCACAGTGTCAAAAGTGGCAGATAGATCCAACAGAATGAGAACTGATGATTTGGAATCAGCTTTCGCAATTGACAGGGCTTCAGTTACTGACAGTAATGCAGTTGAATGGCCACTTTTTGAAAGTTTGTTGACATTGAGTTGGCTATGTTGTGAGAGACAAAATGACAATGTTGAATTGCGCTTGACAGCTTAAAATCACAATTTTAAACGTACATTACATTTCTGAAACTTACATTACACATCAGGCTTGTGCATAATAACAGCAACTCATTCGTCAGACTGGTAATCCTTTGAAAATTTTGACAGCTTTTAACCAGCTCATTCAGTTCTATTTAAATGGGCCATGACCGTAATGCTGACTTTTAATTGCCTTGTTTAATTTGTTTATTTTGAACCAGTTAATTTCAGTAACCGGTCTAGCAACTTGTAAGAGCCACTAGTGCTGAAAGAGTGTGGCGCAAATCAAAAAATCCTACTGACCTTAATGTGTATCAGTCACTCCTCTCTTCCTTCTCTGCTAATGTCTCCACTGCTAAAAGGACATACTATCATAACAAAATTAACAATTTGCAAAAACTCTTGAATGCTCTTTAAAACATTTTCCTTGCTCCTTTGCCCTCCTCCTCCCCCTCCTTTATCAACTCTAACAGCTGACGACTTTGCCACGTTCTTCATTAATAAAATTAAAACCATCAGTGCACAATTTTCCACACCACAATCTGTCAAGCACATCTTACCAGCAAATATACACTTATTCACATCCTTCTCTTTACTCTCTGAGGCAGAAGTCTCCAAACTCATCCTTTCTAATCATCCTACTTGTCCGCTTGATCCTATTCCATCTCATCTCCTTCAAGCCATTTCTCCTGCGTTCACTTACATCATTAACACATCCCTTCACACTGGTGTTTTTCCCTCAGCATTTAGACAGGCTCGTATAACCCCACTACTTAAGAAACGCACCCTTAACCCTTCTCTTTTAGAGAACTACAGACCAGTTTCCCTTCTTTTCATTGCTAAAACACTTGAACGAGCTGTGTTCAACCAAGTCTCTGCCTTTCTCACACAGAACAACCTCCTCGATAGCAACCAGTCTGGTTTCAGAAATGGACATTCAACCGAGACTGCCTTGCTCTCAGTTGTTGAAGCCCTAAGACTTGCAAGAGCGGATTCCAAATCTTCAATACTTATCTTGCTGGATCTGTCCGCTGCTTTTGACACGGTTAACCACCAGATCCTCCTGTCAACCCTATTAGTAAAGGGCATCTAAGGAATCACACTCCAGTGGTTTGAATCTTACTTCACAGATAGGTCCTTCAAGGTATGTTGGAGAGGTGAGGCATCAAAGTCGCAACATCTAGCTACTGGGGTGCCTCAGGGCTTAGTTCTTAGACCACTTCTCTTCTCTGTCTACATGGCATCACTAGGTTCTGTCATTTAGAAACATGGCTTTTTATATCATTGCTATGGTGATGACACTCAACTCTACCTCTCATTCCATCCTGCTCGCATCTCAGCTTGTCTAACAGACATTTCTTGCTGGATGAAGGACCATCACATACTATCACAATGCTCAACCTTGCCAAGACAGAACTGCTTGTGGTTCCAGCAAACCCATCGTTTCATCACAATTTCACCATCCAGTTAGGCACATCAACCATAACTCCTTCAAAAACATTTGAAAGAATGCATGTCACACCTCTGTTTATCAATTTGCCCTGGCTACCAATAGCTGCTCGCATTAAATTCAAGGCATTAATGTTTGCCTACAAAACCACCACTGGCTCTGCATCCCATTACCTAAATTCATTACTTTAGACTTATGTGCCCTCTAGAATCTTACGTTCTGCAAGTGAACGTCGCTTTATGGTGCCATCGCAAAGAGGCACAAAATCACTTTCAGGGACTTTTAAATTAAATGTTCCCTCCTGGTGAAATGACCTGCCCAACTCAATCAGAGTAGCTGAGTCCTTAGCCATCTTCAAGAATCGGCTAAAAACACATCTCTTCCACCTTTATTTGACCCACTAACTCTAGCACTCTCTATTCTAATTCTATTCTGTAAAAAAAATACTAACTCTAGCTTTTCTAATCTTTTTGTATTCTATCTATTTGTTTTCTTTTTATTTATTATACAGTTACCAAAAACAAAAAGGCCTCTAACACTTGTTTGCTCTATTCTTTTTCTATTCTATCCGTTTTCTTTTTATTTATTATATGTTTTATTAAAAAAAAAAAAAAAACATGTTATAGCACTTGCATATCATTGCTCTTCTGTTGATTTTGATTGCTTCCATTGTCCTCATTTGTAAGTTGCTTTGGATAAAAGCGTCTGCTAAATGACTAAATGTAAATGTAGTGTAGAACTTGTTCATTTCCAAGCTGAACATGCAGTGCTGTTCGGTGGATTTGTTCTAATATGGCAGGGGAAAAGGAGGGATACAGATGTAGAGAAAGTAAAAGAGAATGTTTCTGATCCAAGTTATCAGTAGATGGCAGTAATGCACTGACTAGTACGATTTAAGTACGTACTAGTACGCCAATAAAAAGAAAGAACTGTGTCTCAGCCAGGCTTGTAGCAAGCACACTGGGTCACAATGCAGGCACAATGTTGTCATTGATAAATTGATGAAATTTATTTTAGATTTCTTCATTATCAAAATACTTCTAATGAAGGAATATAATTGCAACTGAAAAATTAATATGTTAGTAATAAGTTGTATTAGTAACATGCCATAAAATGCACAGAAACAAATATCTGCAGGGTTTTTTTTTTATTCAGTACCAAAATTTCAGTAGTCAGCACTAACACTACAGATTATTGGTGCCAATTTTGGTACCATAGCAAAAACTATGGTGCATTGATGACATCAAAACCTGGAAGAATAATTCACCATGGGTTCCCTAAAGATTTTTTCTATGGGGTTTTATAATGGAGTTTTTCAATTTATGCATATTGTATTTATTGTATAACACTGTAGAACAAAATGTCTATGCATTGTCAATCTACGTTTATCACAGCCCTTATTTCACTCATGAATTGAAAAAACAAAAAACAAAAAAAACATTGGAAAAACTTGAGGGAACCCATGGCAAATTATCTTCCAGGTTTTGTGACCGTACCTGCACCACTTCACTTAAACTATATTTAACTATTTTATTTATTAAAAAATAAAAATATATATATATTAAATAATACACTAAATAAAATAATCTACTAAAACAGCATGTAACTTTCAAATATTTTTAAATGAAGTAAAAAAAAAAAAAAAAAAAAGAATAAGTCCAAAGAAAAGCTAGTAATATAATAAAGAACAAAGAAACACTACAATTAGGGTTATTTTACACTTGGTTTTGATTTCCTGGACAAAATTCGATTGATTCGATTGATCTGATTACATCAGAGTAACAGCTGTTTTTCCCTGTTGCTAGGTAACAACTATGCTGAAGATGGCAAAATGAACGGACACTTCATTTTTGTACTATGGATTTTGAAAGTTTAGTCTCCAAAGTGCCAATACAGAACGGCACATGCATAATGTAATGCAAAGGGTTCAAAAGAATGCGAGAATAAATTTCTTAAACCAAAAATAAGATAAATTATCTTTGCTCACAGTACATCTATTAGGCTTATCAGGAAAGCAAGTGAGTAAACACACAAATACAGTTTGAACAGTTTATACGTCATTAATAGCAGCTCATTTCATTGACCTAGTATTATTGTGTTCACTTCAGATGTGATCCGTACCGGAGTTCACATTAACCATACCCCAGACCATCCTTTTTGGTGGACATGGTTACAGTTTGCAGGCGGACACCTAAGTCCAGAAAACAGTGTTCACATTATCCCAAACAAATCCAGGTACACAACAAAAGTGCTAGGGCGAAAGCCCTAAAAAAGTCCTGTTTTGTCACATTTAGTCATTGCAGTTTTGGATTCAATCTCACAATTAAATACGTTTGTCTCTCCTGAAACTTCGCAGTGTGTACTTAGCATGAAAAATACATTTTATTCAAATTGTGAATAGGTTATAAAGAGCACTACCTTTATAATCACTGAAGCTGTCAATCGCTACAATTTTGGGCAGAAGTAAGTTCTGCACTCTTGCGAAAAGTTCTATTATAATAAGCCTTCACTGTGCAATTCATTTTATTGTGTTTATACTTTAATGAAATAATGAAAGGATACACCAGTGTGTAGAACAAAAACTTGCGTTCACACGCTCAACAGACATGTCCATGATTGGCTACAATGTTCAATGCTTCAAACAACTCGTAAATAGGAAAACTGGATTGTTTTCACAGAGTGCTCACAAAAATACTGACTGCACAGGGGTGTTTAAAAGAATCCGCCTATTGGTGGGTACTGAACTTTTAAAATGTCAGAAGTGACTTGGTACTGAAGTACCAATACTTTTGACAATACTAGACACAACAGACAGCAATTCCTCTGTAATCCTCTGAAAATATCAACAGATTCTAACCAGTTCTTTGTTTCAGTAACCGGTCTGCTGGTTCCTAGCGTTGCCTGGGAAAACTTTGACAGTTACTTGAACCAGCTCATCCAGGTCTTATGTGCCGCTGTGGCTGTGCACCTTGCATCATTTCCTCGGGACTAAGGTTTGATTTTGTAAATCAGTTCAACCAGTTTCTCACTGCATATTTGCTCAAAAGAACAATTTTTTCAAGAATCAGACATCACTAGCATCTGGTGTTAGATTTCCCCCAATAGACTCTCTTTGAGGAACGTGTTGCCAAACCTTTTGACCAACCCCAAAAGGAGAATAAAAGTTGATAGTTGTCTGTGGGAGACCAGATTTCTTGGAGCCCGCTCGGGCCTCTCATTTAATGTTACAGTTTGGTCCCTTTGTTGGGGAATCACAACTCTTCTATTATACTTCTGTCAGACTATTCAATTAACTGGTACAATTTTCAAATCATTACACCAGAAGAATGGAAAGACAGTGTCAGTGAAGGTGGTTGTGAATGTGTGTAGATGTGTGTTAGTTATAGAATCAGAGAATGACAGTGTTCCTCCGTCATAGTCCAGATCAAGTCTCACCCTGTCCAGCCTCTGTTTAACAGAAAAACCAAACCGCTCATCCAGTCCATACTGCACCCACCAGACCTCAGTGTTAAAGAAAATAGGTCCCTTCCTTTGATTTGATGCTGTAGTTACTCCAAGACTCCAGTACAAACTCTCTTTAACCTCCACATCCCAGCTGTGTGTTCCTGAGTTAAAACCCTCTGAACCCAAAACACAGGCATACTCATCAAATCTCTCTGGATTATCAGGAAATGGTTGACTGATCAAGCTCCATCTCAGACTGGTCAGATCATCAGACAGGATGAGATGTGGCTGAGCTGTGTTTGGATCCAGAATCACAGGAGCTGATGAGACACAATCAACAGGTGCTTTTATTATTAAGTTCACATAATGATCAAGAGTGAACCCTATTTGCATCCCATGTAAACAGAAACTGATACTGACAAAAATGATCTGCTGTATCAATGTAACTGTAACTGTAGTAGCTCACCTAATTATTCACACATAATGCTAAATTCTATAAATATTCCCCTATGCATCATTTCCAGTGTATGTATAATAGCGCAGATCTTTTCCAGACTCACTGTTGTGGACAATGTCCTGCATCTTCTTCCAGACTCTGAAGGACAGGTTGCCCAAGTAACGTGGCACATGAATCAAAGCACCAGAAGGCATCTGTGGATCCGGCTGTGATATATCGACTCTGGAAGAACATTCAGGATCAGAACTGCAGTGGCTTTGGATCAGAAGCAGAGAGACCGGAGACACCAGCAGATCACTCACCTTTCCATTGTGACCGAAAACTTCTGCAGAACAAACACACAATTTATCATCAACAACTCAATCAATCAATCAATCAATCAATTAATCCATGATCTGAAATCAGACCTTTAGAAAGCAGACGTCACTGGTTTTCATCATCTCCTCCATGTCTTTGATTGTGTGTGAAAGAGCTGAGATGTGTCTGTTGATCTCCTCCAGCTTCTCCTTCATCATCTGCTTCTTCTGCTCCTCTTCCTCCCTCAGTGCAGTGATTGTAGCTTCTTCTTCATCTCTGAGAAACTGATGAAGCTTCTCAAACTGCTGTTTAATCTGACGCTCAGTGTGCTCAGCTTGAGACTGAAATCAAAACACATTCAGTTCAATCATCTCAAAGACACAACTTATTCTGGAGCATGAAGAGTGCGTGAGTAAATGTGGGTTAGGTAACGACAAACTTAACCTTCTGAAGTACTAGTACCTAGCAGTAGATGTTCTGTCACTGTAGGTTAAAATACTCATACAGCGGGTAAAATAAGTATTGAACACGTGACCATTTTTCACAGTAAATATATCTCTAAAGCAGTGGCATAGCCACGAGGGGGCCTAGGCCCCCTCATTTACATGTCCGGCCCTCAGATTTCTGATTGCTTAAAAAAAAATTTTTTAAGCTTTTATCACACTTCGAAAAGCAGAAGATTCAAATAGTAGCGCGGGGCTGTTCACATGTCGCACCTAAAAACGCGTGGAAAACACTAGGCGCGTCGCTTTCTCCTTCTTTCAAAGCGCTCTGTAGCTTGTGCGCTATGTTTGCGCTCCTGTGGCGTTGCTAAGCAACCTAGACCCGTGAAAAGTTAATGGCTGTATCCGAAATCGCCCCCTACACCCTCATTCACTATTCCCTACATTAGTCCACTCATACAGTTCACTTGAAGGAGTGAATGAAAACGAGTGAGTGAATTCGGACACTGAGTGCACTGGAAGGACTGCCGCTTTTGCATATTTGCTTGCTGTTTAATAATCATTTGAACGGGCAGCTCCGGTAGTAAGATTGAAGGATTTATCTTGAACTCTGTCACGGAAATTATGTATAAACCCTAATAGTCAATTTACAATTAATTTGTACCTGTGTTGTATTATGCTGTATTACGTCTTGGACGAGCGCTTCTAAAATAAATGAATGGATGATTCAGCTGCAGGCGCCATCTTCTGGCGAGACGCGGGAATTCATTCGGCGCACGACTCTCACAGTGCATTATGGGGATTCTCTAGCCGTTGAATGTACATCAGTTGTACACTCGTTTTTGCGGTGCATTGTGGGATTGAATGAGTGCACTCGAGAACGTCCACTGAACTTCCGCTGCAGCCTCTATCAATGGCTGTGCCCATAGCACGGCATTGTTGTGGATTATTTATGTAGAATTCAGCACAGATACGTCTTCTAAAGACACCAATCTCAGTTTACAACAATTAATATGAGTGTTATGAAACCAAGGAATATGTTGTCAAGATATCCCAATGCGCATTTCGTAACTTAAACAGAAGCGCGTGAGCCATACTGTATGTGTATAGGCAATTCTTCACTGTCTGATCACCTTATTTCATTACAGAACAGCAAGAAAACTATACAATCAACATATCACATTAAAAAGCATTAGAATTAGCCAAAGCTTAAAACATCCCAGACAGCAAGCAGTGTCGGCCCAGATCCGGCCCACATCTGGCCCGCATGGATTTCACACGGGCCGGATCTGGGCCAACAGTATGTTAATGTCTGGGATTATTTATGACTGAAGGCTGTATAGAAGGATTAAATTAAAGGTTTAGGGCAAACTTGTTGTATTAAATATTTTTCATTTGCTGACTTTATGATTTAAATAAAGAAATATTTCTAGCCCATAGACGATCATTAAAAATAAGTTTGATTATCTTAATCGAGTTATATTCTCTGTGACTGCGTGCAACGACTGAATGTCATTATACTGTGAACAAGAACATGAGGTTAATCACAATAAATATAATGAAACAATAAACAAAATAATATTAAAAATTTAATTAAATCAGTCCGAGTATTCCTCTGGCAGTAACTTGAGCTGCGTGTTTGTGCGGACGCGAGTATAAGGTATAAACCATGTGCGCTGCTATTCAGCTTCCACATGCCGCACAAACACTTGAAAATGCGCACATTTAATATTTGCATTACAGCCTACATGTAATATAGAGCAGCCCCCTCATTTTAAGATGGACCCCCCCAAAATTAAAATTCTGGCTACGCCACTGCTCTAAAGGTGCTGTTGTCATGAAATTTTCACCAGATGTCGGTAACAACCCAAGTAATCCATTCATACAAATAAAACAATACAAATAAGTTAATAAATTATGTTATGTGTAATAGAATGGAATGACAGGTTAAAAAGTATTTATTTAATACTTTGTACAAAAGCCTTTGTTGGTAATGATAGCTTCAAGACACCTCCTGTTGGAGAAACTAGTCGCATGCTTTGCTCAGGTGTGATTTTGGCGCATTCTTCCACAGAGTCTTCAAATCTTGAAGGTTCTGTGGGTCTCTTCTATGAATTCTGATTTTTAGTTCTTATTTTCTATTGGATTCAAGTCAGGCGATTGGCTGGCCATTCTAGCAGCTTTATTTTCTTTCTCTGAAACCAATCGAGAGTTTCCTTGGCTGTGTTTGGGATCATTGTCTTGCTGAAATGTCCACCCTTGTTTCATTTTCATCATCCTGATACTGTAGGTGTTGGGACTGAAGCAGCTAATATTAATTTCCCCCGACAAGGGGCAGCATTGCTTTCTAATCACTGATAGATTTCAGCTGGTGTCTTGGCTTTCCATACTCTTTTGCACCTCCCTTTCTTAGTGTTCAGGTACTTTTTCCATTCAGTTGACCGATTCCACAGAAAATAGCATGATGAAAGTGATGTGACGTGGCCAAGTATGGTAAGTATGGTCAGAATTTATACTCCGCATTTAACCCACCCAAGTGCACACACACAGCAGTGAGTAGTGAACACACACACCTGCCAGGAATGAGACTTGAACCCACAACCTTTAGGTTATAAGTCCGGCTCTCTAACCAACTTTGTGAGTATTTAAAGTTGGAAAGTGTATTTTAAAATTTGTGTTGTATATTCCAGCCTTAAGAAGATGTATTTAATACTTGGAAGCATAACAGCTGAACGTGTGTTAGTCAATAAAGTATTTTAATTTATTTTCTGAACGTTAGAACTAAAACCATGTCTGAATGAAAACGCAGAATTTCAAATTAAACTGAATTACTGGGTTGTGGTGCTTGAGATGTCATTGGTCTTTCAGTGTCTCTGTGAAAAAAGCCTAACAATAATTATCAAGATAAAAAAAAAAAAAAACAAAGATACTTAAATCTATTTTTTAATCTATTTAACAACACTAGATTACATTAGTTTACAGCAGTCAAAGATCTTCTCTTTTTGCTCACATCTTCTCAGATAGATTTATATTGTCAACTGCTCATGAATATTAATCACGTTGTCTGCCCTTGACTAAAATTATTTGTGTGAAAAGTGGGCACTTGCTAATGGGATTTCCGCTTGCATGTTAGTCCCACCTACTGCAGAAGCAACCAGCTATCCAAAGTTTCAGTTTCAAATGTGAACAGAAATGTTTAATATGAATCATTTTTAAAAGGGACACGTCACCCTAGTTACAATAATTGCTGTGACCCTGAGAAGGACGAATATTAGATTTAAATGCATATTTCTAAATGTTTTCCCACATATTTTAAAGAGTAAACTACATCCTAAATGTCCATATACAATTTCCACCGTTATAGCTACTACTAAATAAAAACATGCATTGAATAATTTTGTTTTCCAAAGGAAAATATAAATATTTGAGGCAACCAATTCAGTCAAATTAAATTTCAAAAGAATCAGTCCTCACCTTGATGTGTTGAACTAGTCTATCAAATTCACCTTTAATGTTTTCTTTGTGTTGAAGTTTCTCTTGTAAGGATATCAGTGCTGTATTGAGCTCATCCTAGAATTGAAAGTAAAAATCCAAGACAACAGAGATTCATCCAAGATGTCCATGGCATATTAGCAAAGGGGTACAGAGACATACGTTGTTTATAGAACTTATAAATTTTAATCCTCAGATTTTCATCTCCTACCTTATGTGATGAAGCCACTTCATCGATGGGTCTGAACGTGTGATTAACGTGTGTCTGTGAAGTAAAGCACACTAAACACGCAGGCTGTTTGTCCTCCAGGCAGAAGAGCTTGAGTTTCTCACCGTGCAAACTGCAGAGCTCCTCGGATTCTGAGGAAAGGTTCTCATTTCTCTCCAGGAACGACTCACACAAGTTTTTTAACGCAAGATTACACGTAGGTTCATGTCTTGACAGTCTCCTGCAGACAGGACACTCCCGAATTTTCTTGATTCTCCAGAACTGCTGAAGACACTCTTTACAGACACTGTGACTACACTCTAAAATAACAGGAGCACTGAAAACCTCACGACACACGGGACAACTATAATCATATTCGGCTGGTGAATCCATCTTCACCGTGTGAGCTCCAGAAATCTAAACTTTACTTTCACTTTCTGAATGATGGCTTCAGAAATCACCGAAATGAGCTCAAGCAATCTAAACTTCGCTTTCATTTTATGAAGGATGTTTTTTTTTTTTTAAATTAATCACGACTCACGAGAATGACTGTTCAAAAATACACTTCTAAAAAAATCTTAAAACGGCTGGATCCATCCAACAGGAGAGTGAGTTTGAAAAGAGAAATAATGAGTTTCTTCCTGGTAAGTATTACAAGAGTACGGTGGCCGGGAAGTGCAACACAACGTTAAGTGTGAAACACTTTTACGAAGCTCGAGACAAATTTACAATTTGGAAAACATTTTTACCTATCATAAAACACAGTTACATGGGAAAAACACTTTTACCAAGGACGAAAAAAATGTACATTTTAGAAAACAAATTAACAAGACGCAAAACACTTTTACCAGTCCCGAAACAAATTTACGGAAGCTGTGTCCGAAATCGCTCACTCGTTCACTCATTCACTAATCCCTATATAGTGTAAGGCAGTTGAGTGCACTATTAGATTAGAAAGGAGTGAACGAAATGAAGTGAACGGATTCGGACGGTGAGACTTGGCTGTTGCAAAAAAATCTAAAAAATCTATGTACCTCATTTTAGAAAATAATATTAATAGCAATAACACTTGAAATGACTATAATCAGCATTAAATACTATTAAAATATTGTCAAGAGAGGAAGACACAGGGCCAGAGAACCCGATCCCATCTATTGGTCAGTTACCCGACTTGCTCTCCTTTGAGGATTTTCCAAAAAAAAACAGTTAAGAATTTCACATTCTTATTTGCAGCTCAACTATTCTGTGTGTATGCATAGGATTTGACAATTCCATTTATATTAAATTCAGGTTAAATACCTTTCTACAATTGGAGGACCAAACTATGGAGAGACAGTGCGGCGAATCATGAGAAAAATCACTTCCTCAGAAGTTTGGTCACGATTTAGCCTCAAAGGAAGGAAGGGGAAGAGGAGACTTGAAGAACTCTCAGTTTATCGAGTTCTAATAAGTATAAAAACAAATCAACAGTGTCTGCATATATTTTATTGTATACGTTCTATTGCATTTTCAATTATCATATATTTAATATCAAGAGGCATTGCATTATAGAGACATAATTCTACATGATTGCCAATAGAAATGGGATGAATACCTGTTTGTTCAAATGTAAAGTATACTTGTTCATCTCTAAAAACTTTACTTAAACCATTTAGGGGCAATAATGAAATCACAACCTGGGTCTACTAGCATGGATGCTGAAAGCCAGATTGCAGAGAGCCTTAAACATGCACCAGGTCTGGTTAGGAGAAAGGCTAATGTGAGTATTTTTACAATGAATTATATTACTGACAATATGTATATATAATATGTTATACTTTTTTCTTGCCCAGACAACATTTTCACTGGCCCTGCCACAAAAATATAATGGCTGTTTTTATTGTTGTTTTGTATGCTTGTTATCTTGTATTCTCATGAATAAACTTATGGTAAAAATTAAGTTACTAGTTAAATATAAGGTAAATATAAGTGAAACAAATTACAAACAATAGCACAATAAATAAATAGAACAAAGATACTTATTAAACACTGCTTTAGGTTTGTAGGTGATCAGGTACAGAAATTGAATAATCAAATGTAATAACATTGCATATTCTTCACTGTTTAAATTAAATATAGATGAATCATTACAGCTACAAAAGTTAATCAGTCAAGAGCAATGAGTGTTTTTTGTTTGTTTTTTCCTACCTGACAGCAGTGAGGTCACTTTAGATGTGCATGCATCCAATATATTGTTACATATACAATATTTCAACTTTTTACTTTCAATTATGACATATATATCCTTTTCGAGGATATGCTCCAAGAGGGGTATTTTATTATTACTGTCCAGCCCTGGTTAAGTACTTTTTTTTTTTTTCTTCCCTCAAAGTCTCAAGGCTACAGTTAAGTGCAAATCAATGTTTTTAATATACACTAAATGAATCCAAACTAAAAACCAAGTGTGAGATTTTTAATATTGCTTTAATGTTCTGTACAGATGATATTGACATGACACTAAGTCTGACATTTAATTTTACAGCGATCAGTTACTCCACATTTACAAGATGGCTCATTGGACCTCTTCTCATAATTTTAAGTAAGTATTCAGCCTTATGGGTAAAGTAGCCTAGCATTTCTGTACGTATGACTGGAGCTCAAACCTGGCTTATGTCACCCTACACTTTTCTCACTATCTTTTTCTTTCATATCTGTACTATCATGTTAAAATAAGGACCTAAAATAAAAAAAAAATAAAACCTTTTTTTTTAAGTCTGAAAAGACCACGCTAATGTGATGTTTCTCTCAGGAGTCAGGTTTGATCTTTGTCTCTCTTTTCTAACTTTTTCTATTGGCTGCGCTCTGATTGCGGATATGTTTCTTCTTTCCTTTCATTTCTCGGTAACACTTTGTGCATATGGGTGCACAAATATGCATTAAATACTCCTTAACTAAAGCACAGATAATCATGAGTTAAAGTATAACTCATGATGAACTAAACCAATGATTACTGCATCAGCAACAAATGAACATTCTATATGATTCATAGATTAAGTAATCAATAAATTGTTATTAGTTACATGTGTCATAAAGTATTAATTCCCTAATGACATATTATATTAACTAACAGTGTAAATTCATATGTTAATTACCACATTGGGTCGAAGCCATGCCTTTCAACTTCCAGTTGTCTGCTTCAATTAATCATTAGCTAATAATTTGCATGAGTATCATTATGTCATGACGGTAACACTTTAGAATAGGGTACACTTATTCACTATTAACTACGACTTTTCCCTCAATAAATTCTGTTTATTAATAGTTAGTAAGGTAGTTGTTAAGTTTAGGTATTGGGTAGGATTAGGGATGTAGAATAAGGTCATGCAGAATAAGGCATTAATAATTACTACAAATAAATGGCTTATATTGTAGTAATATGCATGCTTATAAGCAACTAGTTGAGAGACCCTAAAATAAAGTGTTACCATTATGACTTTACTTGTTGAGGCAATAGAACTATTAACTGATTGTTAAGTAATATGTCATTGTGGTTATAGATTTTGAATTAGTCATGTGCCTCAACAAGTAAAGTCACAACATAATGATACCCATGCAAATCATTAGCTAATGATTAATTAAAGCAGACAACTGGATAATAACAATTTATTGATTACTTAATCTATGAATCATATAGAATGTTCATTTGTTGCTGATGCAGTAATTATTAATAAATGGTTGTTCTTCATGAGTTATACATTAACTCATGACTATCTGTGCATTAGTTAAGCATGAATTAATAGTGTCACCATATTGTAAAGTTTTATCCATATCTCTGCTATGTGCTCTGTTTCGTTTGTACTATTTTCGTTTTAAATAATTTTCTTCTGTCTGCTTATGCTAGACATGTGGCCTGTCCTGTCGTATCAAGATCCTATTTGTGTCCTCCTACATTGGAGGCTTACTATTTGATTTTGCTCCGTCTTGTTCTCTGCCCAGTTTTACCTGTGCCTGCCACCCATCATTCTCTGTCCCTGGACTGTCTGCATGGTTTTGACTTGTGCCTGGCGACTGGTTTCTGCGCTTGCCCTTTCCCACTGGATTTGTTTATCTTTATTGGACTGTCTACCGACCTTCTCGTCTGCGCTCCCCTGTCCGCCGTGTTCTCCAGTCCCGAGTCGGCCTCATCAGCTGGTGACCTGATGACTGTTTCAGCTGCTTTTCTTTTGTTCAACAAATGTTCTCAAATGCTCTTTATATGCTTTTTTATTTGTAGTCTGTTATATTTGAGCTTAATATAATTAATATACTCTATATTAATGGGGTTTTTTTCTTCAAATGTATGTTTTGGTAGTGTAATTATATGTATGCAATGTTTTAATAAAGTTGGATTATATGAACTTGTATGGCATTTTTCCTCTTTAAAGTTTCATAGCTGGTTTTACATTAAAAATAACAATTAATGATTAACAGTATTTAAAAAAGTGTTACATATTCATTTTGTGTATGATTATTAAGAGATTGACCACAAAAAAATAAATACATAAAAAAATAAGACGCAGAAAAGGTAATAATATAATATTTATAATCTGGCATAAAAATAAATGTGGTCGGAACGTCGTCTCGCAGTTGCTGAATGTCGCGCAACAACGTTGCTACAGACCTTTCGCGTCTTACAATTCAACGTTGCTACAATGTCGCGAGCACGTAGACAGCAAGGTTGCCACAGTAAAAATGGAACGTGGCAGCGACGTTGCCACAACGTAAATGTCCGAAATCGCATACTTCCCTACTATATAGTATGCGAAAAACAGTATGCGAGGCGAGTAGTATGTCCGAATTCATAGTATTCGAAAAATAGTAGGCGAGAAGTACCCGGATGACCTACTACTTCCTTCCGAATTCTGTAGTAGGCATACGATGGACACTTTACTATCCCATGAGGCTGCGGGAGATGCCGCGTCATATTCGAAAAATGGCGGAAAGCCGCGACGCGGCTGTCTTCAAGTGTAAAGTACCTCAGGGAAAAACATTTTTGATGTTCATTGTGGTTAACTTGTAACTTACTTGTTTAACATCATCCAAGTAAACGACTGTCTTGTTGAGGGTTTAACAAACAGATGAACCGTCAACCTCAATGTAGTACATCAGCTTGTTAACGCTGCTTTCTTTAAATAGACGGTTCGTTAAGCGTTAAGAATTTAAATCACTAACGATATTCGCGCAGTGAAGTGGGTTCTTTAAATTTGCGCGCTGTTGTGAAGACGCATGACACGTGACAACATCAACATGGCGGATGTAGTACGTCCGAATTCCATTCATACTACCCTCATTCATACTATATAGAACGTACTTTTTTAACGGTCGAGTAGTACGTTCGAATTCAAATGTAGTACCTACACAAGTAGTATGCGATTTCGGACGCAGCCTGAGTCTATGGTGTACATCGGTTGTGGGTAAAAAGTAGTGAACGAATGTAGAGAATGAAGTCGTTCACTCAGAATTCGGACCGCGTTAAGCTGCTCATGTGTTTGCACAGCTAAAAGTGCTCTAAAAAGGCAAAAAAGGACCATATAGTGTGGTGTGAACATCTGCGTGTTCACCACATTGATTTTAAAGAGACTGTATATGTCGGTTTACCTAAACCGAGCGCTACGATCAAAGATTATAGAAGATAAATGATCGGCATACGGTAAATAAAAATGACCTACATGACAAAGAAAACATAGTTTTTATTCTGTGTGAACTCGCATGTGTGTTAACTCATTAAAGCTCTTTGGAAAATTAACCACGTTTTTATTATAGTAGCTACTTAGTTTAACTATGGTATTTGCAGTAAAATCACAGTATCCACAAATTAACTATTCTCCCACTATAGTAACCATAATTATGCTATTTGTAGTAAAGCTACAGTAACCACAAATTTAATATAGGTTTATTGTAATTAGTTTAATATTTGTCGCTAAACTATGGCAACGATTAAATATTTGTTTTCTTTTCAATGTTTGCTTTGTTTTCCTAAACTGAACCACCTTCAATATCCCTTTGAAAGAGAACTTTGTAACTTTTATTAAACGAGTATTAAAATGAGTTCAATGTAGCTGTAGGAGTGTTAAATAAAAAATCGGTAACACTTTACAATAAGGTTCATTAGTTAACTACATTAGTTAACATTAACTAATAATAAACTGCACTTATACAGCGTTTATTAATCTTTGTTAATGTTAATTTCAACATTTACTAATACATTATTAAAATCTTGTTAACATTAGTTAATGCACTGTGAGCTAACATAAACTAACAATGAACATCTGTATTTTTATTAACTAACGTTAGCGAAGATTAGTAAATACAGTAACAAATGTATTGCTCATGGTTAGTTCATGTTAGTTAATACATTAACTAATGTTTAACTAATGAACCTTATTGTAAAGTGTTACCAAAAAATCAGTTGTTGCATTTCTATTGGTGTGGTAACAGCTCTTAATTCCAAAGATAATACAAGCTAATCAGTGTATTCATTAGGTTGCTTTAGTGGCATAAGGTATTGTAAGTATACAACAATGTGACAATAAAACAATGCTTTTACTTTTGATACTTAAGTACTTTTAAAAGCGTACATTCATACTTTTACTTAAGTAAAAACCTGTCTTTACAACTTTCACTTGTAGTGGAGTAGTATTTGACCAGTAGCATCTGTACTTTCACTCAAGTAATGAAGTTGTGTACTTTGTCCGCCTCTGGTCAAAATTATATTCTCACATGCTGAAGACACAGTGATAAACACACGTCTGCTTATGGTGCTGATTGTCAGTCTTATACAGAGACGCCAAACCAGTCTCTGCCTGTTCTGTTCTGAATCATCCTCATTTACAATTACTGTCGCAAGGTAATGACAAGAAAATGAATTTACATTTTAGATACACATTTCTTAATTTAGCAGACACTTAACCAAAGAGAGAAATATAACAAAGTGATGCAACTTCATTTTAAAAGCTATAAACTACACCACACACTAAATAATTATTATTACCATAATGAAGCGTGAGTATGTTATGTGCAAATTTGAAATGTAAATAAGTATGTGTGACAAATAAATAATAGTGTTGTGTGTTCCACTATTATTGTCAGGTGTTCATGAGCTGGATTGCCTGAGGGAAGAAACTGTTCCTGTGCTGGTCGTTCTGGTGCTCAGAGCTCTGTAACGTCGACCAGACAGCAACAGTTCAAAGAGGACGTGTGCTGGATGCGAGGGGTCCAGAGTGATTTTGCCAGCCCTTTTGCTCACTCTGGATAAGTACAGTTCTTGGAGAGTGGGGAGGGGTGTACCAATGATTCGCTCAGCAGTCCGAACTACCAGACAGTTATTGATAGATTCAATGTAGAACTGTTTCAGCAGCTCCTGTGGCAGGTTGAACTTCCTCAGCTGGCGAAGGAAGTACAGCCTCTGCTGGGCCTTTTTAACAATGGAGTCTATGAATGTCCCACTTCAGGTCCTGAGAGATGGTGGTGTCCAGGAACCTGAATGACTCCACTGTCGTTACAGTGCTGTTCATGATGGTGAGTGGGGGGAGTGCAGGGGGGTTCCTCCTGAAGTCCACGATCATCGCCACTGTTTTGAGTGAGTTGAGCTCCAGGTTGTTTAGACTGCACCAGACAGCCAGCTCCTTAACCTCCTGTCTGTAGGCAGACTCGTCACCGTCCTGAATGAGGGCGATAAGTGTGGTGTAGTCTGCAAACTTCAGGAGCTTGACAGAGGGCTCTTTAGATGTGCAGTCGTTGGTGTAGAGAGAGAAGAGCAGTGGGAGAGGATGCAAGCCTGAGGAGCTCCAGTGCTGATTGTATGAAACATATCACAGCGAAGCAATAGGTGTGTTCGACGTTAAGTGGTGCTGCGCATACAGAGCTAAAGTGACAGAGCTTGATTCATTTTTACCATAACCACGTGATCTGTGATGTCCCAAGCTTCATTTTCACACACAACCACGTGACTGCTTCATATTCTGATTCAAATAACACAAACCCATTGCACAGGTTTGTCAAAACAGCAAAGTGAAAAAAGTGACGTGACATGTGGCCAAGTATGGTAACCCATACTCGGAATTTGTGCTCTGCATTTAACCCGTCCAAAGTGCACACACACATACAAATAAAAGCATCATTTATTCATCATTTATAAAACCGATACTAAATCAAACCGGTTTCACACAAGTAATGTTTACTGCATTATACTGTGATCAATGTGTAATTTTCATTTTCTTTTATAAAATGAATTACAGTAAAAGTAAAACAAACTAACAAAAATAACATCCTTCCTCTTTGTCTTAATGAAGTCCTGGACAAATACTGCATGCAGGTCAAATCCAGGAACTTAAGTGCACATCAACAGCTGAAAGACAAAATGTTCTGATTGCTGTCTAACAGATGAAACGTTCATTAAGTGTACGAACATCATTTATTCTATTTAAGCAACATGAAGTAAAAGATCCGTTCATCAAACACAGACGTCAGAATCGTGTTCTGGGTGAAGTAGTTCAGTCTAAAGGTTTAACATCTTTCAGCTTGATTAAAACATGTGAACACTCATCAGGACCTGCAGTAACTCTCACTGGATTAAACTCTCTTAGACAAAGTACAAATGTTGGCTTGTTTGTTTAGTCCTGAAGTATGAAGGTCAAGATGCCAAAGTCATTGTCATTTGGAGAGATCATATTTTCAGCTCTGGCTTTGTGCAACGTCCTGCGCAGGAAATCCCTCCGTTTGCACCACTCCTGAAGCTCCTCCTCACTGTGAGCGAAGTCACAACTCACACCATCAGCACAGCCATCCTCCAACCTGTCAATCAAACACCACAGCCAATCAGGACAAGGACCACTGTTAATAACAAACCCTTCATCGTTGATGATGTTGATCGATTTGATGATGAACCTGGGACAGATGGAGAAACAGGGTCCAGGGAAGCGATAGGACCAGGCCAGACTCTCGTCCTCTCCCTCTCCGCTGAACACTCTCTGCTTGTGTTTCTCCGTGTAGATGTGCTGCTGCCATTGCCGATCACTGTTGCTGTGTTTCCCACACAGAGAACAGTAGAAACTGTTTAGCTGTAGTAAAAAAACACACAAGCGGCTCCATTAGCATCGCAGTTGCCAAGTCTGCATATTTTACACAAAAAAAAATTAATTAAAAAATTCACAGGTTGTGGGTTGCCATTATTTGGGCTTATATTAAAAAAAAATATGATTGCTTGTTAGAAAAACCTGACAAGCAACTTTGTTTCTTTAAATTTATGGTTGATTTTTTTTCTTTTTCCAATATATTGTTGACACTGTCTGTCTGCTCGCAGGTAAAAGCCAACCAGTGCAATAATTAATGTGCTCTAGGGTTATTCGTCATCGCACATCAAGCCCCCTCCTCCCCTTTATTGGGGTAAAAATAGTTTTTAACTTGCAGACATGTGACGTTAGTAGATGAAAACAGACAAACAAGGCCACCAACAAAAATGTACAGAGATGGAGGAAACATGGGAGAAGGTGAATGGTGCAGGGGAATAAAGGGACCTATTTTAACTTGTAAAATATTTTTATAATGCTTTAATCATTAGCAGTAATACTAATAGTAGATACATGGTTCAAGTTTATTTTATTATAAATGGGTGGCTATATTAAAGCTCCCCCTTAGTGCGTCTTGTTTTATTCTCCATAACTATTCTGCTCACAGGTGATAGTGTGTGTTGCTTTGTTGCAATTTAATGATTTTTGTAAAATAACTTATGTTTTTGCTCTTGAGTCTCCGAGTGGTTTCAGTTTAATAATAAATAATTGATAAATAATATAATAATATCAGGCTTCTTTTTGAAGCTGCGGTTGCTTATTTAGCTTGCGAGAGTTGGCAATACTGATTAGCACATGTGAGGACAGCAAACATGAGGATGGTGAAAATAAACCTGCAGGAACGTACCATTGCTTCAGCAAAATCTGTCGGCATGGTGATCTGCTTCTCTTCCATTGGCTGGGATGGTGAGGTGTTGTCAGATGCTCTGTTCTGATTGGAGGTTGAGAGCCAGTCGTCAAACACCTGCTGGATGTCCCTGTCTGCAGTGGAGAACATGTGACCTCAATCATTAATTCAGAAACTTAATCCCAATTTACACGTGTGTACAAAGTATGAGAAAGTACACTTTGTCATAAACTTAAGTGCCTTATATCATTGGAATCCTTGGCTCAAGAAGAACAAATCATATACATCTACAAGATTTCTATCATGAAAAAAATATCCCACCATATTGAATATTACTATTATTTTTTTTGGAAAAACCAGTTTTAGGTTTTTTGCCCAATAGGAAACAAAACAGTGCAGAAAGATTCTCTAGAGATGAATATCAGTTAATTTTCAGTAACTTGACACGCTGGCACAAAGGCCTGCCAAAATGTTCAAATTGGGCATGGTCACTTTTACTTAAACGGCTATGACTGTTGAATAGAATGATGTATCTTCACCAAATTTGGTGCATTTATGTATAGGCTCATTCTGAGGACACATGCAAAGACCTGCAGAACTTGGCCACCCTGTGGTGTTAAAACAGGAAGAAAAAAAAAAACTTGGCCCTAAGTATGGCCCCATTGGTACGACTGACTTGGGGTTAGGCAATGTCTTTGTGCCAGCATTGCCTATTGTTCACATATTTTGAAAAACATAGCTATCATTGGCCAAACAAATTTCAGCAGCTATTAGACAAGCTTAACAGAGGCTAGTCAGAAGGAAAACTTGTGGCCTGTTTGACTCATGGTTCCAGAGTTCTGTACAAATTGGGAAAAATGGCCACTGGGTGGCGCTATATTCATATTTTATATGAGTGTAAATGAGTGTATAATGCAATGTTTCACACACACACACACACACACACACACATAACACGCAACATGCATATCATACATTAGATTTCCTCACCCACCTCAACTTTGCCTCAAGAAATGCTGGCAATCAAACTGTTTGTTAAATAGGCCGTTTGATTTTTTTAAAGACTAATCCTACTTTCTAACTAAATTCTACTTTTCTCGTCTTAGGTTTTTAAATCTCAACAAAACTAGTGAAGTAGAACTCTCATTACTGCCTAGATCAATAATTATCAAAAAAAAAAAGTTGAACTTTAGTATTTGGATGGCTATAACAGGGTTTCCATAAACAAGTGTACCCAAAATCGTATAATTCCTAAATCAAACCTCAGAACTTCACAAAATTTGGTTGGTATATGCAGCATATGACTGTGACTGAACGTCAGTGTTGATTGTGTTTGATTTAATGCTCACGGCCGTTGTTCTTCATGTACGTCCACAGATCCTTCTCCTCCTGACTGTGAGCGAAACTACAGTTCCCGATGTAATTGCATTTACGCTGCTTCATCACGTGGACGCAGATCTGTGAGGAAACATTCAGCGTTATACTTCAAGAGCTCAGTTTCAGTGTTAAAAAGTACAATAAATGTCACATACTTTAAGTAATATTCTAAACGGTGACTTCGACTTCTACCAAAGTAGATATGGTAAGATATCTGTACTTTTACTCGAGTATGGCTTTCAGGTACTTTATGCACCACTGGTTTTTACTCACGTCGTATTGTTGAGGAAAAGTCTTGGCAAAGGGCAAAGGTCGCACTGCGACCCACTTCTTCCTCTCTTGGGATTTGACCAGTAAAACCCTCCTGTCTTTGGTCCAGCTGAAGAAAGACAGACAGAGGAAGAGAGTGAGGCGGTTGTGTTCAGGTGGGGGGTGTGTGTGTGTGTGTCTGTCCATCCGTCTGCACCTGTGTCTGGCTTTAGCGGTGCAGTATTTCTGCGCTCGGTCCGGTTCACTGACCAGCCCGTCTCTCCAGCACTGACCGCAAACAAACTTCATCATCAGCTCCAGCCTGTGACCTTTGACGTCAGCACTTCCTGTTGCCTGCACAGGACCCATGTTCCCATTCGTCTCATCCATTCTGATTGGACTCTTTGATTTGGCGGCAGTGATTTTGTTCGGTGAGTGTGAAGCTACGACCGCAGGCTGATGGAAACACAATATAAATAGAGTTGGGAAATGTTTTATAAAAATAAATGTACTAATTACTGCTGTTTACTAAATCAATCTTCACTAGCATCGTTGAGAAACCTCTAACACCAAGCATTAAAAGAATCCTCCCTCCAAAAAAAACAAAAAACAAATTCTCATGCCGTGCACTCAAACACTAATAATTGAGAAGAAACTCACACGCTGTTTGTTCCAGTGTTTTTTAGACTCCAGTACGACCTCTTCATGAGTGATTCCTAAAAACACACACAGATGAAGTTTGTTTAGTTTCATGTGTCTCCACCTACTGGATCACTGATGTAATGCAGTACCTCAAACACAGGCATAGATCTCACAGAACAGATGCTGGTCTTTTTAGTATTGACGTGTTATTTTAACATCAAACTAATTCAGTGTTTTTAAATGACAATTGTTTTTAAAAACCTTTAAAGCAGTAAAACATTAGGTACAGTTGTGGTCAAATGTTTACATACGCTTTATTTTTTTGTTTTGTAATAGTTGTTGAGCCCCTTGATTGTCCTGAACAGTTTAACAGGGTTCCCACACCTTGGTTAACTTCAAATTCAAGGACCTTTCAAGGACTTTCCAAGTTCAATACCCTCAAATTCAAGGACTTAATGAGGGACATATTTCAAGTGAGAGCAAAGGTTACATTGCGTCACCTTGTAAGATACATTGTTACAGTTTCCATGTGTCAAACACAACTATGCAAAACAACTATTTTTTTATTTTATTTTTTTTTGCATTTATTTTTGGCCATATGACAGAAATCTGATATTTGTCGTATTTCTGTTTTGCATAAAATTGAATAATATTTGGTACATACGATACTGTATTCTAAAATGATCTGATATTAACTTTTGCATGGATTTTATTGAAAAGAGCTTAGGCTCATGTAACCAGAAGTTTTAAGATATATGAATATGCTTAAGTTTTTCTTGCCTCATGGCTTTACATTATCTTAACAAGCAAAGCAATTCAACATTACATCCTTTGGGTCTCTGGCAAGCCATTCTTTGTAATCTTCTTTGGTGAGCCAAATATCTTGAAATTTGCATTTTCCAGTCATCAAGTTTCAGTGGTTTCAGCCTATTTTTGCAATGTTTCACGGTGTGTCTGTGAAACGTTGAGGTACCATCTTAGTAGTTTCGTGTGTGTGTGAACGTCATGGCAACGAACAACACAAAGTACCTCACGTGGGAAACACTTAACGTAACGCATAAATGTGCAACGTAAATCAAGCAAGCTAGTATGCACAAAGTGTTGGCAAAATAACACATTAGCGGACCGGAGGGAATATGGAATTTTCAAGGACCTGTATCTATGTTTGTTTATTTTCAAAAACTTTCCAGGGCCTTGAAAATTTTTATCAGATTCACAAACTTTCAAGGATTTCAAGGACTCGTGGGAACCCTGGTTTAACTGCCCACTGTTCTTCATAAAAATCCTCCAGATACCATAAATTCATATGGTGTTGCAGCATCTTCGACATATTTGAACCCATTCCCGCAGTGTACTGATTTTGAGGTTATAATTTTGAGATCCCTCTTTTCACACTGAAGAAAACAGAAGGACTTGTACACAACTATTACAAAAGATTTAACATTCACTGATCCTCAAGAAGGAATGCTTTAAGAGCGGGGGTGAGAACTTTTGAACTGGATCAAGTTTTTATTTTGATAAAATTTTTTCATTTACTACTACCCTTCAGAAGCTACAGAAGACACTTACATGTTTCCCATAGGACAAAATAAGCACAATTTACCCTGACTTTCAAATTCAAAAAGTTTTCTCTGAATCTGGCGTTCACACAGATACTTGACTAAAATAATGTTTTTTTTTTTGTTAGTTTTTTTATAAACTCCAAATGTCATGTTTGTGCAATTTTATACTTCTTTTTTGCCTTCTGAGTGAGTGAAGTATGCAATGATTCCGGTCACATGACAGTAGCAGGTGTAAACAGCATGTTGTTTGTGTACCAGTGTCTCTCTGCAGGATCCAGATCTGCAGCTCGATGAGCGAGTGAGCGAAGCAGCAGCCGTCCTTCCTCATACAGCCAAAAGCGAGCTCGTGACGACACACGTCAAACTGACAGTGAGCGTTCAACGCTCGGATCTTACTGTAACTCACAGCACTGCTCTTCACCACGTGAACCAAACACCTGACAGAGAGACAGAAAGATACACACTTATACCAAATGATCCAGGATCGTTCAGTTGTGACACCTTTATTAACGCGTGACAACGAGCGTGCTGCGTTTCTCACGTACTTCTTCTTGTCAAACTGATGTTGTGTTGGTACGTTCGCACACAGAGCGGGATTCTCCTTCCAGCGTTTGCTGATCATTCTGGGTCTGCAGTCAAAACAGGCCTGTGGAAGGACAGACCACATGTGTTTCAGTATCAGAACAGAGGGTTTAAACAGAGATGTGTTTCCACTGAACGCCTCGTTAGAAACACATGAACGTTCACAGCACTGATCCAGGTGAATCAGCTCATTATTTCAACTTTGACAGATCTGTAGAAAATAACGTCACTCACATGAGAGGAAGACTTCAGTCAAATCAATGCTCATGAAAGCTACTCTTTATATTTTTATGCTGCTGTTTTATAAAGATCCCATGATAATCACATGCGTTTTAATGAAACCATTCTGTTGAAAAATGTGACCCTGGACCACAAAACCAGTCTTAAGTCGCTGGGGTATATTTGTAGCAATAACCAAAAATACTGTATGGGTCAAAATTATTCATTTTTCTTTTATGCCAAAAATCATTAGGATATTAAGTAAAGATCATGTTCCATGAAGATATTTTTTAAGTTTCCTACCGTAAATATATCAAAACTTCATTTTTGATTAGTAATATGCATTGCCAAGAACTTCATTTGCACAACTTTAAAGGTGATTTCCTCAATATTATGATTTTTTTGCACACTCAGATTCCAGATTTTCAAATAGTTGTATCTCGGCCAAATTTAGTCCTATCCTAACAAACCATACATCAATGGAAAGCTTATTTCGAAAAAAAAAAAAAATATTGACACGTATGACTGGTTTTGTGGTCCATGGTCACAAATATGACAAGAAACATTGCATTTCAACATTTTTGGAGAAGATCTAGAATAAGTATGTTTGTTTGAAATCATGATTATAGTCTAATGTTATGTTAATGTTACTGACGTTTCACAACAAGCTTTGCTTAGTTTTGCTGATTTAAATTAATATACAAAGTGTTGATTATTTGGCTTAATTTCGCATTGTTGTTGTCAAAATGTATATGCAATTTTAGCTTTTGTTTCCTTTAAAGTATAATTGACTAAAATTAATGAATATGACATTAAATTGACAAAATTTAAATATTTCTGTCAGAAAAAAAATAAAATAAAAAATGACTAAAGGCCCATTCACAACACAGACGGTAACAATACAGATATAATTTTAAACATCGTTCAAACTATATAACAATAGCATAGTCCAGACCACAGCTATAATGATAAAGACACAGAAACAATATCCCTGGAATCACTGTGGTTATTTATTTATTTATTTTTTTCCAGCTGATGAACTATAACAACACCACCAGCCAATAACAATAAATCCTTCAAAGAGCTCATGCAATTAAAGCAGCAAACTCCAAAACTGCAGCGCAATCATAATAAACAGAACGTTATCATGTGATACTTATAGCTCCTGGCAGCTACATTGAGATCACATGACCAGCAGTAACACCCGATTATAAGACTGTTTCAAATGTGGAATAATCCATCAGTATAAAGCTCAAGACTTGTAAAATTATGTGTGCTGTTACCTCACAGAGGAACATAAACATGCCCGTGTGTATGTTCAGTAGTTCGATGACGCTGAGTGCTCGTCTCTCGTTGGTCGAGAGTGGATTGAAGAGCAGCTCTCTGACCAGTAAGCCCCGCCTCTCCTGCGTCCACACGTCAATCTCTTCTTGATAATATGCAAATGTGCAGCCCTCGCCGTACTTACACACCTGATTCTCCAACACCTCTACACACACACACACACACACAGGGAGGATCACATCACATTAAGGTACTAGTTCATCAGTCACTGACCAGTTAACTGGTGACGCACCTCTACAGAGCACAAAGGCTGCCTGGAAGTTGTTGCGAATTGGGCGGGGCCGGATCCGCCTCCAGGGCGAGTTGGCTCCGCCCCTCCTCCTGCACAGAAGAAGATCCTTCTTACAGCTGTGAGAAACATCAGGCTTGAACTCAAAGTCCAGCACACCTGGACCTGAGAGAGACACACAGACAGATGACAGATAAAACAATAGAACAAAGGATGGAACAATTAGATTGCCAAAACAAAAGACAGAATGATTAATAGACAGAACGATAAATAGAGCGACAGATGGAAAGACAGAGTGAGATAAAATGATCAATAAAACGATAGAACGATAAACGTGATAGATAAAATGATAAATGTAATGATAGATAAAAAATTATATATAAATAGAATGATAGAAAAATCAATAGAACAAGAGATGAAGAACGACAAATAAAATAGATAAAACAATAAAATGATAGATAGAACAAAAGATAGAATGAAATTATAAATGGATAAAACAACAAATAGCAGGGCTCCAGACTGCGACCATTTTTTCTGCCGGTGTGACTAAATTTTGTGAGCAGTCGCACTGGCGCAACCACAGCGTTTCCCAACTCATAAGCGCTGCCATTTCTGTTGCATATGAGAAACATCAGACGAGAAAAAAAAAAAAAAAAAAAAAAAGGGTGACAAAACCGTGCTACTCATTTGAGCTGTGCAGCCACAGCACGGACCGGTTAAAAGTTGTGGTAAACAACCACTTATTTAAAATGCAAACAGACATCAAATTACCACTATAACCAGTAGATGGCAGCAGAGAGGCACTTACTGGCTTATTAATCATTCATTTCCACTTTTTCTGCTTTGTATTTTGATATTATAAAATCACTATTATAAAATATCAAATCATCAAGAAATCAAATTGTGTCAAAGTTTTGCAGTTTCCATGTGTATGAAGTAAGAAAAGTCAAAGTGCGTTTAAAAAAAAAAAAAAATACACTTTTGTTCAATTTGGAACTGAATCAAAGTAAAGAGCATTCTTTTGAAAATAGCTGAAGATGTCAGTCAGTTCACTATAATAGGCTACTATAAAAGAATAATGGTACAGTTAATGAGAGCAGAATATACAATTTTTTCATATAAAAAAAATATATTTTGCTCGTTACTGTTTTGCATAAAAGTAAATTTTGGACGCTTCCCAACTCAAGCTCAGTGCTTTACTCTCAATTGACCTATCGGTAAGCCCCGCCCCGGTAAGTTGCTCACTGTCTTTCAATGACAGCTGCAGTGTGAAAACCTTGTCCCACGATGTTTTTGCACAATTTTGGACACAGAAGGCCACCAAATGGGAATTAAATATTCCATGGAGGGATTTATAACATATTTAAAAATAAATACGGTGGGTAACTCGAAGCAGGGTTTACAGATCACAATGCAAGCGGAAGAAGTCTCATATTACGGTCGGTCATCACAATCGCGGATGACAACATGCAGGATCAACACGGTTCATGTATCGCAGGGTACGATTAAATTAATGCACATTTAATCAGTTTAATATGGAGAGGCACTGAAATGTAGACCTTCGTTTGTGTTTTTGACCTACACTGTACAAGACGCGAGAACAGTCCGCTATTTAGGTTGTACGTTAGCATGGACTCACTAACTTTAACGTTGAAACCTAAAGATGGCCGAGTTCCGCTCCCCGTGCATCTGATACTCAACTGCCATTGAGTAGTCTGCGTTCGAGGGGAGGGGCTTACCGATAGGTCAATTGTGCATTACCAAGAAATAAACGTGTAATATTATTAGTAACTGCACTTGTTAATGCAAAACAATAATATTTTTGATTAAATTATCTTTGTTTTTAATAACCCCACATATCACCCCCCAGCACTACCAAATCTGCTTCTTGCGCCACCATCTGTAGAACTTACTAGCGCTTGTGCCACTGCTCACAAATGTTAGTCTGGAGCCCTGAATAGTATGATATATAACAATAAACAGCAATAAAACAACTGATAAAACAACAATTAGAAAGATAAAATGAAAAACAGAATGACAATATGATAAAACAACAAACAGACAGATAGCTTGTAAATAACAGAATGATAAAATGATATATTAAAATATTATTGATAAAATTATATATTATTAATAAACATCTTAAATGATAAAATCTTTTAAGATGTTTAAGCAAACTGTTATATTTTGCATGTTATTTTTGAAGATATATATATATGCACTTATGTTGTGATCGGATTCACTGATCTTTTTTTTTTCCCCTTCAATTAATGTTTGTGTTTTGTTGTTTGGTGTTGTGTTTTTTTTTTTTTTGTTACCATGTTGTAATTGTGATACATTGTGGGACCCCCTCGAAAACTAGATGGTACATCAAGGGGTTAATCCTAATAAATAAATTCAAAATAGTAAATAAAATGATAGAACAATAGATAGAAGGATAGATGAAATGATAAACAGATCTATAAAACAATAAAAAGATGACAGAAGAACAGGCAGATTGTGAGTGTCTGAGTCACCTGTGCTGATGAAGCAGCTGCTGCAGGCTTGAGTGAAATCATGCGTTTGTTCCAGCGGGTTCTTGGACAGACTGGACAGAGTCGAGGTCACATGACCATTCCTCTGTAACAAACACACGCACTCTAATTAAACAAACAGAGATGTACTAACGCTTTCGCTTCTTCAAAAACATCAAACTTACCATATGAGGAGAATGTGTCAGTTTGACTGACGGCGGAAAACTGCGACACACTTTCCCACCTGACAGAGAAACAAACACATGAACATCATCATCACAGGTTCAAGTATCACACAACAGTCTGCGTAGGTTTAACGGTCAGACCTGGCAGAGTGAATTCAGACAGCGAATCGAGCACGTCTCCTCCCACCACCAGAGGGCGCTGCAGGGACACAGAGCCGCCAGAGGGACAGATGGAGTCCAACGCGTCCAGATCGCCGCTGGAGCAGTCCGAGCTCAGCTCCGGTTTAGTGAAGTAGTCCAGAGAGTTCAACTGACTCCCGACAGACGAGAAGAAGGCAGGAGGAAGACGAGGCGACGAGAAACACAGCAGACCGCTGGGAACGACTCCGCTCTGAGTGCCAAACAGGACAGAGTTAACTCGTCACCATAAGATACAACATCTACAGTGTTTCCCATACACTGATTTATTTGTGATGGGCTCCCACTATATCAAAACTGACCACAACAAATAGATTTTCCAAAAGGCTTCGACTTCGTTTGAATAAACATGAGCACTACACGTTTCAAAATCGAAACCCGGTGCAGGTGTTTTTATATCACTGTATTTCTGAAGGAAACCGACTGTCTTCAGAACATTTTGGATGTCGTTTTCATTTCATCTTACATTTAATGCCTGATAAAGCAGCGTTTGTGAGCGGAGCTCTGTGAACAGCCGTTACCAGGGAAACCTCTATTTCCCTAGAGAATGAATTTGCATATAGGACTGTCAATCGACTAAGATATTTAATCGCGATTAATCGAATGATTGTTATGAGTTAGCTCGTGATTAATCGCACATTTTTATTTGTTCTAAATGTACCTTAAATGAATACTTTAAGTTTTTAATACTCTAATCAACATAGGCATGGACAAATATGGATGCTTTATGCAAATCTATGTTTATTATTAGTGAAACCTTAGTTAACGGAGAATGAAGAGTAGACATGTTTCAAAGGTCACAGATGTTTTTCAGAGAACTTGTTCATTGTTCAAGGAAAAAGAAATACCAGGTTCCCATTACTTCGGTAGCTACTTGAATGTTATAGCCTACTTGAATGTAAAATTAGAGAAGCAACATAATATCTGTGGTTAAATGAAGGCCGCTCGATGAACAGAGCAGATGCACACAGACAGACAGACAGACAGGAGAGAGAGAGAGAGAGAGAGAGAGAGAGAGAGAGAGAGAGGTACGCGTCCTGGGAAAGCAAGACCTCGCACTCGCACGGCAGTACCGACGAGTCTCAGAAACTAAAGGTTTGGGTGCTTTTTTGAAGGTTAAAAAAAAAGTCGCTAAAGGGTTCTGCAAAATCGCTAAGTTGGCAACACTATGCATCGCCATTTCTCCAACTACGGGCTAGGCCACAGGTCAAACTGAAAATGCATGTTGCGTTAATCATGCATTAATAAAATTAGTGCCGTTAAAATGAATTTGCGTAAACTTTGACAGTCCTAACACATATATTAGGAATGCACCGAATCCAGGATTCGGATTCGGATTCGGCCAAATATTGGACTTTTTGACGGGGTTCGGTTTCTGCCGAACCTTAAAAAAAAAAATCCACCGAACCCTTAGCTTGCATTAAGCGCGCTACACTGGTCAACGTCACGCCGCCGTTGAGTACGGGAAGGTGTTTAAGGTGGACCGTTCGAATGCAGTATATGTGAGAAAGTGAAAATGGAACTCGTGAGCAGGAAAAGTGTTGTTTGGCAGTACTTTCAGTTGAAAGAAGGCGATTCAAGTCGAGCTACATGTTCAATTTGCAATGCCGATTTGTCTCGTGGTGGCAAGGACCCCAAACAATACACAACATCGCCGCTGTTAAAACATTTGCGTATTAAACATCCGAAAGAATACGAGTTGTGCATTAAAATAAAATAAAAATGAAAAATACACTGCTGTGGACGTTGTTTACTTCATTAATGTGTTTACTGTGTTAATGGTCTGAGGATGGGAGTAGGATTCGGTATTCGGTTTCGGGTTCGGCAGAATCTTAACCAGTGGATTCGGTATTTGGCAGAACCCCAAAAATCTGGATTCGGTGCATCCCTAATATATATATATATATATATATATATATATATGTACACACATACACCGACACAGGGTTCCCACTCTTTCATGAACACCAGATTCAAGGACTTTAAGCACCATTTATTTTATATCGAGCACCTATCAAATTCACACGCCAGCATATGTAACCATATGTTAGTGTCATGAAAGACCTTACAGTACTAAACATTTTACTTACACTTAACATTTACATTAAAAATTTCAGAGTAATAATGTTTTGAATGTGTAGGTTTCATAAATTTAGACCGTTTTGAGCAGTCGTGTTCAAAGGAATTTAATGAAATCCATTGAAGTTAATACTGGTAATATTCAAATACAATTTTTAAAATATTTATAAAATATGCATCAAACTGGTTTTTGCTGTAGTTCTTGTACAAGATTTAAATTTGAAAGAATTTGCAAGTTTTAAATTAATAAAAAGTGGTTAAATGTTGTAATAACACTGTAAAACCTGTTAATAATAATAATGCATTACATTTATATATCGCTTTTCTGGGTACTCAAAGCGCTTTACATAGAGGGGATCTCCTCATCCACCACCAATAGAGACGTTACTCATTAATAAATAACTCAAGTCAAAATTATTTTGTAAATCCCATTGTTTCATCTTTGACCTAGAGGAATGCAGGTGCTCAGACATGCAGCTGCTCAAAATTTAAATATTTTTTAAAAATATATGTCATGAACATTTTAAACCTTGTACATGTGCAAATCTGCAAAAAAATATAAAGAAAAGAAATAAAAAAATAGGACTTTCTATTTGCTTTTAAACTGTACTAAGCCGTTTTTCTTATTTTTCAAGTTCTACATTTTCTCCTTAGCTCAATGTCGCAGTAAGTTTTGGGAGTTCATTTTATTCCATCTCCTATCCTGAAAAGTCTGTCTTGCAGAGATTGACTAAAAATGAGCTCCTAGAACTTACTGCTATTCTGGAAGATTAATTCTTCAAACAGTGGTACACGAGAATGTGGTGCTGGTCCTTCAAGAGTCACTCTCAACTCATCCGTCTATAAAAATTAGTCTTCATGTATTTCACAACACTTCAGCATGTTATTCTTATTAAGTGAGGGTCATTTTTTAGGATTTTTTACCCAAGCAAAGTCTCTGAGAACCTGACACCTTGTTATTCTGGAGACTCCAGGAAGGTTGCAGTTCTGGAAAATGGTGGTACTGGAGACTATATTGTTCCTGATGGTTTCACACCTAATTCTTCACATTAATTCTTAAATTATTTTGCAGTTACCTTGTGTTTTTTCTTCTCCACCTGTTTTTCTAACCCTGCTGACCCAATGAGCATTTCGCTGACCAATGGTCATGTCTTAACTTTACAATTTCTGTATTGCATTGGCTTTGAATATTTCTCATTGGAGATTTAATAATTTTTGACTTTTCAGTTAAATCTCTTTTTTTGGCTCATTTTATCTGTAAAAGAAAACGTGCCTAATAATTCTGCACACATGAATATAAGGAGTTTTTCACTTCCAGCCTTCATGGACAATTACATATCACTTATAAATGATTAAATACAAAATTAATAAGATCGATGTGGTTTGGAATTGGTAAAATGTTCTCTTTAAAAAAATATGATCAGAATATCAACGTGCCTAATAATTATTCCCGAACTGTAAAGATGTGCTCACTTTACAGTGCGCGTGATCGCGAAATCGAAAGTGAAAGTGAACTGCGAGCGCTCATTCAAATGTGATTTCAATACCCCACATATTAATAGCGCGAAAATTATATACAATATAGAATGTTTGCGGGAGCGGGACACACACGTTGAGGTAGCGGGCGGTAATGGTCAGAAACTCAGCTGGAGCCACTTAAGAAAACTAGGCTACACGCTACGGTTTTTTTTTGCGCTACCCCATCTTTGACAGCACATATAGGACAATTTTTGAAATAGCGCCATAAACTAAATTTATTTCAAATTTAATTCAAGCACTTTCAAGGACCCATTTTTGTTTTCAAGTACTTTCCAGGCCTTGAATCCATATGTCTGAAATTCAAGTACTTTCAAGAAGCGTGGGAACCCTGTATATATATATATATATATATATATATATGTGTGTGTGTGTGTGTGTGTGCCGCCACAAATAGAGTGTAAGACTGTGGGAAACACTGCATCTATGTCTGGTTAGTTAGTGGCTCACCTGCGATGCGTCTTCCTCTTTAGACATGCAGTCCAGCAGACTGTCCAGCTCGTCTCCCATCAGCTCATTGTCCTCCAGCGGCTGAGACACGGGCACCGAGAGCTGCACGGCTCCAGACAGACACAGGGCCTCATGGGAGTCGCTCACAGGGACCGGAGTGGGTAAGACAGGAGACGGCCAATCAGAGTCCGCTGTCAGACAGAGAAAACACTGAACATGAACACTATCAGCTGCAGAGTTAGACTAGACAGTAAATACGTTTGTACTTTGTTAAAATTACATATCAAGCTGTAACAATTTTTATATCATTCATACTGAAAATAGATCACAGCAACTTTTTAAAAGGAGTCTCTTCTGCTCACCAAGGCTGCATTTATTTGATCAAAATACTGTAAAAATAGTGAAATATTATTACAATTTAAAATAGCTGTTAAAATGTAATTTATTGCTGTGATCAAATCTGAATTTTCAGCATCTGATTTGCTGCTCAATAAACCTTTCTGATTATAATCAGTGTTGAAAACAACTGTGCTGCCCAGTATTTTTGTGGAAAGTTATGCATTTTATTTTTCAGGATTCTTTGATGAATAGAAAGACTTGAAATAGAAATCTTTTGTAACATTATAAACCTCTTTACTGTCACTTTTGATCAATTGAATGCATAATTTCCTTCAAAAAAATTATACTCCCCCAAAATGCTTGTACATTAATGTTAATTAATGCATTTGGCAGGCAGATTTATCCAAAGGCACATTGCAATGAAAAAAATGTTATCAGTTGATGCATTCTCTGGGAATTGAGCTCATGACCTTGGTGTTGCTAGCGTCACACTTTACTGTCTGAGCTACAGGAAAACATGCCGCATTCCTACTATTAGTATGATATTCAGTCTCTTTGAAATACCTGTGGAGTCTGTCACTTCCTCCAGCCCAACAGAAGAAATCTGCAAGCAAACACAAAAGATGTCTAAATCTACTCATCAGCTAGCTGAGCTGTAATCCACAGATGTAATTCATGAGAAATTAGAGTTTAAAATCATAGTTTTTGTTTCCTGCCTCATCTAAAGGTGACGGCGCAACACAGTCGTCCTCAGATCCAGCTGCTTTTCCCCTCTGAAATAGATTTCAGGAAAATAAAACTTCATAATACGATTACCTTTCTGAAACATTTCGAATTGCACTCAAATAGAGTGTTAAAAGGATTCTGGGTACTCACATGAGAACTGATGTATGCTTTTCTGTTTTTCAGGCCCAGATTGGTTGCAATTTCCTTGGACAAATTACTGACTGTCTGATCCTGAAAAACATAGAAAATATTACAGAGACACAACAGACAGAGATCACAAGCCCCGGACTGTCACATGACCCCAATACAACTAATCAAGAACATGTTGTTTAATGAAACAGATATTTAAGATAGCAACAAAAGATAAGAGTTACAGTTGAATAGTAAATGAGTAAATTATTCTCCCTGACTTTACCAAACAAGAGTTTAGAATGAAATCAAGTAAATTAAGTTGCAATTTTATTCCTAATTATGCCCAATAACCATTTATTTCGGTTTAATTCCTGAAGTACTTGTGACATTCTAAATGTTTCTGAATGCTGAGCATTTATTTATTTACTGTAATTAGTTGTTCATAAATTAGTTTACTTTAAATGTTTTGATTTTTTTTTTTTTTTTTGACACTGCTTTAAATTAATAATTTACATATTTAGTTTCATAGGGGTTTCAGTGATGTAGATTAAAGCACTAACAAATAAATACTAATTGTTGGCCTTTTAGTGATATTAAAAAAGTATGAAATAGAAAATATTGGAATGGAAAGAAGGAAACAATTTCATCAATGATTGCAAAGAACATCTCAAATATTTTAATCTAAAATACAGTAAAAATCTAGTCAAAATGAACACAGTATTACAGTTTTTCACAGATTGTTTTATGTATATATTGTGTCTATATTCTGTATTTCAGTTAAAAAGATAATAATAATAATAATAATAATAATGTACATTTATAGCAATAGTTTGGGTTATATTACCTTGGCTTTAAATGACAGAAAATTGAATGCCAAGGTATTTCTAATCTAACAGCTGACTTGAAATTTGACATCTTTCTCTCTTCTGACCAGCATAATCAATCTTACAATGTTTTTTTTCCTCATGCAAAGTCATAGAGACACTATTAGGGAAAATGGTAACAAAAAAAACAAAAAAAAAATTATTGTGGTTTCCATTCACCACTATCGAGGTTTGCCAACTCTGACGACTTCTGAGAACCCATAAATGTGAAAAGGGTCCATTAGATTACAGAAGAATTATAATAAATCACATTTATTTAGTATTAATACATCAGCACACACACATTTATTTATTTCCATAAGGATAATAACAGATGTGTGTTGTTTACCTGCGGTGAGGCCAGCAGACATGCAGTGCTGCAGTCGTACGCCTCTCTCAGTTTCCCAGACTCCTTCAGACACACGGCCTTACGATACAACGCCTTAGCGCTGTCCTTACACACCTCCAGAGCGCGATCACAGTCCTTCACACCGCTGTCAAACTCACCCTGACACAGACAGAGAGAAAATACACATGACTTAATCTGCAACATAAAATGTGTGACCCTGGACCACAAAACCAGTCATTAGGGTCACATTTTTTGAAATTGAGATTTACGCATCATCTGAAAGTTGAATAAATAAGTTTTCCATTGATGTATGTTTAGGATAGGACAGGACAATATTTGAAAATCTGGAATCTGAGGGTGCAAAAAAATCTAAATATTATATAGAAATATATATAGAAAAATCGCCTTTAAAATTGTCCAAATTAAGTTCTTAGCAATGCATATTATTAATCAAAAATTAAGTTTTAATATATTTAGAGTAGAAAATTTACAAAATACCTTCATGGAACATGATATTTACATAATATCCTAATAATTTTTGGCATAAAAGAAAAATCCATAATTTTGACCCATACAATGTATTGTTGGCTATTGCTACAAATATACCTGTGCTGCTTATGACTGCTTTTGTGCTCCAGGGTCACATATAAAGCATCCAACAAGAACCTTAAAGGCCAAAATCCAGAAACGAACTGAATTTTAGCACTTTCGTCCTAAAGCAAATGTTTTTTTTGGATGAGTTTTTGGTAGAAAATAACCTCAGGATATTCTCACATTTTATTCTATGACATAAAATACATCAATGAAACCCTCTTGTATTTTTTTATTTTTAAAAGCTACCATGGTATAGTTTGTTTAAAGTCTATGTTTGGCTTTTATCTTCTGGTCGTTTTATTTAGGCTTCAAAAATGAATAAAAGGATCAAAAGAATCTGAGTGATGCTAACTTCCGGTTCGGCCTACAAAAGTACATGGTGTCAAATTCACCATGTTCTGATGGACGGCCGCGCGGTTGATGTACAGACTCTCCAGCAGGGCGGCGGGAACGTTCAGCCCCTCGGCTTGAGCGTAAAGCGCCACGTTGACACCCTCGCTGAAATGATCACATGCCTCAGTCCAGACGCCCTCTCGAAATGCAGCATTGCCCTCGTCTAAGAGATCACACACCAGCTGAACCACAAAGCCCTGAAGAACAACAGCAGCACAGAAGAAACAAACAGACAGCTTATTATAGAAGACCGTCTTCAAACTGGTCCATTCATGCAAAAATGACTTCACTTAGCTCTACTTTAGAGAGAAAATGTGAATTTGTCTGCATTTAGATAAGCGTTTGTGTGCAAAATATTTCCTCAAGCCCAACCTCATAGCCTTCAGGGTCCGGATAAGGCAGAGAACATCTGTAGACACGAAAAACAACCAAAAATCAACACTGTGATTGAGATACTACAGTTAGCAGGAGAGAATGACGCTTAAAGTACAAGAAAAATAAATTTTTTTAGTACTTGATGAAGCTCAGCGCTCTCCGAATCTCCTCCCGGCGCTTATGACGCTCACCGCTCATGTTTGACCATCACAACCCTGAAAAACAAACAAACACGTGTGCTAAAGTTCACCATTACCAGCTGTTCACCGTTACAGTCTCAAAAAACACCAACGCTTTCTTAAAAGTGTGCATTATAAACCAAACATTTGGTGTACACCAAATATTAAAGCATTAAAGTTGTAAATAATTACATGACAGTGTACAGTATATTTATGCATTTACAGCAGTGTTTTCCTTTGTGTCTTTTGAGACAAAGCCTAGCTGGCTACCTAGAGAGCATTATTATTATTATAGCATGCTGCTATCCCAGCTATCACAAGAATGTTAGCAAAAACATACTTTGCTAACAAAACTGTAAATTAATGAAAAAATTATTCTAAACGATCAAATCTTTGATTATTAACTTACATTTTCAAAAAGTTTTAAAAAATGTTTCAAATATGGTTATGTAAAGAAAACATTACAGGAATGTTACATTTTATCTTTTTTTACAAACATGGAGAATTTACTTCTGAATCACCAAAAAAGCTCACCCTTACGAAAATTAACCAAAGATTTATTGTAGTAAAAGTGTAGTAACTTTTTTTTTGGCGTATAGCCACAGCTTTACTACTAAAACCATCGCGGTTAGTAAACCATGGCTCATTTGTGGTTACCATGGTTTAACCACAGTAACCATATTTTGTTTTTTTGTGGATAAACCATGGTTATTTTTCGTAAGGGCAACTATGTTTCAGAAAAGCGTTCCAAAAACAATGTATAACTAACGTTAATGTTTTTGTGTTACGTTATGAGAACGTTATAAAGACGTTAACTTTAAACGAACGTTACTGTTAGAATGTTTGTAATTTTGAGAACGTTAGTGAAAGATCTGAGAACGTTCCCTTGACTGGGATGACACTCAAAGCCGTTACTGTAGTAGAAGGGAGATCACTGGAGATTTGAAACACGCCCAATCTCACTCGACTTCACTTCCTCCCACAGACAAACAGTTTCTGCAAAAACGAAACCGAAGCAGCTGGACATTCAGAACGACAGTCTAATAATCCATAAAGCCAGCCACAAAAGAGCACATATATACCCTCAGAACAAGGTCGCACTAGAATCACAGCGGAGAACTCACAAACTTTCCAGATGACTCTGAACTCACCTGTGTCTGGAGAAATAAGCGACAAAAAGCGCTTTCCTCTGAGTTTCGCGCGTGTCTCGTTGGCGGTTTGTGTGTAAAGCATTAGAGGAATGACTGACAGCTGATCAATCTCAAGGCATTTGCCAAACGTGTGTGACCATCGCACCGCTCCCTCGCTGTGAACCCGACCGATGTTTCCAGCTAATAATCGTTTTCCACGAGAAGCGCGCGGCGGCTCCGCCAGGAGGCGCTCGACCTTCGTTCAAACGCGTTTAAATCTCTCGACGTTTATCGCGTGTATAGTGTAGGAAGCATATTATTTTGAGCATGTTCATTTTTAGAATTGAAAACTGGGATGCAAAGTAAAACACACCATATTTTGGGCTAAAATAGCACAACGACTGTCACAACGACTGTGATTGGTCAATCCTGACCAGCGGTGAGTAAAGTAACACTTTTCACGTGACGGTCCGCAAAAACATCTGATTCCGTTAAACAACTGCCTTATAAGTTTTAAAGAAAAACGAACACTGAACATGCTGAATCAAAAAAAATGCATTGACCCGTTTTTAAGAAAAATATGCTTAAACCTCAGTTAGTTTGTTGGCATTTTATTGTGTCCTTGTGTTTTGGGAAAGGTTTGAGTCAGATTACAGTGGCCTTGAATTCGCTCCAAGCATTGCAGTATCTCTACAAGAATTTGAACAACTGTGAGAAACATGTTCATAGGGGATGTTACACTCGCGCCTCTCTCTTTCAAATTACTAATGATTGAATTTCCCAACAAAATCAATGCCATATATACGATGAATTTGCTCAATGTGTGATTCTAAACAATTTTTTTTTTAAATACATAAATAGTGTCTTTATGGTTTGTATGTGGTAATACAGTAAAGCCAAAAATAATAAATAAATAAATAAATCCACGCTAAACAAAATAATATACGAACTACAAATCCCATGAACCCTTGCGCGTCTACGCCATTTACGTCATCAGAACGAGCGGGAGGAAGAAACTGGAACATCTCTGCACCCAGAAAATCATATTAAACAACACCTGTAAGTACAAACGGAACATTTATATGCTAAGTTTGTTCCGGAAACGAGTGTCGATATAGTGTCTGTAAACAGGCTGCGTCGCTTGAACCGTGTGTTGCGTGCTGATCCTGCGTCAGTGTTAATCTGAAAACACATGTTCATTTACTCACTCAGACATTCATGTAAACATACACACTTGACTTTAGGGGTGAACTATTAATAATACACTATTAAGAATATTTAACCTTTTAACACGCAAAGTAGGTTGTGGGGTGAATTTATCAGCGCGGTTTAATTAATATTAATAAATTATATATATTTAATTGCTAATTTACATTCTTAATAATAGTAAATATAACAATATGATATTAGTAAAAGTATATGAATTAATTGTAATAATGAAGTGGGTTTGATTCTAATGTGTCTAATGTTATTTTTATGATTCACCAGAACTTTCTTTGTCTGTTTAGCAGAAGAGATGCAGTCAAGTTAAACTCTTGTGTGTTTATGTATTTTCTTCAGTTGGTGTCAAGATGGCATCAGATGATGTGGCAAATCTCGCCGACTCATTGGCCAAAACTCAAGTCGATGAGGGCGAGCTCAGTTATAAAGGACAAGGCCTTAAACTGGACAACGCTCAGTCTGGTGAGCTGACGATGATCTCCTAATTTCGCATGTTTATGAAAGAGTACCAGAGCTAATGCTGTGTTGTGTGCAGCGGAGAAGATGGGGAAGGAGATCGAGGAGTTTGACGGTCTGCGTGCGCTCAGACTGGAGGGAAACACCATCGGCGTGGAGGCAGCGCAGACCATCGCTAAAGCCCTGGAGAAGAAGAGCGACCTGCAGGTGCACGTGCCAGATCATCTGGACTTGTTCCCTAAACACAGCCTAAAACAGGAGTTCTCAACTGAGCTTAAAGGCAGCAGAAAAAAAAAAAACAGTGCTAAATCAAGTAATTTAATGCACCCAGTCATGCATCGAAATGACAGAAAAATAAACCAGTTTATCTAATTCTAAAAGGCACGAGAAGCCAAATTACATGTATTCTGTTGTTGATGTGAAAGACATTGTCAACACAAACGCTACAGTATTTTTTCCACAAATTTATCTGTCATTCGATGCAATTAAGAGACAGATGTCAGCATGGACAGTTTGTGCAACATCATTAAAAAAAACATGAACAAATATGACCGAGACTTGCAGCGAGATAAAACTACATTTGTGTTGAACACAAATTCGACACAATGATGAATAAAAATTATGAGATGGGGAAATAAAATGAGAAATTATATTTCAGTGCATTATCTTGCAAAACTTTAATGCTTGCACAAGAATCTTTGGATTTGGAAGTAATTTGAATATAGATAAAAATAAATAATAGTAATAATTTCAAGTTTAAATATGTTGGTAACGCTTTAACAGTAAGGTCTTATTTGTTAACATGGATTAATAGTGAGCTATATATTTATTTAATGTAGCAGTATATATATATATATATATATATATATATATATATATATATATATATATATATATATATATATATATATAACAGTATTTAACTAATAATTAATATTTAAGTATCGTTGTTAGTGTTAGTTAATAAAAATATTAATGTGGGTTCACAGTGCATTGAGTTGAGATTAACATTAACTAATAAACACTGTATAAGATTTTTTCATTGTTCATGTTAACTAATGTTATCAAACAAAACCTTATTGCAGTCTTACCATATAATATTTCCTCCCATTATATATTTTCCATCACCATATATATATATAGTGTGTTTTGCGCATTGAATTATTGGCTGCCAAGAGCAAGAAACCACATTTAGTTGATAATCTAATGTTGGCGAAACACATTGTCATATAGTGATGTTAAATTTAGAAACAAATTAAACCATGTTCTTTAGCTCTGTTGTTTTTCTCTCATGTTAGTGCTGCCACTGGAGCGACATGTTTACCGGCCGCCTGCGAGCTGAGATTCCTCCAGCGCTGGTAAGATGGACACTGAGTGATTTCATTCTACATCTTTTAGAGCAAAGACTTTTATAAACTCTTCATCAAACCCAGTGTGCTCATAGTTAGTAGTCGTGACCATAACAGACCGTTTAATGCTGGTAAACGTCGCCTCTACAGGTTTCTCTGGGCGACGCGTTAATCATGGCTGGAGCTCGGCTCAAGGTTCTGGATCTGAGCGATAACGCTTTCGGACCCGATGGCGTGAAAGGCATTGAGAAGCTGCTGAAGAGCACCGCCTGCCACACGCTGCAGGAAGTGCGTCTGAACAACTGTGGAATGGGCATCGGAGGAGGAAAGGTGGGCGGGGTTTATGATACTGATGTCATCATGTCCTGAAAAAGTGGGCGTCACTGTTGTGCTCTATTATATTATCAATTTATTTCTTTTGAAATTTGGTGTTACCTGCTTCTGTAGATCCTGGCGGCGGCTCTGACGGTGTGTCATAAGGAGTCGAGTGCCATCGGCGCCCCCTTGCAGCTGAAGGTGTTCATCGCAGGCAGGAACAGACTGGAGAACGATGGAGCCACAGCGCTGGCGCAGGCCTTTCAGGTGCTGAACCATACGAGAAATGACCTTTGTTATTTGGTCCATTGTAGATGTAGTTGGGTTTCCCTCAGCTGATTTATCCTTTGGTGTTAGTTCATTGCCTTATCTTCTCCATTCGTTCAATGGTGTTGTTTTATCTTCTCCATTGGTCCACTGGTGTTGGTCCATTATGTTGTCTTCTCCATTACTCATTGCTTTAAAGTCTATTGGTCCATTGCTTTATTTTCTCCATTGGTCCACAGGTATTGGTCCAGTGGCTCATTGCTTTATCTCCTCCAGGGGTCCATTGGCCCACTGCTTTATTTTCTCCAATGGAGAGATAAAGCAATGGACCAACACCAGTGGACCAATGGAAAAATGAAGCAATGGATCAATGGAGTAGATAAAGCAATGGAGTGCACTGGTGTTGGTCCATTGGTCCATTGCTTCATCTTCTCCACTGGTCCATGGTTGTATCTTCTCCATTGGTGCACTGGTGTTGGTCCATTGGTCCATTGCTTCATCTTCTCCATTGATCTAATGTCGTTGGTTTATCTTCTCAGTTGATTGGCAGTCTGGAGGAAGTGCACATGCCCCAGAACGGCATCAATCACCCAGGAGTCACAGCTTTAGCCACAGCAATGCAACACAACCCACAACTGCGAGTCCTGAACCTCAACGACAACACTTTCACCAAGAGAGGAGCGATTGCCATGGCACAGGTACACTGGAAAACAGATACTGCAGTTTAGCTGCAAAATCTGTTATTATATTTATTATAGAAGAGCTGTATGACATCAACGGCAAAATACAAAAATTGAGCTGTTAAAAATTATTCAACGTTAACTATTTAATTTGGATGTTTTCTTTTCACTAGTATGAAAGAAGAAATGTTAAGAAAGGAAAATAGCCCAAAATTGATCAGTGAATGAAAACTGATGTATTTTTTTCCTTTAGTTTCTTGCCTTCATTTCAAAGGTGTTTCTCTCTTTCTTAGGCATTGAAACACCTGCGCAATGTGCAGGTGATAAATTTTGGCGACTGTCTTGTTCGGTCTGAAGGAGCCAGTGCCATAGCAGAGACCCTGAAAGAAGGACTGCCGATACTCAAGGTACTGATAGGTGATCAATATTTATGCTATGTAGTTTTGGAAAAAGAGCTTTAACTGGTGATGTGAAAAAAGCTGAATCAGTAAACATGCTCATCTTTCTCTCACTAGGAGCTGAATCTGTCTTTTGGGGAAATCACAGAGGATGCTGCGTTGGAAGTGGCTCGATCCGTACAGCATAAAGATCAGTTTGAAAAACTCGACCTGAATGGTACAAACACACATAAAAACAGAAAAGCATCACAGCATTGTCAGGATTTATCTGCAAACATCTGAACAGCCAGCAATAGTTAATAATGCGCTGGTGAGCCAAGTTTGGAGCTCGAAAAGATGGTGATGAACAGGTTATAAACCTGGGACAGTCTTTAAAAGACATTTAAGATTTAGTTATGATTAAACATTGTCAAGGCTGTGTATTTGCCACAGCCACTTTGCCACTGAGCCTGGTCAGTACCTGTATGGGAGACCTCCTGGGAAAACTAGGTTGCTGTTAGAAGAGGTGTTAGTGAGGCCAGCAGGGGGTGCTCATCCTGTGGTCTGTGTGGGTCCTAATGCCCCAGTATAGTGATGGGGACACTATACTGTAAAAAAGCACCGTCTTTCAGATGAGACGTTAAACTGAGGTCCTGACTCTCTGTGGTCATTAAAAATCCCATGACACTCATCGTAAAGAGTAGGGGTGTAACCCCGGTGTCCTGGCCAAATTCCCTCCACTGGCCCTTATCAATCATGGCCTCCTAATAATCCCCATCCACTTGATTGGCTCTATCTCTCTCTCCTCTCCACCTGTAGCTGGTGTGTGGTGAGCGCACTGGCGCCGTTGTCCTGTGGCTGCTGCACACTGGTGGTGGTTGAGGAGAGACCCCCCCACATGATTGTAAAGCGCTTTGGGTATATAGCAATACACAATAAAAGCGCTATATAAATGCTTCATTCATTCATTCATATTTGTCTAGTTGCTTGGAAAGTTAACGCATTGCTATTAATCATCTAATACATAACACTGTTTAAATATGTTAAAATACACTAATAGTGATAAAGAAATCACTGTGGCTTATTCTAGTTAACAACACTAAAAACATTTTTTATTAAAATAAAATAAATGTTCATTGAAGTTAGAACCAGCTAGTTTCCAAAGAAATAACATTTTTATTTAGTTTAACGATGTACTAAAATAACTGAAGCTGAAATTTAAATAAAAACTATATACATGTATGTACTAAAATAATAAAAAATGACATAAAAGCAACAAAAATATGAATAAAGTATTAATTAATAAAGTATTAATAAAACTATATTACTATCTCAAAGGTAAGACTGGTTACAGAGTTATAATTGTAAACTACTAATAATAAAACAATTTTTGGTGAAATAAAGAGGAAATAAAATATAAATATTAGATGAATAACTTAAAATGAAAATTGAACGTTTTAAGTTGAAACACTAAAATTATTAATTGGAAATAAATAAATACTAAAACTACAACTGAAATAAAGAACAAATTAAAAATTAAATAGTAATATAAAAAGCTAATAAAAAGACAGAGGCACAACAAAATGACAAAAAAATTAACTAAAATTCAAATGAAAACTGAAAGCATGAAAATAAAAGTTTCAAAAATATTATATATTAAAACTAAAAAGGTTAATAAAAACTGTAATAGTATATAAATAATACTAAAACAATGTCACTGACATAAACTTGTGTAATTAAAAAAATACACACTGCAGCAACATTTACATACACATCCACATCATACATTTCATTGTGTTTGTGTTTAGGTAACAGTTTAGGTGAAGAAGGCTGTGAAAATCTGCGAGAGGTGATGGAGAACATGAACATGGCAGACAAACTGGGCTCTCTGAGGTATCAAACACACCCCGAACAAAAAAACTAGATTTCGACATTCATGACAGTTCAGCACATTTAAAATTCTCTTCATCTTAATGCAAAAAAGAGATATTTTTAATCCTTTACCTGATTTGCATGAGCTTTCAGTTCTCACATGATTTCGTGTGAATGGAGCGTAATTCCTTCTCATGTCACAGTGATGACGAGGGAGAACCTGAGGAAGATGACGATGAAGATGAGGAGGACGACGACGATGATGATGAAGATGTGGAGGAGGAAGAGGAAGAGGAGGAGGAAGACGAAGAGGAAGAGGAGGGAGAAGGAGAGGAAGAAAAGAGTGAATTAAACCAGGTTTGATCAAATCATCAATTCTTCCCGTTTGAAGCACAATTCAAATCAGCATTACAGAAAACATAAGTGAGAACAAAATAAATGTGTGTCTGTTTCCATAGTTCTCAACGCCGCCTTCAGCGCCTCGTACTCCAGACGTCTCGTCTTTCCTGAGCTTTCCATCTCCAGACAAACTCCTGCGACTCGGCGCAAAGAGAAGCATCCTCATCCAGCAGCAGGTCCGTCTTTTCAGCTTGTGACTTTTACAATCTTTTATATTAATTTCAGGGTTTCTGTGGTTAAAAAAAAGTTTTAACTCGCCCTTCTGCAGTTTAAGGCCTGAAAACGGTCTTAAATCGAGCAGAAAGTCTTAAATTCACAAATTAGAGGGATTAAATATTGCATGCACTGCAAAAATATGAATATTTTCCAATGCAAATATCTAAACAAGATAAATTTACTTGATATGCAAAATAAACACATGGAGTCTTGTTTTCTGAGAAACTGAACAAAATTAAGCGAGTTTATGCTTAAAACAAGAACAAATATCTGCCAGTGAGGTCAGAAAATGTGCTTTCCCTTTGAATTCAGTTGATTTTTTTGGAGCCCAGTGGCAGATATTTGTTCTTATTTTAATCCCAAACTCATTTTGATCATTTTACCATTTCTTAAAGGGATAGTTCATTCAAAAATGAAAATTTGACGTTTATCTGTTTACCCCCAGGGCATCCAAGATGTAGGTGACTGTTTCTTCAGTAGAACACAAACGAAGATTTTTAACTCAAACCGTTGCAGTCTGTTAGTCATAAAATGGCAGTCAATGGTACCCATGGCTTTGAGAGAAAAAAAAAATACACAGACAAAACCAAATTAAACCCTGCGGCTCGTGACGATACATTGAGGTCTAAAGACACTAAACAATCGGTTTGTGCAAGAAACAGAACAGTATTTATATAGTTTTTTTTACCTCTGATCCGCCGCCTGGTCCAACTGTCCCGAGCGCGTTCACAACATCCGGCGCGTGTATGTGACTGTTTGTTTATTTTTTCTTAAAGTCATTTTGTTTTCTCAAGTAAATGTATTTTGATTTAGGAATCTTTAGACATTTGCACTGGAAAGCAAGACAGAAATACTGAGGAAGAACAGCACTTTTTGGCCGTGTGATCAGATGGATGAAACAAGAAGCGTCTACCAATGCGCTAAAAAATCAACCTAATTCAAAGAATTAAAAACTAGTTTTTATACCTCATTGACACTTATTTGTTCTTGTTTGAAGCATACACACAATTTTGTTCAATTTCTGAGAGCACCTCTTTTTACTTTGAGATCATTCTGTGGTAAATACAGACTTAAAATCATAACATGAAACTGTTAAATACCCATGATACTGTTTTTAAAATCAAATCTTTGCATATCTATGTCAGGAAACACTGGCATATAACAATGTCCTGGAGGGAAAAAAAAAAAATTAATCTTAGAAAATAAAGCGCATACATAAACCCAAACAAGAAATATAACAGTTAACAATTATCGAATAAGCATGTGTCCTACATACTGTCCTAAACTCCTGAAACATTGGTGTCTCATATTTTAGAGCAGTCACTACAATTTGGGAACAAAAGAAATCATATCTGTATGTATGTGTGAAAATATTACAGACTGTAAATGTTACAGATTACAGTTACAATTATTTTGTAATTAAATGATGTAATTCAGTGCTGAGCGTCTGCGTGTTTTCCGCAGGTGGACGTGTCGGATGTGAGTAAGACAGTGGAAGCGTTTCTGAAGATCTCATCTGTGTATAAGGACGACGACGCCGAGGTGAAATCAGCCGTGCTGGAGAGTGTCGGTGAGATGAACATCCGTCGGACGGCTGCTGGACGATCTGAGACGTCTGACTGATTCTCGTGTGTCTGTGTTTTAGACGCAGTGCTGAGCAAAGCCTTCCTCGCATCCTCCTTCCAGGGCTTGAGTTTTATGTCGTCGATGCTGGTGATGCTCGGTCTGTTGAAGGTACAAATGTTTAACGCATTCAGACTGGGAGCGAAAACTGAGCTAATCTGTTCGCTAATAGATTTTACATATAGTTTGTTTCACTTGGAAGTATCATGTAACTATGAATGCCATTTCATGTACCAATGAGGGCATGATTATGGTGCTGCGAAATCAGGATTACATTATTGCCACATTCTCTAAAGCATTTTTATCAGCATGGTTCTCTTGTTCTCCGTATGTTTAGCTAACCATTCTATGAAATCTGTGCATGAAACAGCTTGAAATTATACTGAACTTTTTCCCCAAATGTTTTGATGTCAGATATTGCAAACAACCCTCTTTCTCAAATATGAAGGTGTAAATTTTAATGCAGATCATTTAAACTATATGAGTGGGGGGACTGTAAGCATGCTATTATAGCATATAAAACATGTTTAAAAAGCCTTCATGCTTATTTTTAAGATTAAAAATAATGATTTTTAAAAAATAAATATAGTTAGGTTTCTGCAAGTTTTATAGAAGTAAATTTAAGATTTTATTAAGAACTAATTAAAGAAAATTTAAGGAATAAATTAAAGGGAGCCCAATACATCAAATTAGTTCATCATTATCTAATCATTTGTAAATGATTTATAACTTAATCTACAAAGCATATATAAAAATATTAACATATCAATTATTAATAATTTATGAACATATAGACATGTTTTGTAAAAGATTAATCAATCATATATATGATTTACAACTGAACGTTATTATAAAGTGTTACCTAAATTTCTTGATTTAAAGCTGAAGTCCGTAACTTTTTTTGTCCTGAATCACTACGGTACACCTGTAACAAGTGTTTATATTCTGACTATTTAGACTGGTTCGGGTAGGTACCGCTGCGGAGTAGCCCAGTACCTGTGCGATTCGTTATAGACATAAACGGAGAGAAGTAGCTCCGGCTACAATGTTCTTCGGCAGCGGCTATTTGGATTCTTAATTAGATCTTATTAATTAGATTCTATTTAAACTAAGTGCAAATAGCATATTTTCTTAGCGCGAGATGTTATTTGCACTAAGTGAAAATTGCTATAGATTCTATTTACACTGTTAAAATAGCAAGAGTTTCTGCTATTTATATACTACTTATTGAAAATAGTGTCAATTATCTGCACCTCAGTATTGTAGTACATTTTAAAACAGTACGCAATAATAATGTATTGAGTGTAAATTATGGTTTTAATTTAAATTATTAAATGGATGCCACCTTATTGGGACAAAGCCCTCCCTACACCTACCCTAACCATACCCGATACTATTTTCAAATTTTTGATTATTTCCTTCATGCTGGTTCGGACTCGGGTCGATCTCGTCACAATGCACGCGCCTTACCATCTACACCACTGAAACTGATGTAAAATGAGCGTTTTCAGTGTTGACTGTTCCAATCCACACGTTGGTGGGTGGAATTAGTGTAAATAGCCTTTGCCAACAAGGTGGGCTATTTGCACTTAGTGTAAATAGACACTCGGATGTTCTTCCGGAACACGCACGCAGTTATGTTTATTAACTGCTAGAGCGCCAAAAGTTACAAATGTTTGGACAAATACTAACAAAGATGTTCATTTTTGTAGTGCTCCAATTTTAAGACCTTTTTAGGGATTCATTTGTGGCAGGGCAAATTACCACAATTGGTTTCATCACTCACCATGTCTAGAACTGTTGCGCCTGATGGTGGAAAGCGCGTTTTGATGTCCCTCTCTCTCTCTGTAGAGTGAAGACAAGCTGAAGCCGGTGAAGGTCGTCCCAGGACATCTACAGTGTTTGGAGCATGCAGTGAAACAGAGTTATTTCCCTCGAGAACACATCGCTGTGCTGAACGTTTTCATGGCCAGGTAACCCAACAAACCGAAGTGTTTACATTCATGAACTTTTTTTGTTATTAACAGTGTTATGTGATGTGTTTGATTATTGTATATACAGGCCAAATAAGTCGCTGGAGCCATGCAGCAGTGCTCGAGATCGCCTAAAATCCACCCTGCAGAAACTCACACCTGAGAGCTGAACAATTCTGAAACACACTTGCATCTGATTGTTAATATTAAAGTGTCATAACATGTCTTGAAACCTCACCTGACTTCCTGCCTAGTTTATCTTCCATCTAAGCCAACCTTCAGATTTATAAAAACAATCTTTAACATGGAAAAGTTCTTAACGCTGGGTTATATACATTATTTCAGAAGTGAGGGGGACAGAAAGGTCAAATGTAATACTGGTTTATTGTAACTAGGGGTGGGCGATATATATAACAGTAGTTATTTTTGCTTTGAATAAAAGTTCCTATGACATATACATTTTTGACACCATTTCATAAAGCTCGCAAACATCGTAAAAAAAAAAAAAAAAAAAAAGATTAACGGCCTGACTGAGGGGACTAACTGATAGTTTGATTTATTCACAAAATTAACTTTATATACAACCCAAATTCCGTAAATGTTGGGACGATTTTTTAAATTTGAATAAAATGAAAACTAAAAGAATTTCAAATCACATGAGCCAATATTTTATTCACAATAGAACATAGAGAACATAAATGTTTAAACAGAGAAATTTTACACTTTTATGCACAAAATGAGCTCATTTCAAATTTGATGCCTGCTACAGGTCTCAAAATAGTTGGGACAGGGGCATGTTTACCATGGTGTAGCATCTCCTCTTTGAAGACGTCTGGGCATCGAGGTTATGAGTTTCTGGAGTTTAGGTGTTGGAATTTGGTCCCATTCTTACCTGATATAGGTTTCCAGCTGCTAAAGAGTTCGTGGTCGTCTTTGACGTATTTTTTGTTTAATGATGCACCAAATGTTCTCTATAGGTGAAAGTCAGCACCCGGACTCTTCTGCTACGAAGCCATGCTATTGTAATAGCTGCAGTATTTGGTTTTTGCATTGTCCTGCTGAAATACTCAAGGCCTTCCCTGAAAAAGACGTCATCTGAAGGGGAGCATATGTTGCTCTAAAACCTTTATATACCTTTGAGCAGTCATAGTGCCATCCAAAACATACAAGCTGACGATACCGTATGCCAGTGGTCGGCAACAGTTTTTTTAAAAGTCGGAGCGTCCTGGTTTTCACTCGCTCCACCAGCGCTCCATCCTGAGTACAATTCATGCCAACAGCCCGTAAAATAACTGCATATTTAGCAAGAATTCACATGTTAAACGTATTTAGCTAGCTTGATAGAGAAGGATCACTCAAATCAGAAAGAATGTGAAGGCTATGATAGTTCTCAAGGAATTTGTTTGTTCCTTCTAGATACGCTTTCAGCTGAAAATATTCAGTGATTTAAACAAGTACTACAACACTTATTCACACGCAATCATTCTCTTAATAATGCATTCAAACAAATGTAATCTTACAATGCTACTTCATCTGTATCCAATTTCGAATCAGCAGAAATCTGTAAGAAATGCATTGATCCGTTAAGTTATTTTCATCACAAAGTAAATTTGCACTGCAAAAAGTAGCAATTATACCATTAATGCTGACAACCATGTTATTAGCTCATGTGGTAGGAAAAAAAGTTTGCACACCCAATAAGCCACGTTGAAACTTTTTTTAATATACGTTATGAACAGAACTGTGATATTTCAAACATACTGAAATACTTTTCATGAGATAGTGAAGGCAGAGCGGTGTTTCTGATATCAGTGAGCAAGGAGTGGAGCAGGAAATGGTGAACCCGGAGCGGAGTGATTATTAAATGCTCGGAGCGTGTAGGGGAAATTGTTGGTGCTCCACTCCGCTCACATACTCTGCCGGACACCGCCACACAAATGTGGCTTTTTGTTAATGACTATCCTACTACAGGATTTAACACAGAGTAACAGCTCACTACCAGTTACAAAAGACACTGTAACAGTCTGTCAGGCAATTGTAGTTGTATTTTTTATCAATTAATTTCTTAAATTATCCTTTGACTATGTTCTGGCCCGCCATCTAGTGGCAAAATGTTTTTTTGGCCCGATGTCAAACTTACTTGCCAACCTCTGCCGTATACACTTATGCACCCCCATACCATCAGAGATGCTGGCTTTTGAATTGAATGCTGATAACACGCTGGAAGGTCTCCCTCCTCTTTAGCCCGGAGGACACGGTGTCTGTGATTTCCAACAAGAATGTCAAATTTGGACTCGTCTGACCATAGAACACTTTTCCACTTTGAAACAGTCCATTTTAAATGAGCCTTGGTCCACAGGACACGACAGCACTTCTGGACAATGTTCACATATGGCTTTCTTTTTACACTATAGAGCTTTAGTTGGCATCTGCAGATGGCACTGCAGATTGTGTTTACAGACAGTGGTTTCTGGAAGTATTCCTGGGCCCATTTAGTAATGTCAATGACAGAATCATGCCAGTGAGTGATGCAGTGTCATCAGAGGGCCCGAACAAAGGTCTTCGGCCTTGTCCCTTACGCACAGAGATTTCTCCAGTTTATCTGAATCTTTTGATGATGTTATGCACTGTAGATGATGAGATTTGCAAAGCCTTTGCTATTTGACGTCAAGGAACGTTGTTATTAAAAGTATTCCACAATCTTTTTATGCACTCTTTCACAGATTGGAGAGCCTCTGCCCATCTTTACTTCTGAGAGACTCTGCCTCTCTAAGACATCCCTTTTATAGCTAATCATGATACAGACCTGGGCCGTATTCTTAAAGATTCTAAGAATCCTCTCAGTGAGCTACTAATTTAGCTTAAAAATTTCTAACTAGGGGTCTTAGCTTAAAAGTGATTCAGGACCAATCTGAGAGCAACTCTGAGCGAGGAAAAGACAAAAACTTTTATCTTAGTGAGGAGGCGGGGCTGACCACATTGCTAGCTATGACACAGTCTTTTGAAGACTGTGATTGGTTGGTTGTCCAAGGAGGAAATAAAAGAGCGCTTTTAAGAGTAGGGTTTATTTTAAGCCTTCACTTTGAAATTACAGGCGTAATTTTTCCTGTTTTACCGTACTCTCTCTCTCTCTCTCACATACACACACACACACATTATATTATGTATATATATTCTTTATTTTTTATTTACCATGCTGTCATACTTAACATATTTTATAGGAAATGAACAGCGACATCACTTGAACTGCAGGTAATGGGTTATAGTATTTTCAGACATAAATGCAAAACTGTACAAAGTAGGCCCAAGATTATATAAGTCCACTAATTGTCTTGTAGCGATTTGTTTGAACCAAACAACAAACATATAAAAAATAAATGAAACCATTTCCTTGATTAACCCAACATGAGAAGTCACAAAGTAATCAAAAGGTTCATCAAATTCAATAAAAGCCAAGAATAATTTGATTTACAAATAATCACACCACATCTACATTTTCTACATACACAAGTGATTATCAGTTCCCACTCCCCACAAAACAACTGTTTTTCCGATCAATCTGATAAGACGCTATCATATCTGAGGTCATTAGAAGTACCAAAGGTGGCACAGAAATAATTCTGAAGTGGCATTTAGATGTTTAATGCTGATCACTTACACAGCTATTACAACTTTAAAAGTGATGTGACATGGCCAAGTATGGTTACCCATACTTGGAATTTGTGCTCTGCATTTAACCCATCCAGTGCACACACACCCGGAGCAGTGGGCAGCCATTTATGCTGTGACACCCGGGAGCAGTTGGGGGTTCAGTGCCTTGCTCAAGAACACCTCAGTCATGGTATTGAAGGTGGAAGAGAGCGCTGTACATTCACTCCCTCCCAAATTCAATAATGAAATGCCTTTAACTGAAAATTGAAAATTGAGTGTTTAATCTTATCATTATACATTACTGACACTCTATCCTCCAATTTGATACTGTTAAGTGCTTTGACACAATCTGTATTGTAAAAGCGCTATATAAATAAAGGTGACTTGACTTGACTCCCCCCACCTACAATCCCTGCTGGACCTGAGACTCAAGCTCGCAACCTTTAGGTTATGAGTCCGACTCTCTAACCATTAGGCCACAACTTCCCTGTTTTTAAAGTCGTTTTTTCACAACTATATGCTTTGATACTAGAGCCATTATATCTTTACATAAAAGTTTGAGCAGGATCAGAGCAGACTTGGCTTGGCTATGTAAGAACTCAACTGTGTAAATGACACAGTTTTGCGGTTGAGTAGAGACCTAATCCAAACCCAGCATAGAGCGGCTGAGTGAATGTGGTCTGGACTCTGTGGATGAGACTCATTGTGTCAGAGACGCTGTAGAAGGACAAAATCCCTGCGCTGTGATCCACATACACTCCTATTCTATGGCTGTACACTACAGGGAGATTAGTGTTGATGTTGTTGTGACTAAATGAGAACCTCGAGGGAGAAGAGAACAATATCCAGGATTGATTATTAGATCCAAATGCACACTCCAAACTCTTTCCCTTTCTCCTGATGCTCTTATATGCCACTGTTATATACACACCTGCACTACCGCTGTACTCGACCTCCCAGTAACAGCGTCCAGTCACACTCTCTATACACAACGCCTGAGCGTAATCAAATCTCTCTGGATGATTAGGATAATTGTAGTATGTGTTGGTGTAAGTGATCACTCTGTTGCCGTCAGACAGGTGGAGACAAGGATGCACCGTGTTTGGATCCAGAGTGAGCTGACGGAAATCTAATGGATACAAAAACAATATTTTAGAAACTGACATAAAACCAAGCACAGCTTACTTGCAGTCTAGAAAACTGGTTTGAAATGGTTTCAGTTCACACCAGATTGGAGTTTATGTGCTGCCCCAAAGAACACACAAAGATTGAATGGAGAAATTGAAATATGCCCAATATGGCATTTTTAAATTCATGCACTAGTAAAGGAAGTCCCGCCTTCAAAATTAAACAACCAATCAGCGATGTCGTCGCTTGGATGTTAACGCTTCTGAACACTATGGGAAGTATGCTATTCCAAATGCAGCCATAGTTGGAAACTAGAGATGTCATAACAGTTGTAAAGCGGTTGGCATCATGATACTTGCCCTTGGCGTTTACTCTACACTGCACATGTATAACTGCTATAGAAAAGTATTAACGTGTTTGTGTGGGTTTTTCTAGTAACTTACATTGTAGGAACTCCTGCTTGGTGTCATATTCAGGAGTCTGAATGACCTGGATGGTTTTCACTACAGACATCAAAACACATCTGCAGTTTAATTATCATGTCAGCAGGAAATTAAACTTATATATGCCGCATTTTTTATATCCAATTAAATTTATTTCATTTATGAGACCAAATTAATATTTACCTGTTCCAGAAATGTTTTCTATAGTCTCTCTGGAGAACTGCTGCAGTTTGTCTCTGAGTTGAGAGACGGATTTCAATACATTGTCAAAAGACAGATGAGAATTGACAATGAGGCTGTCTGTAGATCCAGAGAAAGAGACAGATGACAAACTCTACAAAGACAAAAACACAGTAAACACTCCCTGTAAATACAGTAGCTGGTTAAAGTCCTCAGTGTTCGAGTAGTTCTCTATTACCTGAAGGAAATGAATATAATCATCTGTGTGTGATATCTGCTTCAGCTCAGCTTCTGTCCTCTTCAGCTCATTGATTTCTTGCTCCAGTCGCTCCAGTCGTTCTTCAGCTCGACTCACTGCAGCTCTTTCCTGATCTCTGATCAGCTGCGTCACCTCAGAGCGACGTTTCTCAATGGAGCGAATGAGCTCAGTGAAGATCCTCTCACTGTCCTCCACTGCTGTCTGTGCAGAATGCTGTTAGAGACACACATCACAATCAGCTCATCCACTCATGATTCTCATTGACAGAGTGGAGAAGTGTCGTAAAGTAATAGTTCACCCAAAAATTCACTGTCATCCTAATTTTATGTCTTTCACTCACCGAATGGCTTTCTCTCTTCTGGAACACAAAGATGCTTGGTTGAATGTCCAAGCTGTTTTTTTCGTTCCATACAACGAAAGTGGTCAGTGATTTTTACATGCATAAAAAGTATTATAAAGGTACCATTAAAAATACTTGTGCAATAAATTCAAGGCCTTCTAAAGCCATACAATTGTTTTGTGTCAAGAACTAACTGATTTTCACTGAAAATATCACATTCTTTTTGGTCATCAAAAAAATTACTGTCCACTTTTGATGTATTGAAAAAGGCAGCTCAGACTTTCTTCTTTACGTCGCATAATGCTCTTTAAAGAAAGAATAGATTTCAAATAAAACTATGGCAGGATTTCCCATCCTTTTCTAGCTGTCAACAGTTTCTCTTTCTCACCTTATGAGACTCCACAGCTTCTCTCAGCTCCTGAAGATCTTTCTCTCTCTTCTGGATTCTCAGATGAATTTTCTTCTTCGTCTCCTCCAAATGCGCCTGTATGAAACACAAATACTGATAAACCTGAGAAAAGGTTTTCTGGTTTTCCATGTTAATGTAAGTTGATGTTCTAACGAGCCTAATAACTCTACTGTGTTTGTTTTAGATTTCTTCATCCTTATTTCATGCACAAACACAGTTTGGCCATCAGTGACCTTAAAGTTCAGAAACTTTGTGAGATACTCTCAAATTCAGAATGACTGTAATGGGCTAGATTACATTTATGCTTGTAACTGAGGGTCAAGTTTGAATGTAATATTAAGTGAATAGTACAATCCTAATACATCACCAAGATTAACTGTAAAAGTCTTTCGATTAATACCTGTTTCTCTGTTCTCGCTGCTGCAGTTGATACAGTGTCGTGATTTTTGTGTTCATCCACCAAACACATCATGCATATACATCGCTGGTCAGTACGGCAGTACATTTCCAGCATTTTATCATGTTGAGGGCAGATCATCTCCTGCAGGCGTCCAGTGGTGTCCATCAAGTTATGTCCTTTGCCTCTGAAGAGATTCTCGTGCTGTTCAAGGTGAATTTGACAGTAAGAGTTCCGGCACTCCCGACATGTCTTCACAGCTATCTGTTTAATTCCAGAGCAGGCGTCGCACTGAACATCTCCAGATCCGGTGTGATGATGAGCAGGAACCGGTGGAGGAACAGGAGCAGCTTGGAGTCTCATCTTCTTGAGTTTCTCCACCATTTGAGCAAACACCACATTCTTACCCAAAAATGGTCTTGGACTGAAGGTCTGTCTGCACTGAGGACATCTGTAGATTCCTTTCCGATCCTCCTGATTCCAGATTCCTGAGATGCAGCTCATACAGTAACTGTGTCCACAGGGAATCGTCACTGGGTCCTTGAGGAGATCCAGACACACTGGACAAATGAATTCGTCCTGATCCACTAAAATACTGGCTTCCGCCATTTCACTGTACGAACAGACAGACAGACACGTTATGCTCTCTAGCTCAACGGGCAAGTTACTTGTTGTATGAACTGGAAAGCTGATACATCTTTCTGACGACATGCTTGAGAAACCGGTTTTTCTGAGTGGCTTACTGAAACTGAGTAGATTTTTAGATAACTAAATGATTCCAGTTTTAATTGGCCAAAATGTTAAAATACTCTGAACTGACCATCATTGTATTATTACTGATTTCCATACTCTTACTAACTACCTTGCGGCACATTACAAATTGACCACAATATCATAACTGGATCATGATCAACTTGTTGCATTAAAAAAAAAAAAAAAACATGACAAAGAAAACATTCAATGTGCAATTTAACATATTACGTTCATGTTCTAGGCTGATCTGCTTGCCTGAGTAGCCATCATCAGTAGGTGTATATAGAATTGTAACTTTTAATAGGGCATGTTAAGTATTTTTCACATTGAATGCTGTAGAATGTACAGCTATTTTAATGATTGAAATACTGTGGCAGGTGCTGTATATTTTTGTTGTTGCTGTTGCTTGTCTGCATTACTGAAACATTATCATCTTTTCAAATCTCATCCAACCACATTCCTGAATCCCAACATAAAGTTCAAGTTCTGCATAAATGCATTTTAGTCAAAAAAGGGCAAGAACTTGTACCCAAAATAAAACATTTTACAAAATGCCTGGTAAGCAGAATATTCTTTTTAGCACAATTGTGGGACATTTCATTTAGGTTTTAAATTAACATACTGTACAATCAAACATTTGAGAGCAATGTTTCAAAAATGTAAAGAAAATTCTAGATTTCAACCAGCTTAACACATTTTTTGTACATTGTTTTTAAATTCCAAACAGAAAAAAAGTGATTATTAAAAATAAATTGTGAATGTAAATGTTTCTCCTGGAAAACTTAAACTGACTAGATGACTAGCAGCATATAGATATCAAGACACTTGTAATTCAATAGTGCTATATGAAAATGCTATATGTTGTATAAAAATTTTGAAAGCCAAACAAGTTACATCACAAAAACAAACAAACAAAAAAAAAACTGCTTCCATTATCAATTGAGGTCAAGAGTTTACATCCCCCTTTCAGAATCTGAAAAAAAAAAAAAAAATTATTTTACCAAAATAAGAGGGAACATACAAAATGCATGTTATTGTTTATTTAGTATTGACCTGAATAAGATACTTCACAGAAAAGATGTTTACATATAGTCCACAAGAGAAAATAATAGTTCAATTTATAAAAATGATCTGGTTCAAAAGTTTACATCCCCTTGATTCTTAATACTGTGTTGTTTCCTGAATGATCCACAGCTGTGTTTTTTTTTGTTTGTTTGTTTAGGTTTTTTGTTTAGTGATAGTAGTTCATGAATCCCTTGTTTAAACTGCCTGCTGTTCTTGAATGAATTAAGAGCCAGAAGGGAGACGGGGTGAAAACTTTTTTAATTTGAAGATCAGGGTAAACTTATTTTGTCTTCTGGGAAACATGTAAGTATCTTCTGTAGCCTCTGAAGGGCAGAACTTAATGGGGAAAAAAAGAAAGAAAAAAAAACCTATTTAGGCACAATAAGAAAAATGTACACATCTCCATTCAAAAGTTTTCACCCAGTTTAAAACTTTTGAACCGGGTCATTTTTATAAATTTAACTATTATTTTCTCTTGTGGACTATATGTAAACATCTTTTATGTGAAATATCTTATTCAGGTCACTACTGAATAAACAATAATATGCATTTTGATCCCTCTTATTTTGGTAAAATAATCAGAATCAGAATCAGAATGAGCTTTATTGCCAGGTATGTTTACACATACGAGGAATTTGTTTTCGTGACAGAAGTTTCCACAGTGCAACATAATGACAGTGACAGAAAAAACCCCACAGATAATAAAAGAATAAAAATAGAACAAGTAAATAGTGAATTACTGACAATTGTATGTACAGGTATATTACAATAGACAGTTTTGTATGTCCAGGTATATTATGTGCAAATTTGAAATGTAGACTAAGTATGTGTGTTAGATAAATAAGTGCATAAGTGTATAAATAGTGTGTGTTCCACAATTATTGTCAGGTGTTCATGAGATGGATTGCCTGAGGGAAGAAACTGTTCCTGTGCTGGTCGTTCTGGTGCTCAGAGCTCTGTAGCGTCGACCAGACGGCAACAGTTCAAAGAGGACGTGTGCTGGATGCGAGGGGTCCAGAGTGATTTTGCCAGCCCTTTTGCTCACTCTGGATAAGTACAGTTCGTGGAGAGTGGGGAGGCTTGTACCAATATCCGCTCAGCAGTCCGGACTACCCTCCGTAGACTTCTGAGGTCAGATTTGGTAGCTGAGCTGAACCAGACAGTTATTGAAGCGCAGAGGACGAATTCAGTGATGGTGGAGTAGGCAGGTTGAACTTCCTCAGCTTGCAAAGGAAGTACAACCTCTGCTGGACCTTTTTAACAATGAAGTCAATGTGAGTGTCCTACTTCAGGTCCTGGGAGATGGTGGTGTCCAGGAATCTGAATGACTCCACTGTTGTTACAGTGCTGTTGATGATGGTGAGTGGAGGGAGAGCAGGGGAGTTTCTCCTGAAGTCCACGATCATCTCCACTGTTTTGAGCGTGTTGCGCTCCAGGTTGTTAAGACTGCACCAGACAGCCAGCTCCTTAACCTCCTGTCTGTAGGCAGACTCGTCACCGTGCTGAATGAGGCTGATAAGTGTGGTGTCGTCTGCAAACTTCAGGAGCTTGACACAGGAGTCTTTAGATGTGCAGTTGTTGGTGTAGAGGGAGAAGAGCAGTGGGGAGAGAAGGCAGCCTTGAGGAGTTCCAGTGCTGATGGTGCGGGTGCTGGATGTGAGTTTGCCCAGCCTCACTAGCTGCTGCCTGTCTGTCAGGAAGCTGTTGATCCACTGACAGACGGAGGTGGGCACGGAGAGCTGAGTTAGTTTGGGCAGGAGGAGGTTTGGGATGATAGTGTTAAAAGCTGAGCTGAAGTCCACAAACAGGATCCTCACATAAGTCCCTGGTCTGTCTAGATGTTGCAGAACATAATGTAGTCCGATATTGTCCGCAGACGATGCTAAATAAAACATTTTGCAGATTCTAAAAGAGGGATGTAAACTTTTGACCTCAATTGTACTCATACTTATCTGATGAGAAGCTTTACTCTTATTATACCTGTGATAATTAAATGTTCGTTATATTTATGATTGGGAAAGCCCCATGACATCTTACTGATACAGATTTATCATGTGATGACAAAATAATCTGTAGAGTGTCTGCATAATTTAATTCACCAGATAGTACAGTTTCACTGATGAATCATCATCTAATCCAAACACAGCATATCGGCTGAGTGAATGTGGTCTGGACTCTGTGGATGAGGCTCATTGTGTCAGAGACGCTGTAGAAGGACAAAATCCCTGCGCTGTGATCAACATACACTCCTGTTCTATTACTGGACACTACAGGGAGATTAGTCTCTATGTTATTGTGCCAGAACGAGCAATAGTCTGGAAATAGCCAGGATTGATCATTACATCCAGCTGCACTCGGAGGACCCTCTTCCTCCCTGCTGATGCTCTTGTACGTAATGAGCCATCACCACTCCACTCCACCTCCCAGTAACAGCATCCAGTCACACTCTCTCTACACAATGCCTCGGACCAACAATCAAATCTGTCTGGATGATCAGGATACTGCTGATCTGTGTCAGTGCCAGTAATCACCGTGTTTTCTTCAGACAGACAGAGCCAATTATGCACTGAGTTCAGATCCAGAGTCAAGAGATGAGAATCTGATGGAGATAAACACATAATCACTCATGACTTCACATCATTAAGATAACACATTAGCTGGCTCTATTTTCATTAATAAAGTTGGGACATGCATCTCTCTCTGACTTGTAAAATCTTGAATCAAACCTCAATCCGTTTCATAATGCAATTGGTTTTCATTATCGGTTTCATCAATTATTTGTTGAAGCACAGATTTTTTAGACCAGTTTTTCATAGTGACTCACATTATAGGAACTCCTCTCTTGTGTCATAATCAGGAGAGACAATGACCTGGACACATTTCACTATGAACACCAAAGAACATCTGTGCATCAGTGGAAGCACTTTAATTCTCATGTCACCAAGAAATTAAACTACAACTATTTCATATTTAATGAATGATGCTCCATGTTTTTTTTTTTTTTTCTGAGAATAAATTAGTATTCACCTCTTCCAGATGTTTTCTATAGTTTCTCTGGAGAACTGCTGCAGTTTGTCTCTGAGTTGAAAGATGGATTTCACTACAAAAGAGAGATCAGAACTGACAATGATGCCACTTGTAAATCCAGAGAGAGACAGACAGCCAACTCTACAGACATACAAACAAAAATACAAACTCTCTGTAATCACAAAAGCTTGTTAAAGTCCTCGGTACTGTTTAAGAAGATCCCTGTTACTGTTGTGGAGAAACGTCTTCTCTGTCTTGCAAAATAAAGCTCAGGAGGCAGAGTTCCAGAAGTCAAAATTAGACTTTATTGTTGTCATGACAGAGACTCGGAAACAATCTGCAAGTAACTCTGTTTATTGGTAAGGTGAAAATGATAAATATTACAGTCCAGAAATAGATACAGGTTTGTGGCGCAGGGACTTTGATGGTCAGATGAGTCCGTGAAGAGAAGTGTTGACGTGACGTGACGAATCCAGATAACATCCACAGAACACGAACAGGAACAGGAACGAAGACGGCATAAACTGGAACGAAGACGAGACCAAACACAACCGGGACTCACAAACAACGATCTGACAAAGGAGATGAGAATGGGGTGAGTATTTATAGGTGGTGTGATGAGCTGCAGCTGGTGATGGTGATTGAATCAGCCGGAGCGTGATCAGCGCCGATGAGTCGGCACGCCCACACACTCTCACACACACATAAACAACGAGCACGAGACAAGGAGGAAGCATAGGATTTCTGAACCGTGACAGTACCCCTCCCCCTAGAAACGCCTCCTGGCGTTCCCAGGCTCCCTTACCTGTCGATTGTAATCATCGATAAGGGTGTGGTCCAGGATGTCCCTAGCCGGAACCCAACTTCTCTCCTCCGGACCGTAACCTTCCCAGTCCACCAAGTACTGAAATCCGCGCCCCCTCCGTCTTGAATCCAGAATACGATTGACCGAATAAGTCGGTTCCCCATCTACGAGTCGTGGCGGGGGGGGAACCGGGGCCGGCGGATTAATGTGTGAATGAAAAACGGGCTTTATTTTAGATACATGAAAGACGGGATGAATTCTCCTGTACACTGGAGGGAGGTTGAGGCGGACTGCCACCGGACTAATGATCTTGGTGACAGTGAACGGGCCAATGAATTTGGGTGCAAGTTTATTAGACACGGAGCGGAGAGGAATGTTCTTGGTATAAAGCCACACTTTTTGACCAGCGACGTATACGGGAGGCCTAGACCGGTGGCGGTCGGCTCTGGCCTTGGTGCGTGACCCCACTTGGAGTAGAGTCTCACGGGCTCTAGTCCAAGTGCGGTGACACCTCTGGACGAAGGCGTGGGCGGAGGGGACCGCGACCTCAGATTCCAGACTAGGAAAAATTGGTGGCTGGTAACCTACGCTACACTCAAACGGAGATAGGCCCGTGGATGACACTGGCAACGTATTGTGGGCGTACTCCACCATAGACAGTTGTTGGCTCCAAGAGGAAGGATTCTTGGATACCACACACCGAAGCGTTCTTTCTAAATCTTGGTTGGCTCGCTCGGTTTGACCATTGCTCTGGGGGTGGAACCCAGAGGACAGACTGACAGTCGCCCCCAGTAATTTACAAAACTCTCGCCAAAATCTGGACACAAATTGGGGTCCTCTGTCGGAAACCACGTCCATCGGGAGGCCATGTAACCAAAACACGTGGTTAACGACAATCAACACTGTCTCCTTGGCTGAGGGTAATTTGGGCAAGGGAATGAAATGGGCCGCCTTCGAGAACCGGTCTACCACGGTCAAAACTACCGTGTGACCCTGGGAGGGTGGGAGGGCGGTGACAAAATCTAGCGCAATGTGGGACCAGGGTCTCGAAGGAACCGGCAGCGGTTGGAGTAACCCATCTGGGGGTCGATTGGAAGACTTGCCAGTGGCACAAACCGAGCAAGCCAAGACAAAACTGTGAACGTCACGGGCCATGAGAGGCCACCAGAATCGTTGCTTGACTAAAAATTTAGTACGACTGACTCCTGGATGACAAGCCACATTGGAACAATGTCCCCACTGAATAACGCTGGACCGTAACCCCTCAGGCACAAATAAACGGTTCGGTGGGCAACGGGCCGGAGGCGTTACCCCTTCTAAGGCAGCTTTGACCTGCGATTCGACCTCCCATGTGAGCGTAGAGACAAATAGGGTCTCAGGTAAAATGCGCTCGGAACGGTCAAAAATACGCGATAAAGAATCGGGTTTGATGTTCTTGGAACCCGGGCGGTACGAGAGAGTAAAATCAAAACGACCGAAAAAAAGAGCCCACCGAGCCTGCCTGGAGTTTAATCTTTTAGCCGTTCTAATATATTCCAAGTTCTTATGATCGGTCCAGACGATAAAAGGTACCCCCGACCCTTCTAACCAGTGGCGCCATTCCTCCAATGCTAACTTAACTGCCAACAACTCTCTGTTACCAATGTCATAATTGCGTTCTGCTGGGGATAGACGATGAGACAAAAACGCGCAAGGGTGCATCTTGTCGTCTGAGAGAGAACGCTGGGATAGCACTGCACCTACCCCCACCTCTGACGCATCGACCTCCACCATGAACTGACGTGAAGGATCAGGGGTAATAAGGATGGGGGCTGAAACGAAGCAACCTTTCAGTTTGGTAAACGCAGCCTCGGCTGCGTCTGACCACCTGAACGTCGTTCTGGGAGAGGTCAAGGCGGTCAGAGGCGCGGCTAGTTGGCTGAAATTGCGAATGAAACGCCGGTAGAAATTGGCGAATCCCAGAAACCTCTGTAGGGCCTTACGGGAATCTGGGCTTGGCCATTCCACCACAGCCTTAATCTTCTCAGGATCCATACGCACTCCCTCAACCGACACGATGTAACCTAAAAAAGGAACAGACTGTGCATGAAAATCGCATTTCTCCGCCTTGACAAAAAGCCCATTCTCTAGCAACCTCTGGAGCACTTGTCGGACATGCTGCACGTGTTCCTGGAGAGACGCAGAAAAAATCAATATGTCATCCAGGTAGACATATATGAACTGATCGACCATGTCTCGCAGCACGTCGTTGACAAGTGCTTGGAAGACCGCTGGAGAGTTGGAAAGCCCGAAGGGCATAACCAAGTATTCAAAGTGCCCCCTGGGAGTGTTAAAGGCGGTCTTCCATTCATCCCCCTCCCTGATGCGAACCAAATGATAAGCATTCCGTAAATCCAACTTTGTGAAGACAGAGGCTCCCTGCAACCTCTCGAAGGCTGAAGACATCAACGGCAAAGGATTCTTTACCGTGATGTTGTTCAACCCCCGGTAGTCAATACAAGGTCGCAGAGACCCGTCCTTCTTCCCCACAAAAAAGAACCCCGCCCCCGCTGGAGAAGAGGAAGGACGGATGAAGCCGGTTGCTAGAGAATCAGAAATATATTTCTCCATAGCCTCCCTCTCTGGAACCGAGAGTGAATATAACTTGCCTTTCGGCGGAGATGTACCTGGCAGTAACTCTATCGCACAGTCATAGGGACGATGCGGAGGAAGAGAAGCAGCCCGAGACTTACTGAACACCTCCTTCAGGTCCAGGTACTCCGCGGGCACGTTAGACAAATCCACTGCCTCCTCCTGAAACACAGGGACAGAAACAGACGGACAGGCAGACACTAGACAAGACTTATGACAATAATTGCTCCATGCCGACACAGACTTAGCTTTCCAGTCCACTTTGGGGTTGTGGCGAGTGAGCCAGGGGTGACCAAGGACGATGGGTGCAAGGGGGGTGTCCAGTATGTAAAAGGAAATAGTCTCTGTGTGATTGCCTGATGTGATGAGGGTGATGTCCTCTGTGATGAATGAGATGGTGGGGAGTTCCTGGCCGTTAGGCGTGTACTGCGATCTTGTGTGTGAGGGGTCTGAGGGAACTTGGAGTTTGAGTGCGAATGTGTGATCCATGAAATTACCTTCTGCCCCAGAATCCAGAAGTGCTCGACAGTCGTGAAGGTGAGTTGACCATCTCAGTCTTACCGGAAGGAGAGTAGATGTGGATGAGGTCTTCTCGGCTGAGATCCCACCCGATAGTAGCCTCATATTTACTATCGGGCTGGGCCTTTTAACGGGCAGTTGTAGGCGAAATGTCCCGCTCCTCCACAGTACATACAGAGGCCCTGGGACCTCCGCCTCTCCTTCTCCTCCCGGGAAAGCCGAGCTCGCCCCACCTGCATAGGCTCGTGATCGTAGACAGGGCTGACCGTGTCCCCGCCTCCAAACCGCTGGCTCTCCGTCCCTCCGGTGGCACGACTGGGCTGTGTGCGGCGATCCATGCGCGACAAACGCGCGTCCACCCTGAGTGCCAGGGCGATCAGGTCGTTGAGCGAGGTGGGAAGGTCCATGGCGTAGATCTCTTTCTGGACACGGTCAGCCAGCCCATGCAGGAACATGTCCCACTGCGCCTCCTCGTTCCACTGGCTCTCCGCCGCTAGGGTCCAAACTCGATCGAAAAATCAGATACGGATCTCTCTCCTTGTCGTAAATCGGCCAACATCCTAGCTGCCTCTCTACCAGCCACGGCCCGATCAAAAACCCCTCTCATTTCGGCGGAGAGATCCTGGAACGAAGCACAGCAAGGATCTTGATTCTCCCACACCGCCGTTCCCCAGAGTGCCGCTCTCCCAGTCAGCAACGTCAACACGAAAGCGACCTTGGCTCGCTCAGTATTGAATGTTCTGGGTTGGAGAGAAAAATGCATGGAACATCGTGTAAGAAATGCTCGACAGTAGTTGGGTTCACCTGCGTATGACTCAGGGACTGGTAGGCGGGGTTCCGACTGGGAGGGGTTCTCCGGTGGTGGTGGGGGAACCGGCGGTGTGGAGGACGCAGTGGAAACTTGTAGATGTTGAAGCTGTTGGGTGAGCTCGGACACCTGCGCCACTAGAACCTGAACAGCGCGTGCTGTGTCGCTGAGGTTCCTCTCCTGGGAATCCATGCGAAGTCTGTTACTGTTCACAAAGTCCTCCAGCGATCCGGTAGAGCTACTCGCTGCTTCCATCAGGTGGTCAGATCGTTCTGTCATGACAGAGACTCGGAAACAATCTGCAAGTAACTCAGTTTATTGGTAAGGTGAAAATGATAAATATTACAGTCCAGAAATAGATACAGGTTTGTGGCGCAGGGACTTTGATGGTCAGATGAGTCCGTGAAGAGAAGTGTTGACGTGACGTGACGAATCCAGATAACATCCACAGAACACGAACAGGAACAGGAACGAAGACGGCATAAACTGGAACGAAGACGAGACCAAACACAACCGGGACTCACAAACAACGATCTGACAAAGGAGATGAGAATGGGGTGAGTATTTATAGGTGGTGTGATGAGCTGCAGCTGGTGATGGTGATTGAATCAGCCGGAGCGTGATCAGCGCCGATGAGTCGGCACGCCCACACACTCTCACACACACATAAACAACGAGCACGAGACAAGGAGGAAGCATAGGATTTCTGAACCGTGACAGCCATAGCATGCATTGATACAATATTTTAAACTGTTCTCTGATATCTACATAGAAGGTATGTGGCTTAGGTAAGGGCAAAAAATCTCCAGAAACGGTTTTACATGTGCATTTACAACCCTAGGATTTCTCCCTAGAATGAAATGGTCTGTTATTGGCTTATTTGGAAGGGTCATGAATAATAATGTTGAGCTCTGCTCTGATTGGCTGTTTCACAGTGCGGCTCAATGTTGAGCTCTGCTCTGATTGGCTGTTTCACAGTGCGGGTCATTTCAGTAGCTCACAGGAAGGAAACAAAGGGAGGAAATATATATTTCAATACTTTCGCTCACAGTTATATCATCGGGTAATTATACTGTATATAAAATGCGGGCATCAGGGAGCCGCTATTAATATGCGGGGAACTGAAACTACTTTCAAATGCAAGATCGCTTTTTACTTTCGCTTTCGAGATTCGCGATCGCACGTACTCTGTGTACACTGTGGAGCGGCAGTACTTACCACACATTTTACAAGAACAGATGTTTCAGTGGTGCTCAGGTTCTGTAACTCTTTCGCCATCATCCTCAGTCATCTCTCCTTACTCTGTTTATGTGGTAAGTGAAATCTTATGTACTGTAATGTAACAGGCTATCGCTAGCAAGGATCTAACCATGTCCCTTTAGTGGCTCGCGTTATTTTATTAGAACATGTTATTTGTTTTCCGTGCCTCTCTGAATACAGACACCAACCCGTCCCTGCACTTCACATCCCCTGCACAGCCTGGAACATAACATTTATTTCCACGATCTGCCATTTTCGCTGTTGTCCTCGCTTGTTTCTTCACAATACCTGCAGAACTTCTGATTGTTCAGCTGGCGGCTGGCCTAGAACATGGGCGGTTATATGCAAATGTTGGGGGCGTAACTATTAGTGATCCCGACTGTTACGTCACAGTCGGTGTTATGCTCTGATTCGCCTATTTTTCAGTGGTCTTTTTTATTCACAAGATTTACATAAGAAGGAGGAAACAATGGTGTTTGAGACTCACTGTATGTAATTTCTATGTACAGAACTGTTATTATTCAACTATGCCAAGGTAAAAACTGTTTTCCATTCTATGGCACCTTTAAGCACTGGCATAAACTACAAGTTCTGCTTATACAGATTTGCTTATCAAGTAAACTGATCATGTTTTCTTTAGGTTTTAAAATAACACATGTACTTTTGAAAGAGACTTAACAAACGTAATTGAATTACGAGACAACAATACTCTTTTAACAAAGTAATAATATTTATAATAACTGTAATAACGTTTATAAAGCAAGCTATTATGCATTGTGTTCAATATATGGGATATATAGCTGACAGCGTCCTGGTGGTGACACACAAGATCTGAGTTAGACTGAATACATTTCTTTTGCTTTATTCATTAATTAATAATTTGAAGTGCAGGTACTAGGATATGATATACTCAGATATAAAACCAAAGCAAATTATGAATAAAAGTCCACTAAACAGCACACAAAATATAAACAACAACAACAGTCTTAAAAAAAAAAAATCTTTAACAACATGAGAATCAGATTTGAAAGTTACTTTAGACAGTCATTCACCAAAAGTTTCAACAAATTCCAACAAAAGACATAAATCACAGTTTTTATTATCAGTTTCTCCTCATACATTACAAACATTTTTTGATTAGTTTGTTAAAACCATTAACACACCTGAGATATTAGCTGTTAAGTAATTAGAAAATAAGCAACATATATAATGTTTCTGTGTCACAATGCTTAGATGTGATATGACAATTATTTACATATTTAGACGACACAGTTTCACTGTTGTGTTATTTTGCAATCCAATCCCAGGATAGAGCGGCTGAGTGAATGTGGTCTGGACTCTGTGGATGAGACTTATTGTGTCTGAGACACTCAAAAACGACAAAGTTCCTGCACCGTGATCCACATACACTCCTATTTTACGACTGGACACTACAGGGAGTACAGTCCGTATGGTATTGTGTCTAAATGAGCAACTGGAGTTACAGCAGTACAATCTCCAGGACTGATCATTATATCCAAATCGACTATCACCACTCTTTCCCTTCCTCTTGATGCTCTTATAAGCCACTGCTATATGGACACCCTCATTCCCGCCATACTCCACCTCCCAGTAACAGCGTCCACTGACACTCTCCCGACACAGTGCCTCTATCCAATAGTCAAATCTTTCTGGATGATTGGGATATCTGTAATTACAGCTGGTGGAAGTGATCACTGTGTTGTCCTCAGACAGACAGAGACTTGAATATATTGTGTTTGAATCCAACGTGAATGGATGAAAATCTGATCAAAATAAACACATGATCTGCATGTAAATAATAAAGTATGACTTTAATAATTAACATAATAAATTAGTTGAGTATTTTAGTAAGATTAATAAAGATTTAGGAAAAGGGTTTTATGCGTCTCTCATTTAGCAGGTATTTCAGAAAGCATTAACAATTAACCTTTCATAAAACCAGTATACTTACATGTTTTCATCAGTCCTTGACAACTGATTTGGAATTGCCTCAATTCCCCCCTAAATTGGTAACCCAAAGTTTGTGTTCTCCTAAAGCATTCCCAGCTATGTAAATGAATGCTAACAAGACAAGCATGCCATACTTCAGTTTTAGATTTTATTGACTTTGAACAAGGATTCAAAGCAACTCGCTATAAGGTAGCCCTATTGTGTGCACATGCACTGACATACACACTCTAGATGCTTTTGTTGAATGAAATGGCCATACCGTTACTTCATCAAATAATTTTTTTCACCAAATCTTTTTATTTTCGTTCTTTAATTATCTGAAGCTATAGTGTCAGTGGCCTTTCACATGTCAAGTCTTTTGCACGCTCACGTTTCAAATCAAACCAATTCCTATCTAAATGAATGGGGGAATCCTGAAATCTCAAAAACTGCCTGCTGAACTCACAATTAAATTACACATTTCAAATCGGCAACAAAATTGAAATGATAATCAAAGAAAAAATCTTGACCAGGGGGCATCAGGTATTCGCACACAACAAATATGGGTGCTCCAGAGGGAGAACGAAATGTCAAAATGAAAAGTGGATCCTATTGCAAAATACAAAAAAAATAATAAAAATAAAAATAAATAGCCTTTATATTAAAACAGGGCTATATGTAGTGCCTAGATGTGGATTTTTTTGTATTTTGCAATAGGATCCACTTTTCATTTTTGAAAATTTGAAATGAATTGGCCCATAAATGCTGTTCCTTATGCTCAAATATTGTTATATAAAGCTTATTTTTCTGGCTAGACTAGCCAATGCACATGCACAGTCCTAAGCGGAAGTCTCAGGTTTCTATGGGAACTGGAGCTTCTAACAGCAGCTTCAGTGATGCAATGACTTTACCAATCAGTGATTGGCTGTTTTATTCAGAAGGCAGGGCTATTCTGCCATATTGCACGTTGCAGTTTCTCCCATTCATAAATAATAGGAGTGAACCATCTTTGTATATCTATAGTCTTTGATATAACGCCTTTAGCGTCAGTCGCTAGTGCACCTCTTGAGATCAGGGCAGTGAGGTTTATCTGTACAGGTCTTTCTGGCCTCTGTTACACTAGCACCAATAATAAAATGCTTTAATCTCCTCCTCTAATGGTATGTTTAATGTGAAGGCTTGTGCGATTGCAGCCGGCTCACCAATTCAGTCATGCTGTGTACTGCTTCAACACAAATAAACTGACTTGTGTCCAGTTGCTATGGTTCTGGAGCAACCCCTAGTAAGATCATCATGTTTAAATATATATCTCTCAATGATTGTCAGTGATTTTGTGTGTGTGTTTTTAGAGTAACTCACATTGTAGAAACTCCTCCCTGGTCTCATATTCAGGAGCAATAATGACCTGGATGGTTTTCACTACAGTACAAAAACACATCTGCAGTTTGATTCTCATGTAAAGAGTTAATTCATATTTAATGAAAAAGAATAAATGAATCCCCAGAAATCTACCTGTTTCAATTATCTTTTCTGTCTCCTCTTTGCAGAAATCCTGCAGTTTGTCTCTGAGTTGAGAGACAGATTTCACCACATCATTGAATGTCAGATGAGGACTGACAGTGTAGGCATCAGTAGCTCCAGAGAGAGAGACAGAAGCAGACGACAAACTCTATTGACACAAAGCACAAACACAATGTAATCACAAAAGCCTGTTGAAGTCCTCAGTCCTCAGTGTTTGAGAAGATCTGTTACCTGGAGGAAATGAACATGATCCTGTGTTTCTGAAAGCTGCTTCAGCTCAGCGTCTCTCCTCCTCAGATCATGGATCTCCTTCTCCAGTCGCTGCAGTTTCATTTCAGCTCGACTCACAGCAGCTCTTTCCTGATCTCTGATGAGCTGCTTCACCTCAGAGCGACGTTTCTCAATGGAGCGGATGAGTTCAGTGAAGATCCTCTCACTGTCCTCCACTGCTGTCTGTGCAGAACGCTGTTACAGGACACACTTTACAATCATGATCGTTTCTTTCTGTCCTATAATCCTCACAGAATGGATGGTAAATGCTGATATAACAGTGTACACTAATTTCATTAAAATATCTGCCAGTGCCAGTCCTCCCTGTACGCAAGTTGTACTTATTCTAAAATATGATTTCCAAGCTCATACATTTGGGGAGACTGAACTCGACACCTTAAAAAAAGTTCAACTCAATAATACTCTCATTGGAAGTTTGCCATTTTATTGTTCAGTTCAAAGTGGGAAAAGAAAGTAGAATATTAGGATTACTCATGATAAGAGTTTTAAGGCAAGTAACAATGGAATTAAATTTTATCATGGGGCTTTGTTTTTGGTAGAAGACGGCTTTTCCTGCAGAAGATGACTGTCAATCTTTGTTTATTCTGGGGGTTATGTTATAATGTGTTCATGCAATGCATGTGAGTACATATATAATGTATGGTCATATCTGATTAGTATTAAGTATATATGCATGATATTGGTAATTTCCAATGTTTATTTTGGTCGGATTTTACAGTTTATGTTCGCCAAACTAATTTGCAGAGTCATCACAAGCCATGCTACTGTTATGTCCAAATACAACGAGAGTGTTTGTTTAAATAATTGCTTGCAGAACTGTGTTATTGACGCACTACTGTATTTTCATTAACTTGAGTGTTATTACAGTTATCACAGATAATTCCCAGTCTGAGGATGCAAATAATTCCAAATAGAAAGTCGTGTTGTCATTTCAAGTCCACGGTAATTACGACACGGAGTGAAAGCAACATTATACTTCAGCTCATTTGTCATTTTTCATTGGTTCAGATCTTGTCATGTGGTTTTCAGTTCTGTTTGCTCATTGGCTGTTTTGGTCATGTGTTCCCCATGCATTTAAACTCTTTTGTTGGGTATTGGATTTATGTAACCCTGCTGTTTTGGTCAAGCCTGTTCATGTTCACGTCAAGTCTTTGTTTTGTATAGTAATGGCGAAATGAAGCTTTGTGAAGGATCGAGGCTTTCCCCTCAACTGTATCATAAAATGGTTCATTACTTGAAGCTTTTCAAGACGTTGCACACTAATGACATCTTGTGGTCAAAGGTGAGAAAATGTGCCTTCGCATCCTAGACGTCCCAGCCATTTTTTAACGTTTTCATAATGAATCAATTTATACTATGGAAAGCAATGTAAAATAAAAATCTCATTGTATTTACATAAAGTATAGATAATTTTGTCTGTGAATAAATGTATGAAATGATAGTCATGGCCCAAACTTCAGATGTTTGATAAAAGTCTTGGTCTGAAGACATCTACATGCCATTATTTAGTTATAGTCACAGCACCACCAGCTGGCAGCAGGAATCTGGCTAATTTTGGTGCAACAATAACATTTACAGGCTTATAAATGAATGAATAAATGATTATGGGTTTGTGAATAAGTTCTTTCATTTGCATTTATTCCACTTGCTCTTTTCAAATCTCACCTTATGAGATGCCACAGCTTCCCTCAGCTCCTGAATATCTTCCTCTTTCTTCTGGATTTTCTGGTTAAGTTTTATCTGTGTCTCCCCCAAATGTTTCTGCATGAAACACAAAGACTTGAGGTTCAGGTTTTCCTCGGGATGCAGTAAATCACCAAACTCTTCCATATTTATCCGAGTTAATGTCCTAACCAGTCTACCAGCACTAATGTGTTCATTATTACTTTCTCTTTTTTCACTGTAAAGACAATAAATCTCAAAGACCACAAGCTTTTTGAGATGATCCCGATTATCTCCTGCTATTCATACAAGTACACAGACACTCAACTGATAGATGTCACTAAAATGAGCTAATTTATGCTTCTGCTGATGACTCAGGAAATGCATTAGTCAATCTGTTTTTGACTATGATTATGATCGTATGGATTTCCATTGCCTTGGAAACTTACCTGTTTCTCTGTCCTTGCTGCTGCAATTGATACAGTGTCATGATTTTTGTGTTCATCCACCAAACACAGCATACATAAACACTGCTGGTCGGTATGGCAGTAAATTTCCACCATTTTATTATGACGAGGGCAGATCATCTCCTGCAGTCGTCCAGTGGCGTCCATCAGATCGTGTTTTCTACCTCTGAAGAGATTCTCATGCTGTTTAAGATGATTTTGACAGTAAGAGCTTCGACAGTCCAGACACGATTTCACTGCTTTCTGTTTAATTCCAGAGCAGGAGTCACACTGAACATCTCCAGATCCAGTGTGATGAACTGCAGGAGCAGCAGGAGTAGCAGGAACAGGAGCAGATTGGAACCTCGTCTTCTTAAGCTTCTCCACCATTTCAGCAACCACCATGTTCTTACCTAAAACAGGTCTTGGTGTGAAGGACTGTTTGCATAAAGGACATCTGTAGATTCCCTTCTGATCGTCCTGATCCCAGACATCTGTGATGCATTTCTTACAGCAATTGTGTCCACAGGGAATCGTCACTGGATCCTGCAGCAGATCCAGACACACTGGACAAATGAACTGGTCCTGATCCACTGATATATTAGTTTCTGCCATTTCACTGTAAATGAACACACAGACAGAGAGACGATACACACTGCAACTCGGCAGTTCATTTCCTCCTTACGGGAGGGCTTATATAACCTCCTGATTACATTCTTGCGAAAAAGGTTTTTCTGTAGGGTGCGACTTACTGTAAAGTTAATGATTTATATGATAGGTGTTGCAATTTATGCACTGTCAGGGGGAAAAAAAATGTACAAAAGCTGCGACTGTGGTACCATTTAAAATACGGCAACACAATTAATCGAAATCGGATCGCGATTAAATCTTAATTAAATCATTTAGTGCGATTATGAATTCGTGAAAGCAAACATGCACGAAGACATTGTTAAAGTCAGCAAAACCGAAACCAACATATTAAACATCTCTAAAAACTTCTAAAACAGCACCAAAACTAGAATAAATCCCTTAAACAAAGAGCCAAATACAGTCAGCTGTGAACTCGATCACAGGTTGATTTAAGAGTCTGAACTTACCTGTATCTGAGAAAGAAAATAAAAACACTACGTTCTGCAATTTTGTTTTCTGCGCCTGTTGATTTTTGATTGACTCTTCAGTTGAATGAAGCACGGACAAATGATCCATCGATTAATCTTTTCCAAGCATTAGGCTACTGATCCGTGATTAGAAGAGGTGTAAACTCTGACACTTTGTAAACTTTATTTATAGACCAGGTGACTCTTGGAGCACAAAATTCATGTTCATATAAGCAAAACTAAAAGCACGTGTTTTACTTTTAACTTGTAGATGCCTCATATTTTATATTATTACACATGAAGTTTTGTGTGTGTTTGTTTTACTCCATAATGCACATTATGATTTTATCTTGTTAGCCTATATTTTCTGGGCAATACAATTTTGAGCAGAATTGTCTCTGTACTCAATCTGTGCATGTCAGAATTTGAGCAATCGTCACATAAAGAGTAAGACAACAAGATGAACACAACCAAATTTACACAAAATAGCTATATGAAGATGAAGAGCCTGATATGCTAATGTATGCATGAAAATAACACCACATTAGATGTAATACGAATCATTACATATGATTCTGCATTAATAAAAGTGTCTACAGTCAGCAGAACTAAAAGTGTTAGATCAAAAATTAAACACTTAAAATAAGCTGTGTGATTTAACTGGTCAGAAGGCATAGTTTCACTGTTGTATCATTTTCTAGTCCAAACAGTGCATAGAGCGGCTGAGTGAATGTGGTCTGGACTCTGTGGATGAGACTCATTGTGTCAGAGATGCTGTAGAAGGACACAATCCCTGCGCTGTGATCCACATACACTCCTATTCTACTGCTGGACACTGCAGAAAGTTTAGTCTCTATGTTATTGTGCCAGAATGAGCAACAGTCTGGAGAGCAGAACAAACTCCAGGACTGATTGTTACGTCCAGCTGCACTCGGAGGACCCTCTTCCTTCCTGCTGATGCTCTTATACGTCACTCCTATAGCTACTCCTAATGAGCCATCACCGCTCCACTCCACCTCCCAGTAACAGCGTGCAGTCATACTCTCTCTACACAGCGCCTCGGTCCAACAATCAAATCTGTCTGGATGATCAGGATTTGGCTGGTATTTGTCAGTGTAGCGCCCTCACCGCCTGATGAGGGGAGATGAATAGTTAATGAAACACAGGACACGGAGCTGCTGCTTCACCATCAGAGTCTCTGTATTTTCTCTTTTTTTCTTTATGAACATTAAAAGCATTGCAACACATTTTATCAAGTTTTTTCCATTTCAACATAGCTGAGACATGAGTGACCTGAGAGTGTTTAAATTACATGAAATACATCTTTAACTGGCAACACGTTCATGGTACTTTACTTTACGATGTTCTTTCAAACATATGAACAGTACAGGTAGTCAAACACTTTATACACCCTTTTACCCATTTAGAATATTCTTTAGAAGTGTTTCTTTAAGTTTCAGAAAACTCATAACAGTTAAATTTAGACAAATAATCATTTTATAGATACATTTTATATACTCACATAATGTGAACATGACTTAATGAACTGTTACAATTGATTTGATGTACACATTTTAACTGATAAGCTCTTCGGGATGTTATCTGCATTTTTTTAAATACAGGAAAGTATATGAAACTTAATCAACTATTTAACTTTCAGAACACATATTTGTAACTGATACCGTTTTCTTTTTTGTCACATTTATCACAAATGTGTTATTTTTGTCTTTTGCTCAAATACATTACATTGCAGTCATTGACTACGAGAACACGTTGTCTCCATCATTAGCATGGAATGTGTGATTAGCACATGCTTAACTCGATACAAACTTTTAAATATCCGAAAACAACAACATATTGATCCTTAAAAGGATAAAATTTGCATTTCTCATAAACGTCTACACATTAGGAAGGCATTCTTTTGACATTTTCAAGAGTGCTATACCTGATGAGGGGAGATGAATAGTTAATGAAACACAGGACACGGAGCTGCTGCTTCACCATCAGAGTCTCTGTATTTTCTGAGCAGCGCGCCCCCTCCCCAAACAGGTGAACACTTCCCAGGGAAAACCAATCAAGCAATCAGTGAATCATTCAAAGCCGAGCAGGGAACATTAATCATCACAGATAAGACCCTATAAAATGCATTCAGAACAACATACATTCACTAAGTTCAGTGTTACTCTAATATAATTTATTTATTTATTTTCTTAGTTTTACACCTTTATTTATTAATTATTATTTTCCTTTTTTTTCTTTGAATCACCACACTCTCCCCTTCAAAAATAAATGTCGTCCCGACATTACCCCTCTTTTTTTTTTTTTTTTCACAGCTGATGTTGTGTTATCCATATGGTCTAAGTTCTAAGTGTATGTACTGTGTTTTACTGTATCTACAGTTTATCCATAAAGGTCTATTTTGGGAAGTGCATAGTCTCTTGTCTTCCTTATGGACACTTCCTTTTCACCTCTTAATTCGTTCACTTCAGTATGCATATAAGTCTTTATATGTGTATACATATACTGGCTGATATGGTGGTACTGGGGGAGCCCATTGGGTCAAATTCTGCATCCCATAGTGAATGGGCTGAAACGTTCCTGGGTTTAAATGCTCTACCCCATAGCATGCCGGAGTACCAAGGTAGTCATAGGTAAACGTCTTTGGTGGTCTCCTCTCTCTCCTTGGCCATCTGCACCACTGTTCTCCTTCATCATTAACTTCACTCGGGGGTACATGTCCATCTGCTACAACATCCGCTGCAGGTTGTTCCTCCACCCTCACACCTTCTCGCTCATTTCTTTCCTTCCCCACTTCGCAAGGCTGGACAAGTGGTAAGTTTGTTGCCTCTAGTTTTTCATTTCTCTCCACAGGTTGCTGATGCTGGACTACAGGTAGGTTTTCATTTTCCAATTCATTGTTTCCTTCCACAGGTTGCTGATACTGGACTACAGGTAGGTTTTCATTTTCCAATTCATTGTTTCCTTCCACAGGTTGCTGATGCTGGACTACAGGTAAGTAATAGTAGCCACGTTCCTCATATTCTTCCTCTGAGCTAGGATCATGCCTTTCCATGGAGGTTGGCCCCCATGTCTTCCTCTTCACTCTTGGCTGTGGTTGGAGTTCCAATTCCAGTGGTAGGTAATCGCATGGTAACAGGAGATTCCGTGTAGAACCCTTGATCTCCCTTTCCCTCGTTCTGGTTTCACTGTAGACAGGGCCTTCTTCTCCCACTCGGCGAACAATTGTGTGTATCGCGTCCTCCCAATGATTCCGCAGCTTCCCTGTCCCTCCTCTAGGTGTGAGGTTCCTCACCAGAACACGATCTCCTGGGTGCAACACCGAGCTCCTTACTTTTCCTTCGTGGTTCCTTTTGTTTCTCTCAGCCACCTTTTTGCTGTTTTCTTTAGCAATCTCATACGCTTCCCGCATTCCTTGACTCCATCTCTTTACATATTCCTTGTGGTCCTCAGTCCCTCCCTCTGGTGCCAATCCAAAAAGCAAATCTACCGGTAGTCTTGGTGAACGCCCAAACAGAAGATAGAACGGCGAAAATCCAGTTACCTCACATCGTGTACTGTTGTAGGCGAAAGTAAGTTTGTTCAATGATTCCTTCCAGTTAGACTTCTGTGTTTCAGTCAAGGTCTTTAACATCTGGAGCAATGTCCGATTGAAACGCGTTCCACCTGCCCGCTTTCCTTGCGGGTGGTATGGTGTTGTTCGCGATCCTGCCATTCCACAATTCTTCTTTAACTGAGAAAGCAACTGATTTTCAAACTCGGCTCCCTGGTCATGATGAATCCTTTTGGGAAATCCGAATTTCAGTGCATAGTCATTGAAGATTCGTTCAGCAACGGTTTTGGCAGATTTCGATGTGGTGGCGTAAGCTTGTACAAACCTCGTGAAGTGATCAACTATCACTAGGATATATTCATACCCTCCTTTGCTCTTGTCAAGGTGTAAAAAGTCAATAGAAACGAGCTCAAATGGGTGGGTGGTGACAATATTCATAAGTGGCGCTCTAGTTTCTTTACTTGGCTTCTTCTGTTTCAAACAGGTACAACACTTGGCCACAAAATATTCAATTTCTCCCTGCATTTTTGGCCAGAAGAACCTGTCTCCCACCAAGGACATGGTCCTTTCCACACCTTGATGCCCCATTTTACTATGTAACTCCTGCAAGACACGTTGTTTGTAGCTTTGGCAGCACAAGCTGAGTTCGAGTAGCTGTCTTTCTGAAGAATTCCATCCTCTCCTAAGGAAAGCTTGTCCCAGTGGCGCAGCAAGCTCTTGCTCTGTGTACTTAAAGTCTTCAGTAGGTGTTTGGAAGGTTTTTCACCAGCCAACTTACATTGCACTACTGGTCCGATGTAGGTGTCTTCTCTCTGTGCTTGTCGTATCTCATCAGTAGAGTAGGTCTCACTTGACTCTGTACTCTCTGTTGGGTTATGAAGTGAGGTCATGGCTGTCCATGACATGGTCAGATCTTGCGCTTCGATTGCCTGCACAGTTGCCTCCACAAAATCAGACGTGAGTTCCTCCGTACACTGCTCCATCATTGTTCCAATGTCCAGTGGCATACGGGATAAACTGTCCGCATCAATGTTATCTTTTCCAGGGCGGTATTTGATTGTGAAGTGGAAGTCCGCAAGCTCTGCCACCCACCTGCATCCAGTTGCGTTGAGTTTAGCACTAGTTAGTACGTAGGTTAGCGGGTTATTGTCGCTATATACGGTGAAGGTGGGTGCGTAATACAGGTAATCGCGGAACTTCTCTGTGACCGACCACTTCAAAGCTAGAAACTCCAATTTCCCTGAATGAAGATGGTAGTTTCGTTCAGCAGCTGTCAATGTGCGTGATCCATATGCAATGACTCTAAGTTTCCCCTCTTGCCTTTGGTACAGAACAGCACCAAGTCCCAGGTTTGAGGCGTCCGTATGGAGTATGAACGCCTTTGAAAAATCAGGAAATCCCAGGACTGGCGGTTCTGCCAAGCAGTCTATTAACTTCTCCAACCTCTGCTGATGATGTTCCAACCATAGAATGGGCTTCTGAGAAGGTACTCCTCTTTTTTTGCTCTTTATCCATTTACTTGCAGCTCCATTACGTCCCTCTTCCTTAGTCTCAGCTGCTCCTTTCAGCAAGTTGTAGAGAGGCCCCGCAATCTTGGAGAAGTCTTGAATATACTGCCTATAATAACTCAACAGGCCAAGTACAGCTCTCAACTGTCCCACCGTGCTGGGTCTTTTCTCTTTCAAGGCTCTTACGGCTGCCGTGTCCGCAGGATCCATTTTACTGCCCTCTGCGGACACAATCCTTCCCAAGTAACGTACTTCCCGTTTAAACACCTCACATTTGCTAGGCTTGAGTTTAATTCCATATTGCCTCAGATGCTGTAGGACTTTTCGCACATCATTGACGTGGTCTTCGAAGGTTTTACTGAACACTAGTGTGTCGTCAAGGTAGGGGACACAGCAGTTGTCTCTGAGATCTTCCAAGCACTCTTCCATGCAGCGTTGGAAAGCCGCAGGAGCGTTCATTAGACCAAAAGGGATACGGATCCACTCATAGAGTCCCCATGGTGTCACGAAAGCCGTCATGGGTCTGCTCTCTTTGGCCATGAAACCCTGGTGATATGCTTTCCCTTGGTCGAGTAACGAGAACCAGGTGTTTCCTCCAAGACTGTCCATGATGTCTTGAACGCGTGGAATGGGCTGTCGGTCAGGATTTGTCTTCTGATTCAATCCCCGGTAGTCGATACACAACCGTAAACTACCATCCTTTTTTCGGACACAAACTACAGGTGAGGAATACGGTGAGTTTGACTTCTGAACCCATCCCTGGGCAATGAGATCGTGTAGGTAGTCTTTCATCTCCTCGTACAGGGGGCGAGGTACTGACTGGTAAGTACGGGTGACGGGGATAGTGTCTTTCAGCGAGATGTTCAACTGCAATCCTTCTATACAGCCAATGTCGTCATCAGATCTTGAAAAAGAAGCTGCTTCCTCTCTCAACATCTGCTGTACAATTTGTCTTCTTGACTCACTGAGATGGCTTAAGTCTAGCGGTGGGTCCCATGTTGAATCAGGGTTCTGGGTAATTTCATTTATGATTTGACTGATGCTTACAGGCTCAGAGCGGGGTGTTTCAAGAGCAGCGGCTGGGTATACAGCCTGTACTGGATGCACTGTACCAATAACTGTCTTGCCATTCAACATTATGTCATGGTCGGTAGGGTTTTGAACGGTGACAATGACATGTGGTGAGGTCTGTCGTCGCAACTTCACAAGGGTTTCACAGAACTCTAATCCCTCAGGCCAGGTAGGATTCACATCAGGTTCAAAGAGTAGCACCCTTTCTTCCTTTGGTGCCGATGTCTGTACTCTACATTCAACTTGAACAGAGGTGTGTTTATGCACATGGACTCTTTCCTTTGTGGTTTTGAGGATGTACTCACATGATGTTTCTGCTTGTACTTTCTCAATAAATGCTCTTATCTTATCTCCTTCCAAGTTGGGGATGGCGTTCACCAATGTCTCACTACTGTGTGGCTGGGTTAGTCCGTTCCTGTTGGCTACCTGCTCAATCACATTGTACCCGATGATGGGATGACACAGATGTCCGCCTCTCATCACTAACATAGGTATGATGAGTTCCCTGTCCTTTCGTTCATCAGGTGCAAATCCAAAAGCGACTTCCATCCATCCAATGAATGGTATGTCCTGACCATTTGCAGCTACCAGGCGGAGTTCTTCGGGTGCATCGATTGCTTCTGAAACATCCCTTAATCGTACATTCGGCAAGTTCTCATTTTTCCACACTTCACCAACAATACACACTTGAGAGCCTGTGTCCCATAATGCTTCTACAAGCAACCCTTGAATATAGCATTGCACAAGGCACTGTTTTCCAACAAGCGCAGCGCAAGTGGGTTTGTTTGACTGCCGTGTTGTGGTAGCTGAGGTAGGGTTCACACTTATTTTTGAATATAATCTACACTGTCTTCTATGATCTGCCCAGTGATCTGCTTGACATGCTTTTGAGCAGTATAACGTCTGCTTACAATTGGCACAGTTTCTCAACAGTAGGTCAGAACGGATGGTGCCACAATATGTACAGTTCTTAGGGGACTCTTCTTCAGCACTGGTCACTGCCTGTCCCGCGGTCGTGACCCAGCCTCGTTTAAAGAGCCTTCCTGATGTGTCATGGGTATCCGTGCTCGACAGCCAGCTGAGAAATGGTCACTACCACCGCACTTATAGCAGTGAGTACAGTAGACATCTAGTCCACTTTGTTGACATGCAAAGCATTTCCTTACTCGACTTGGAGGGGGCTGATAACGTTGCACTGGAACCCATTGTGGTCGCTGAACTGTCACTCTCCGCTGGTAGTCTGGTTGCCAGTAACCTGGAGATGGATACTGAACATGTGGTGAAGACGTATTAGTAACATCTGTCACTGGAGGAGGACACAGAGTAGACATGACCTGAGGTTGTTTAATTGACTCTCGGATTTGAGACACTTCTGCACTGAGGTCTTTTAACAGGGCCATGCCTAAACGCATTTCTCTCAGCTCAGTTAGAATGTCAAGTTCAGTCTTTTCCAAATTTTTCTGACACGGTGGTTTCCCTTTTTTCTCGATAACAGTGTCACTGGACTGAACGGCATGAACTTTAGGGGCACATGACTGGACAAGTTTCTTTTTGCTTTGACGCTCGGTTTCGTGAGCACATGCCTGATTGACTTTGTCGAAGAGCAGTTCATCACTTACATCAGTTTGTGTCAAATAGGGTCGCAAGTCGCCTCTAATGCTGTCGTTCTGCAGGCCTGTCAGGACAGTGTGAAGAAACATACTCTGTACTAACTTTGGGTCATACTTCAAACTGGATTCGGCTTCCTGGGATGCGAACAAAATCTTTTGTCTTAAATCTAGACAGCGGACGAGAAAGCTTTGTGGTGTCTCCCTGCTGCTTTGTACCTTGTACAAAGTAAGTTGTTTATACAGCTCAGTCGCCCCTCTTTCTTGGAAATGAGCTCGGAGTATCTGTCTTAAGGTGGGCAGGGTAAGGTTTGCTTTTCCCTCTAAATAACTACGGCTGCATGCCTGGTGCAATTGCTCGTATGACAGCATCAACGACTTCAAGCTCAGCAAAACCCGGCTCAGTCCATGTTCAATTTGGTGAGCTAGACTAGAGAAGGTGAGTTTATCCTTTTGCCCAGGTTCACCTATCTGGCCAGATATCTTGAACTCTCTGCTCCAGGGAAGCATGACTGGTCGAGATGGCACTGGATGCAGGTATGTGCTTGTGTCTTGCTGTATGTTTTGTAATGCACAAGGGCTTTGTGGTATGTTTATGTTTTGTTGGCTGTTAGTGTTTTGGTATGTGTGCTTTGCTGCTCCCTGCTTTTGCTCAATTAGCTTTTGCAGAGCTGATTGTAGTGTGTCAATTTCATTTTGCAGTTTTTCCTGCTCTGTCGTTTCTGCTACTGGGTCTAAAGTCACTCTCTTAGAGGTCTGTTTTGTGTGTTTTCTGGATCACTATTTCCATTAACCCTCTGAATTTCATTGATTTTATCTTTTAGACACAAAAGCTCTGACATACCAGCATCTTCTAGCTCCTCTAATGCCTCTCTCTCAATGTGTCTCACAATCACAGAAATAAGAAATGAACGGCTTTGGTTGATAGCATTTTCAAAGTCAATTCTTAGAAACTCACATAATTCAAGAAGATTTTCTTTTGACAGAGCATATAATGCTCCTATCACCTCAAGCTTCAAGTCCTCTAAGTGATCCATGGGTTACTCAGTCCGTCGATGTGTGCAAAATGAGAAGAAATGTCCGTAGCTTGCTGGAAAACCTGCAGTGCTCCTGGTATCGAAGATCAACCTCAGATTGCTTGCACTTTCCTTTCTGGCTTGACACGGACACCGAACGTCCTCACTCCACTGGTCACCTGGGCTGAGTAGTAGGATGAATGGCACTGGAACCGGGCTGTCGTCACTGGAAGCCAGCTCGCACTGCACTCATCCCAGCGGTGCCTCCAAAATGTAGCGCCCTCACCGCCTGATGAGGGGAGATGAATAGTTAATGAAACACAGGACACGGAGCTGCTGCTTCACCATCAGAGTCTCTGTATTTTCTCTTTTTTTCTTTATGAACATTAAAAGCATTGCAACACATTTTATCAAGTTTTTTCCATTTCAACATAGCTGAGACATGAGTGACCTGAGAGTGTTTAAATTACATGAAATACATCTTTAACTGGCAACACGTTCATGGTACTTTACTTTACTTTACGATGTTCTTTCAAACATATGAACAGTACAGGTAGTCAAACACTTTATACACCCTTTTTACCCATTTAGAATATTCTTTAGAAGTGTTTCTTTAAAGTTTCAGAAAACTCGTAACAGTTCAATTTAGACAAATAATCATTTTATAGATACATTTTATATACTCACATAATGTGAACATGACTTAATGAACTGTTACAATTGATTTGATGTACACATTTTAACTGATAAGCTCTTCGGGATGTTATCTGCATTTTTTTTAAATACAGGAAAGTATATGAAACTTAATCAACTATTTAACTTTCAGAACACATATTTGTAACTGATACCGTTTTCTTTTTTGTCACATTGATCACAAATGTGTTATTTTTGTCTTTTGCTCAAATACATTACATTGCAGTCATTGACTACGAGAACACGTTGTCTCCATCATTAGCATGGAATGTGTGATTAGCACATGCTTAACTCGATACAAACTTTTAAATATCCGAAAACAACAACATATTGATCCTTAAAAGGATAAAATTTGCATTTCTCATAAACGTCTACACATTAGGAAGGCATTCTTTTGACATTTTCAAGAGTGCTATACCTGATGAGGGGAGATGAATAGTTAATGAAACACAGGACACGGAGCTGCTGCTTCACCATCAGAGTCTCTGTATTTTCTGAGCAGCGCGCCCCCTCCCCAAACAGGTGAACACTTCCCAGGGAAAACCAATCAAGCAATCAGTGAATCATTCAAAGCCGAGCAGGGAACATTAATCATCACAGATAAGACCCTATAAAATGCATTCAGAACAACATACATTCACTAAGTTCAGTGTTACTCTAATATAATTTATTTATTTATTTTCTTAGTTTTACACCTTTATTTATTAATTATTATTTTCCTTTTTTTTCTTTGAATCACCACATCAGCAAAAGTCAACACTGTGTTTCCTTCAGACAGATGGAGCCAATTATTCACTGAGTTTGGATCCAGAGTCAACAGGTGGAAATCTAAAGAAGATACATGCAAAATTATTTTGAATCTTTGCTAAATGTGCAAAAAACAAGCATTTAACTGGTAACATACTGCCTATGAACAGTAATGTGTTACCGAACTGTGTTACAGTTATCATGACAATCATTTGAAGAATTCATATGCATTTTTATCAGGCTCTTATATTTATGTTCAGTTATTTCACTGCATAGATTGCATAGAAAAGGACCTACACATTGCCATTCGAGTAATATTATTGAACCTAAACACATGAGCATGATGAAAATGCTCATTTTAGATGAAAATTTCAGATGGCACTTAGGCTTTTGCATATGAACTCTTCATTTGCACTTATGAACTCTATTAAGCATGTGTTAAATGTTTTAAAAGTTTAAATGTTTAATGTCCAGCAACCAAATGTGTTTTTCACTGATTGTCACTGCATGTGCACTGACACAACTAATTAATAATAACATTTGTATATTATTTTAAGCCTGCCAATTTACAAAAACAAGTGAAAACAATCATATAGCATTAATTTAGTAAAAAAAAAAAACTCTTCCACTAAAGTGGATCTTAGACTTTGTGCTTTCATAGTAACTCACATTGTAGAAACTCTTCTCTGGTCTGATATTCAGGAGTCAGAATGACCTGTACGGTTTTCACTATGGATATCAAAACACATCTGCAGTTTAATTCTCATATCAAGAGGATATTATATCAACAACTGTTTTTATATTTCTTGAATGGCACTGAACATATTTCTGACAATAAATTAAACCTAGAAACCTCTAGAAGACATCTTCTCTGCTTCCTCTTTGCAGAACTGCTGCAGTTTGAAACATATTTATCTACATCTTCAAATGAGAGAGGAGAGCTGCCAGTGAAGACATCTGTAGATCCAGACAGAGAGACAGACGAAACTCTACAAACACAAAGACAGGATCAGCATATTAGAATCACTTCTGAAGTATCTGTGACACTGACTGGAGTAGTCTAATGATGCTGAAAATTTTGCTGAAAGCTGAAAAGCTGAAAGATTTGATCACAGCAATAAATTACATTCTAAATATGTTAAAAAAACTCATCTGTTTAAGTAAAATTTAATTCATGTATAAATGCCAAGTTTAGGTTCTAATTATTGTTTCTTATAGCCTATATTGTTAAACATAAAAATGGCGTGTTAAGATCTGAAGAGATTGAATGTTCATGTCGTTCTTACGTGCTGAAAATTAAAAATATATTTACACAAACTCATAAAAACAGCGCCAGAACTTGAATAACCTCTCGATAAAGAGCAAAGAGCATGTAAACTCACGGGTAACTAATAGGGAGCCGCTCACCCAGAAACGACGGCCCTTAAATCGGTCGTTTCCAGGGCACCGTTAAGTCTAAAATCTGTCCCTGCTCTTAAGTCAAAGTATCAGGAGAAAATAACCACAAACAACGCATTCTGCGTCGGTCAATATAAATTGTGGCGTTTCCAAGCGCTGCTGATCTGCGAGAAGCGTCACACAAAGGCAGTAGACAGAGGCGTGGACTCGGACACTTTTTGCTCTTATAGTCACCTGACCTACATTAAAGCTGCAAAGTTCATATTCAGTATCAGTATCAATTACAATTTATTTTGAACAAAGCACCTGAGTTAAAGAAATGCCCGTGTGAATTGTGCGTATTTAACATGCAGAAAAAGACAATGTTTTGGACATACAGTGGCAAGAATAAGTTTATGAACCCCATGAAAACATGCAGCTTTTTAAAAGTTCACACACTCTGCACTATGAATGATTACTCACTGTATATGTAATTATGTGAAAAGTACTGCACTAAATTTCCGTCGCGGTCCCAGTTTACTTTCACTTTCATTCTCTGCCGCTATCTGAGTGGTACATGTGCGTGCATGAATGTAAGTTGATTTATCTTTCTTTTCTTATCATATTGTGATAATGTTGCCGCTGCATGTCTGATTGGTGTCATCAGTCCATAGTTCAGTTCATAGCCTATAGAATGAATGCACAGATGTGTACTGGTAAATATTTATGTTTACTGTATACAGTCGGATTCTGATATTTTATTTGTTTATTTCAAACTAAACCACATTTCTCCACCTCTGCTAATTTAATGACTGTACAATGCTGGATGAAGTGACACATCCTGAAGAGATAAACCGTTGAACAATCACCTGTCTCCTGTCTCACTTCTTACGGGAGTTCCATAGTGGACTATTCCACCTAACTATAGAGAATACAGTATATTCCTTTACAAGTACAATTGTGTGTGTGTGTGTGTGTGTGTGTACCTGTTTTTCTATTCAGGTGGGGACTTAAACCTGAATACACGCAGACTCATGGGGACTCGTGTCACAGTGGGGACCTAAATTGAGGTTTTTTGAAAATCAAAAAATGCCTGTAGTTTACTGTAAGGGGTAGGTTTAGGTGTAGGGTTGGTGTAGGGCAATAGAATATACGGTCTGTACAGTACAAAAAGCATTTTCTCCACAAAGATAGCAAACCAGACGTGTGTACCTTGTGTGTGTGTGTGTTAGTTTAGTTTAGCCAGATGTTTTTGTCTACAGTAATCAATAATCCAGATATGGGTTCACAAACTTATTATTGCCACTGTATCTTTATTAAAAGTATTTTATAGGGATTTTTTTTTTAACGTTCATTATCATTTTTATATTTCTGATTGAAAAAATATGCATGCACACCCCTTGACACCTACTGATACTGATTAATCATGTTATATAACAAAATAATCTACACAACCTCAAGTGGTCAGATGACAGTTCATCATTGAGTGTCTGTAATACAGCAGGGACACGGTGTCACACACTCTTTTTGATTGTTTTTAGTGAGCACACAGTAGCAAGACGTTGCTTTTAAAGACAGAATCTGCGCATGTCAGTAAGCAGTCATGTAATCACATAAAGCAGGAGAATCTACATAAAATATATATGAAGATGAGGAGCCTGATATATGATCATGATGGTTTCATGTAAATAATAACACATTATGCAATATTAATCAAACATGCATATTTTATTTTTGATAGTGTGAATTATGTGAAATGCAAAGACAATGCTTTTGATATACAGAGGCAAGAATACGTTCGTGAACCCTTTTTCTACATGATACACTGTGAATGATGATTCACCGCATTAATAAAGATGTGAAAAGTACATGTATTTGTGTTTTAAGCATTTGTGTCAGATTGTGTTTGTCTACAACTCTTACAGTCATTATTATACTGATTTGATGTGAAATTTTAATAAATCTGTGATTATTGCACAGTCACTAGTGGCATTTTTAACTAAAAAATAAGCCTCATGACATCTTACTGGTACTTATTTATCATGAGAAAATATTCTAAACAACCTCCATAATGATTTACTTGGTTAGACGACACAGTTTCACCTTTGATTGTCTATCAAATGCAAACAGTGCATAGAGCGGCTGAGTGAATGTGGTCTGGACTCTGTGGATGAGGCTCATTGTGTCAGAGATGCTGTAGAAGGACAAAATCCCTGAGCTGTGATCCACATACACTCCTATTCTACTGGACACACGGGTTACAGGAAGAACAGTCTCAATGTTAATGTGTGTGAATGAGCAGAAAGTGGGAGTGCAGTACAGTCTCCAGGACTGATTGTTACATCCAGCTATGATCTCATTACTCTTTCCCTTCCTCTTGATGGTCTTATATGCCACTGATATACCCACTCCTGATATCCCATCACCGCTCCACTCCACCTCCCAGTAACAGCGTCCCGTCACACTCTCTCTACACAACGCCTGCCACTGATGATCAAATCTGGCTGGATGATCAGGATAACGCTGATCTGTGTTTGCAAAAGTCAACACTGTGTTTCCTTCAGACAGACAGAGCCAGTTATTGACTGAGTTCAGATCCAGAGCCAACAGACGGGAATCTAATGGAGATAAACATATAATCGCTCATGATTAACATATTAACCATTTTGAAATTGTATGTATAAAACATATATATATATATATATATATATATATATATATATATATATATAAAGAATATCTCTTTGGTTTTGAGACTTTAGTCTTTGCAACTTCAGGGATCTTATCTATGCATGAACAGCTTGTAACACTCCAAAGAGAAAGGAAAACTGGTCACACTGTATATTAGGTGGCCTTAACTACTATGTACTTACATCAAAGAATAAGTACAATGAACTTATTGTGTTCATATTGTATTGCAAAACACTTTTACTGCTATTGAGGTGGTATATGGGTAAGGTTAGGTACAGGTTTGGTGGTATGGGTAGGTTTAAGGGATGGGTCAACAGTGTAATTATAAATGTAATTACAGAAATTAATTACAGATGTAATTACATATAGGTATTTTTTAAAATATAAGTACAATGTAAGAACAAGTATGTACACAATAAGTGCATTGTACCAAATGATTAATTTAAATGTAAGTACATATTAGTTAAGGCCACCTAATATAAAGTGGGACCGGAAAACTTGAAATCGCATCATATGACCCCTTTAAAACACTAATGTGTAAAACAGTAAAACTCAGTAACAGTAAAATGGATGTTAGACTTATGTGTGTTTTAGCAACTCACATCGTAGGAACTCCTTTCTGGTCTGATATTCAGGAGCACCTATGATCTGGATGGTTTTCACTTCAGACATCAAAACACATCTGCAGTTTAATTCTCACAGATAAATTGAACTATTTATTTATTTAATGAATGGTGCTGAACTCATTTCTGAGAATAAATGAGTATTTACCTGTTCCAGATATGTTTTCTATAGTCTCTCTGGAGAACTGGTGCAGTTTGTCCCTGAGTTGAAGCACAGTTTTCACTACAGCATCAAAAGACAGATGACAATTGACAGCTAAACCTGTTAAACCACGGATAGACCGCAAACTCTATAAACACAAACACAAAGACAAAAACACAAACTCCTTGTAAATACAGTAGCTGGTTAAAATCCTCAGTGTTCCTTAGTTCTCAATTACCTGAAGGAAATGAATATAATCATCTGTCTCTGAAAGCTGCTTCAGGTCAGCTTCTGTCCTCTTCAACTCATTGACCTCCAGTTCCAATCGTGCCAGTTGTTCTTCAGCTCGACTCACTGCAGCTCTTTCCTGACCTCTGATCAGCTGCATCACCTCAGATCGACGTTTCTCAATGGAGCGGATGAGTTCAGTGAAGATCCTCTCACTGTCCTCCACTACTGTCTGTGCAGAGTGCTGTTATAGGACACACATAAAATCACACAGTGTCTTCAGTGGGACAACAGTATAAGAACTCCAGCACTGGAGGAAATCTGGAGGAAAGAACTTTTCTTCTTCTCCAAACTCACCTTATGAGACTCCACAGCCTCTCTCAGCTCCTGAAGATCTTTCTCTTTCTGCTGGATTATTTTCTGGAAGTTTCTCTGTTTTTCCACCACATGTCTCTGCACAAAACAAAACAATGTTTAAATCAACACTAATATTGAATGTGAACACTAATGTACTAATGTTTAAATAAAAAAAAAAATAAATAAATACAATAAAAAAAAGCTATATTGTGAATTTTTATTACCATTTAAAACAATTTCAAAACACAATTAATTACATCAGTGTCCCTGATTGAGAGAAAAATCATAATAAATGAGAGAAATTTCATTACACTGTTATACCTGTTTCTCTGTCCTCGCTGCTGCAGTTGATACAGTGTCATGGTTTTTGTGTTCTTCCACCGAACACAACGTACAAATACACTGCTGGTCAGTATGACAGTAAATTTCCAACATTTTATCATGACGAGGGCAGATCATCTCCTGCAATCGTCCAGTGGCGTCCATCAGATCGTGTTTTCTACCTCTGAAGAGATTCTCATGCTGTTCAAGATGATTTTGACAGTAAGAGCTTCGACACTCCAGGCACGATTTCACTGCTTTCTGTTTAATTCCAGTGCAGGAGTCACACTGAACATCTCTAGATCCACTGCGATGAACTGCAGGAGCAGCAGCTTGGATTCTCGTCTTCTTCAGTTTCTCCACCATTTTAGCAAGCACCACATTCTTACCTAAAACAGGTCTTGGTTTGAAGGTCTGTTTGCACTGAGGACATCTGTAGATTCCCTTCTGATCTTCCTGATTCCAGCAGTTTGTCATGCAGCTCATACAGCAATTGTGTCCACAGGCAATCGTCACTGGATCCTTCAGTAGATCCAGACACACTGGACAGCTGAACTGATCTTCAGCCCATGAGATACTGGCTTCTGCCATTTCACTGTATTAACACAGAGAGAGAAAAAGCAACAATTGTTTCATTTATTAGTGTGCTATTAAATATTCCAAACATTTATAGCAAGACACTAAAATGCCATAAAAATGGCACTAAAACTTAAAGAAACCCTTGATACAGAGCAAAATACAGTCACAGAATGACAGCTGTGAACTTCAGATGGGCACAATGAAAGCGTCGCTTGCCTGGGTTGCGGCCACACTGAGGTTGCGCTCTTTGAGACAGACTGCTCTCACTGCAAGAGCAAGAGTCTTGCACTGCTTCGCTCGTGGATCGCCTTCTTTCATGATGCTTCACTCTCATCCTCATGCAAATATGCTCAGAGGACTGGTTTTGGTAACACTTTATTTCAATAGTCCACTTTAGACATTCTACTAACAGTAAGTAACTTTGCAACTACATGTCAGCTAGCAGTCATTAGAGTATTAGTAGACTACTTAATATCTTCTAACATTTTATTTTGATGGGTCCTCAACATACAACATAGTGATTATGAGAAACTTTGCAAATATGTCAGCTTATTCTACTAACCCTAAATCTACCCTACTGAGAGTTAGTAGACATGTAGTTGCAAATTAATGAGAATTAGTTGACATGTAGTTGACATGTAGTTACAAAGTTACTTATAGTTAGTAGAATGTCTAAAGTGGACTATTAAAATAAAGTGTAACCCTGGTTTTTATCAGTGGATCTGGAAGACGCTTACTTTCACATCCAGATAATCCCTCATCACATACTGTTCTTGAGATTCGCTTTCGAGGGTGTGGTTTATCAATATACAGTACTGCCTTTCAGACTGTCTCTGACCCCACACACTTTTGAAGCCGCCGCAGCTGCCAATTGCAGCATGCACCCTACTGATGACCCGTAATGTAATATTGTATCTCTGACCAGCGTGTGGTTAAATATTGTTATTATTATATAATTGCGCATTGACAGACAAATCACATTGAAGGTTCATGATGTAACAGTTGAAGAGATTAATCTGAAAGAAAAACGTTTTATTGCCAAACAGGACAATTAATAGATATTTATACCAATATTTTAATTCAAGGGATGTTGTAAAATTTAAATAAAAGTAAGAATAAAAAATAAACTCCACAAAAAAATAACCCATCTCTGGTGTGTGCTGAACTCTCATATAAATTTGAAGGTTATGTATTCTTTGCACCTCTTCTGAACATAGACTTATGTGCAACAATAACTCACTCAGTGTTCATTAAAGGCAATATAGACCATATACATAAACTATTTTTTATTCTATTTTTCCATACATTATGATTTAAAATGGTGACAAGTCTACTTAAAATACCCTTTTCACCTTTTCATCTCTGTAATAATCTTTCCCTGCTGTTTTGAAAGTTGAAACATATTATCATAAATGATGTACAGTATTTTAAAAAGTTGGTGGTCAAAATTAAAACTGTTGGAGGATATAGATATTATTTCTGACAAAGAGTAAAAGAGAATGTGAATTACAGTATACTGTAAAGTGTTGTTCTACATTTTTAAATTAAATTCTGCAGTGTTTATTATAAGGAGGCTTGAATCCAAAACGTATGCCGAGTTCACACTGCACGATTTTCAAAATCATCGATTTGAACTTTATGACTTTACAATAGGAAGAATCATCGACGACAACTCTGTCTGATCCGCAAACTACAGCCAAACGCACACGAGAATAATGCAAGATCTGTAAAAAGTCCTCCACGAACATACAATAATTAACAAAGATGACTTCCTTGTTAACAGTATACTTCCACTGGGAAAATTTTATATAGCCTATACACAAATCTAAGTAGGCTACTTGAAAGTGAAACAAACGTTTTGTGCATTTTATAATGAGTTTATTTATTATAGCCTGCTACAAAAGCCCTCAAAGTGATAAAAAAAGAAAAACTGCAATACATCTTTTGTCCTTTATAAGAAGAATATATATATATATATATATATATATTTATATATATTATGTTTGTGGAAAGTAATAGTACTTTTACTTGAGTATATTTTCAGTACTCTTTCCACCCCTGCTGACAATCCGATCTTGAACTCACCTGTAGCCTGTCGAACTCAGTCAATAATCTCGAATAATGCAAGTGTTGGATGTGTGGATGATTGTGTGGATGATTTGGTTTTACTTAAAAAAAAGCCTGTGCTTTCAAAGTTTTCACAAACAACTACTCTGAGCAGAAATGCAGCTCTAAAAGTTTTAATTAGTGATGAAAAATAACTTAAAATGCAAAACTGTCAAAAAAAAAAAACATTTAGTGTATACATTCTATATTATAATAGCCAATTTTTCCATTTACTTTTGATTGTTAGAGTCAGAAAATCAGAAACGAACTAAGACATTCAGAATGAGACTCTTAAAACTCATAGAACCTTAATAAAGAGCAAAACACAGTCATATTAATATCACTGCATGTCAGACTCAGAACTCACCTTTATCAAGAGAAAATCACCAAATTCAGTGCCTTGACTCTTTAGCTGAATAAAGAACAAAGGATTTGTTGATCAATGTGAAAGTATCTGCAGCTTTTCTGATCGTTACTGATCTCTAAATAGAGGCATGGAGTCTTACAATTTCTGATTCCCGTAAGGTCACATCATCTACAGTAAATCAAAGCTACAAAGTTAATTCAAACAAAGTTCATTCTTTCAAACGTGCTTTACTTTAAATTTCTGATACCTCATATTTGATACTATTACACCTCATGTTTGCTTCAAAATGTGCATCATCATTTTATCTTCCACTTTCCTGGTGATACAAAACTAATATATTTTGTTTCTGAGCTAAATCTGTGCATGTCACTAAGAATGTGAGCAGTTATGTAATCAAATAAAGGGAAAAAAAAAACATTATGAAGCACAAAATATATGAAAAATATATGAACATGAGGAGCATGTACATGTAAATGAAATCACATTAGATGTGATATGAATCATATGTGGTTACATATGATTTTGCATGTAATAAAAGTTTGTTTAGAGAGTCAGCATTTAATGGTTGTTGCTGGGACGTAAAAATGTTAACAACAGGTACAATTTCTTTCTTTTTTTTTAAGTCATGCAGAAGAAGATAACACTTTGGATACACAGTGGCAAGCAAGAATAAGTTTGTAAACTAACCAGCTTTTGTTACTAAATTCAAGGGATTCACCCAATTCCCCCAGACCTGTGAATGATTATTTACTGTATTTACTGTATTTTTTACTGTATTTTTAAATGTGAAAAATACAATTATTTGTGTCATTAGTTTAATCAGATAGTGTTTGTCTACAATTGTTCCAATTTTGATCAATTACATTTTGAGTAATCAATGTAGATATTTTTGAATAGTTCACAAACTTGTTCTTGCCACTGTATTTATTAAAACATTTTATTCAGTGATTTGAAAGCTTTTTCTGACAAAGTGTTACATAACTTAACACAATCTCACACACTTTCTACATTCATTATCAGCTCCTTTCATAAAGTCATCATTCTACTCAAATGATTATAAGTTTTGCTCTTAACAGATCTGTGATTATTATAAGCTCGCAAGTGGTATTTCTGATTACTGATACTGATTCATCATGTAATGTGACAAAATAATCTATTCAACCTCTATATGATTTATTTGGTTAGACGACACAGTTTAATCGTTGAGTGTCTATCTAATCCAAACACAGCATACAGCGGCTGAGCGAATGTGGTCTGGACTCTGTGGATGAGGCCCATTGTGTCAGAGACACTGTAGAAGGACAAAATCCCTGCGCTGTGATCCACATACACTCCTATTCTACTGGACATACGGGTTACAGGAAGAACAGTCTCAATGTTTTTGTGCCAGAATGAGCAATAGTCTGGCGAGCAGAACAAACTCCAGGACTGATTGTTACGTCCAACTGCACTCTCAGGACCGTCTCCCTTCCTGCTGATGCTCTTATATGTCACTCCTATATCTACTCCTGATCCCCCATCACCGCTCCACTCCACCTCCCAGTAACAGCGTCCAGTCACACTCTCTCTACACAGCGCCTCTGCCCAAGATTCAAATCTGTCTGGATGATCAGGATACTGCTGCAGTGTGTCAGTGACAGTGATCACTGTGTTTCCCTCAGACAGACGGAGTAAATTATTCACTGAGTTCAGATCCAGAGTAAACAAACGGGAATCTGTTGAGGAAAAACACACAATCATTTGTGATCTTCTTTTATTAATATAACAAAGTTTTTTTATGCTATTCCACATACTGCAAATCAAAGGCTATGAAAAACAAATGTACAAATCTATGCTACATGTGCAAAAAAGTATAACATTTCTTTTTCAATAAAACTTTATTAGTAACAGAAATAACGCAAAATTGTAAATATTTCAGAAGCTTTTTTCAGATTTTTTGTTACTTTTCAATAAAGACTGTGAATGTTGTAGTTCCCTTTTGATTTTGTTCACTTTCTAATGCTATGGTGTAACTCTGTTTCTCTGAAATACTGAGGCCTGACTGAATGATTGTGCACCTGCACAAACAAATGGCATTTCAGCCCACCAGTCTTTGCATCTGCTCTGCCCTATCCAGGACATCTCTAAGGGTAGTTAATGCAATAGCGTTGGCCTGTGCCTCCTTGGGACTACAGTGGCCTGTTGGAGTAAGAGCCCACTCCACCAAGAGAATGGCCTCCTCCTGGACTTAGTCAGGCGGGGTATCCATTGATCACATCTGCATGGCTAGTCCTCACTGTCCACCTTTGCCAGGATATAATCTAAATGTCCCTGCTCTTCAGGCATGGATTTTGTCTGCTAAACTGTTCTTTTTTCCCCCTTTGACCAAACTTTTGCAAAATGTCTGCACTCTATGGCCAAATGCGTTTTTCCATCACTGTCACATATGCGACCATGGACCATGGTCTTTTAAAAATAAATTTTTTATTGAGATTTATACATCATCTGAAAGCTGAATAAATAAGCTTTCCATTGATGTATGGTTAGGACAGGACAATATTTGGCAGAGATACAACTATTTGAAAATCTGGAATCCGAACGTGCCAAAAAATCTAAATATTGAGAAAATCGCCTTTAAAGTTGTCCAAATTAAGTCCTTAGCAATGCATATTACTAATCAAAAATAAATAAATAATACAAAAAAAAGTTTTGATATATGCTGGGAAATTTACAAAATATCTTCATGGAACATGATCTTTACTTAATATCCTAAAGATTTTGTGGTCCAGGGATACATATGCAAATAAATCATAATGAAGGTTTGTTTATAGTTATTTTCATCTTTTTTTTTTTGTTGTTGTTGCAGCCAATGCATTTTAAAAACACAAATGAAATGCCATTTATACCATAAATTTATAGTAAAACAACACTCCCACTTAGACTGGATTTCTGATAGGTGTGAATTCATATTGACTTACATTGTAGGAAGTCCTTCCTGGTTGGATATTCAGGAGTAAGAAGGACCTGGGCCATTTTCACTACAAACACCAAAAACATCTGCGGTTTCATTCTCACATCAAGAACAAATTAAATCTACATCTATATATTTAACCCTTGTGCAACCTTATGGACATTTTTGTCTATTTTAGTGGGGTTTTTTTATATAATTTTACTGTGTCAATGCTAACTGCATAAATTTTGGCTCAGGTGTGTATTTTTATTGGAATTTTTATATTTCACCCTCATTTCCTTTAATAAATCTATTTTACACTAGGTACAAAAAATAGTTCCTCTCAGGACCTTTTGAACAAAAGTGTCTATGTCTACATGTTCGTTAAAAGTTAGATTTCCGTGGAGCCATCTCAGTCATTTTACTTTTTATGTAAATGTCATAGACTGATCTGGATAATACCATTGCAGCTTGGCTTCCAGAATGTACACATTTTAACTGGACTCAGCATTGTGCTCACACTTCAGTGACGGAGGTAACATGTGAAAGAATCACAAGCAAAGTACTGTACTCAGACAGATTAAGAAATTAGCACAACTATGCAAAATCTGTAGTAGCTTGATTGCAGCTTGACTCAGTGAAACCTGAGAAATATACCTGTGGAAGAAATCTTTTCTGTCTCCTCTCTGCAGAACTGCTGCAGTTTGTCTCTGAGCTGAGAGACGGATTTTGCTACATCATCAAAAGTTAGATGAGGACTGAGAGTGAAGCCATCTGTAGATCCAGAGAGAGAGAGACTGATGGGAAACTCTACAGTAACAAAAAGACAAAAACATAAACTTAACCAGACTGAACCTTGATATAGTCCCCATCCTGCATGTATGAAAAGATCTCTGTTACTTGGAGGAAATGAATATGATCATCTGTTTGTGAAAGCTGTGTCAGCTCGGTGTTTCTCCTCCTCAGATCATCAATCTCCTTCTCCAGTCGCTCCAGTTGTTCTTCAGCTCGACTCACTGCAGCTCTTTCCTGATCTCTGATGAGCTGCTTCACCTCAGATCGACGTTTCTCAATGGAGGGATGAGTTCAGTGAAGATCCTCTCACTGTCCTCCACTGCTGTCTGTGCAGAGCGCTGATAGACACATATTACAATCACACAGTGTCTTCAGTGGGACAACAGTATAAGAGCTCCAGCACTGCAGGAGAGACTCAAACTTTTCTTTTTCTCCAAACTCACCTTATGAGACTCTACAGCCTTTCTCAGCTCCTGAATATCTTTCTCTTTCTGCTTGATTATCTTCTGTAATTCTCTCTCCAAATGTCTCTGCAGAAAACAAAACTATGATTAAATCAACACGACCATTCAAAAGTCTGAGGTCAGCAAGAGTTTTTACTATTTTGGGGAAAAAAGAATCTTCTTCTTTTGCTTATGAGATACATTATGCACCTGTTTAATAGATTCAGAAGTACCTGTTTATTTTTTCTTTCTGCTGCAGTTGATACAGTGTCATGATTTTTGTGTTCATCCACCAAACACAGCATACATATACACTGCTGGTCGGTACGGCAGTACATTTCCAGCATTTTATCATGTTGAGGACAGATCATCTCCTGCAGGCGTCCAGTGGCGTCCATCAGATTGTGTTTTCTACCTCTGAAGAGATTCTCATGCTGTTCAAGATGATTTTGACAGTAAGAGCTTCGACACTCCAGACATGATTTCACTGCTTTCTGTTTAATTCCAGTGCAGGAGTCGCACTGAACATCTCCAGGTCCAGTGTGATGAACCGCAGGAGCAGCAGGAGTAGCAGGAACAGGAGCAGATTGGAGTTGCGTCTTTTTGAGTTTCTCCACCATTGCAGCAAACACCACGTTTTTACCTAAAACTGGTCTTGGGGTGAAGGTCGTTCTGCACTGAGGACATCTGTAGGTTCCCTTCTGATCCTCCTGGTTCCAGTAGTCTGTGATGCATCTCATACAGTAACTGTGTCCACAGGGAATCGTCACTGGATCCTTCAGCAGATCCAGACACACTGGACAGCAGAACTGATCTTCAGCCCATGAGATACTGGCTTCTGCCATTTCACTGTATTAACACAGAGAGATGATCCACACTCCAGCTCGACAGCTGACTTCCTTCTTTAAACTTTATTTATCTTCCTGATTGATTACTACTTGCGAAACAGGTTTTTCTGCAGGGAGTGATTCAGTACAGCTCTAAAAGGAGAATATGCATAAACACAAATAAAATAATAATAATAATAATGATAAAATCAATGAATGTAAACTCATGCTGAAAGTTTAAAAATTATGTATATCCAAATACAAAGGCTGTGTGACAAATCTAACAGAATAATTACTTACTATTACATAATGTTACCATCAAACAGCTCATAGGGGGTGCTAAAAAACTAATTAAATTGAGTGAAAGTAATGAAGGCCTATAAGCTTCAGCTAACTAAATAGCATGCAAATTCAGCCACCTTGTGTTCCAATTAATATAGGCCTGTTACATTCTTCTTATTATTAGGCCTATTATTATTATTAGGTTACTTTTATTATTAAATTAGCTATATGAAATTATTGCCCCGCGATAATTTCATAGCGCATTACCGCATGATGCGTTGTGAGAATAATTAAAGTTTAGGCTATTAGCTTGTTTTTCACTACACTGGCCACAAGAGAACTATTAAGGGAATAATTTAAGACAGTTATATACCGTTATCAGCAAATGTTGAAGTAGTTTCGTCTCTCGTTGTCTCAGAGAATATGCGCCGTTAATGCAGCGTTAGAAAGCTCCGTCAGTTTTTTTTTTTTTTTTTTTTACTTTCACTTTCTCTATAGTGAATTGACTGACGTTGCTTGTGTTGCTTGACCCCGCCCTCCCGCATAATATAAATTATGTATAGGCCACATAGGCACTTTTTTTTTTTTTTTAGATTTTTAACATTTATTTTTCAATAAAAGTGACACCAAAAACAGGAACATCATTAGGAAATCCTTCTGTGCCAGGGCCAAGCAAGTTTCTGATGTGGCTGATTCAAGCCCCGCCCTAGCGCAGCCACTGTTAGTGACAAAAAAATACTTAATAGGCTACTGAAGAAAAGCTGACAAAACAAGCATCTAGAGTTCAGAGTTCTTATATTTTCTATGTTCTAATCAAGGGATGGATCTAGAAAATTATTTTTAAGGTGGCAATGGTTGGTATGAGGATTGTGAGGGGTGGCAACACCAAAGCAAACAAGCATTGAAACATCTATACTTATTCTATAGTATATCATCTATACAATAACTATACTGCAATTTTAAAAAAATATCGCCACCAGCAGCAATGGCCCATGTGCATGATTAGCGATCTAACTGAAGTGAATCTCATAGTGTGTTTTTTCAGGAAAGTCCAACTTGAATCTCCACTGAAAGTTAGGGTTTGATAAAACATCAACACACGGTTGTCAAAAAAGGGCAACTGACTTTCAATAGAAATCACTCCCTCTTACTGTCTAAACGAGAAGTCAGAAATAGCCCTCTAAACATATTTACTGTCATATGTGATCATATGTGGTGTAAGTGTGGACTTATCAATATTTTATATTTAGATCAAATGCATTTCATAGGATGTCAATTCCAAATGAATTTGAAGATATTTGCAGCTCAAACTTTATACTTTGTTCATACTTCATACTTTGTTATAGTATTCATGTTTGTTTTTTGCAGTTAAGAATTTGGTTTGGTATTTAATATCTATTTTTCTTTTGTTTTGTGGCAACAAGTTTGCTGGTGTTATTTGTGATTTAATTGTCTGCTTAATTTCCTTTTTCTTTTGTTGTATTTGGGGGAGCTGGGGCTTGGAGAAGGCAGGCTGGCTGTTCCCGTGCAGAAATATCCCACTTTACCAAAGTGGTGTGGATTTGCAGTGAATTTCCTGGGGTGTGAGTGTGGTCTTGTGCACGTGTAGGTTTTCAGTAGTACGGGCCCTATTGAAGCCCGGTGTCTAGCCTCCTCCCTATTGCGATGCCCCTGCTCTTTTGGGTTTTTGTTGTTTTGTATGCTTTTCATGGCAGTTTGTTGCATCTGCTGTGCACAGTTTTCCCTTTTCCTCATTGAACAAGATTCATTTTAATTGAGAAAATGTTTAATAAAGATTTGTTACTTTTATACAAGGTATTTACATCTCTGGGTCATTCTGTGAGAGGGGGCGAACCTGTGGGTTTCCCCGGGTGTTAACTTCACAATCATGGCGTAGTCATGATTGTGTGATTTAGTAGCATAGTTTCAATGTTTAGTAATTTCTTTAACCCTTTGTAACTTTCCATCTTGACACATAGAGAAACAAGTGTTAATGATAAATCCCCTGTGATGTTTGTACTGGCTACTGTATACAGGCCACCAGGCCACCATACAGATTTTATGGTTAGTGCTAGCTGCAGATAAAGTCTTGACTTGACTTTCTCTGGATGTTCTCGCTGGCTCAGAGGTCACTGAGGATGAAGAGACCACAGCAACATCCGGTCCAGATGAGGCAGTAAGGGCAGGTGGAGTGATGGAGCGTCTCATCCATGACACTGGACCATGACACTGTGGACTTCTCCATCCTCACCAGTCTGCAGACATTTCAGATCCTACAAAGATGCACAGACACAATACAAAAGCAGCCAATTTAACAGCAGAATGTCATTTGATTTCTGTATTAGAAGTAACAAAATGATCTTACTTTATATTTTTGTTTCAGGTTTTCCTTTTTTTCACAAATGTCGCCATCTCCTTTCCTTGCAGGTCCCGCTCCACCACAAAAGATCTGCAGCAAAGGCACAGGAATCAAGATTCAGAAAAGTGCTTTAATAATTCTGTTTGAAATGACAATAATTAAAATAAACTACAACTTAAGATTTAAAAGATGTTTAATTCATTTTATCAGTATACTCACTGAGAGCCTTTGATAGCAGCATTTCTTCATCAGTCACTCTGCACCAGATAAACATGTGTCTCATCTGTCCCTGTAACATCCAGACAAGATTCAAGTCACCATTGTGATTTATCTGCTCAATACTGCATTTACATGTTGCGGTAGTTGCTGATGTGTTAACTCACTTTTTAACTATTTATCAATTTATCAACAGTACTAATAGACAAATAAATAGCTATCTAAATAGCATGCAAATTCAGCCACCTTGTGTTTATATATATATATATATATATATATATATATATTAGTGCTGGGCATAGATTAATCTAGATTAATCTCATCCAAAATAAAAGTTTTTGTGTACATAATATATGTGTGTGTGTTGTGTATATTTATTATGTATATATGAATACACACCCATGTATGTATATATTTAAGAAAAATGTGTTATGTTTATATATTAAATATATTTATATATCATATAAATTATATTAATATAAATATATACATGTAAATACATAAATATATACTGTATGTGTGTGTCTTTATATACACATAATAAATATTCACAGTACACACAGATATATTATATAAACGAAAACTTTTATTTTGGATGAGATTAATCTAGATTAATCTATGCCCAGCACTAATATATATACAGCAGCTTCGAAAAGGGCATATTTTACTTTTTTTTCTGTGGTATTAAACTTCTCATATGCCACTGTTATTAGTAATATAACTTCTAATGCCAAATTATAATAAATAAAGTGCCAACAATTCTTACTACTATTTCACAGTGGCATAGCGGACGGGCACGCAGGGCACGCGCTGCTGTGGGGCCCTGCGATAACCTCCCCGTGCTGAGTTGCGTCGTATCGTGTCGACAATAGCAGAGATATTGTCAAAAGCATCAAAAATGCGCAATATTAAGAGGATTTAGCATTTCCAATTAATATAGGCCTGTTACATTTTTCTTCTTATTAGGCCTATTATTATTATTAGGTTACTTTTATTATTAAATTAGCTATATGAAATTATTGCCCCGCGATAATTTCATAGCGCATTACCGCATGATGCGTTGTGAGAATAATTAAAGTTTAGGCTATTAGCTTGTTTTTCACTACACTGGCCACAAGAGAACTATTAAGGGAATAATTTAAGACAGTTATATAAAAAGAGATAACTTATGTTTAGTTACTTCATGTAGACGTATTTATATTTACATTACCTATATTCAGGTAAAGCAGTGTTGACAACAGTGAATTCTACATAATAACAAATACATCACTTACTCAGATGTCTATTTCATGTCTATTAGATGTGCCCATCTGCAATTATTTTAGAACATTTTCCTGTCACAAATCAAAAACAGACATTTAGTAATTGTCTTTAAGATGTATATGGTTTATGTAAATACACTCTGGTGACGTATGTATGCTTGCTGGATCTCCCCTGTTCGCTATACATAATAAAACGTGTTTTTACCGCAAAATCACAAATATACTATACTGTTTAGCGTTTACACATTAAGCAATTCAACAGTTTGCTACAGTAGTTCAACAAATGCGACTTTAACATAAGGAACCATGTTTTAGTTTTTAATACTCACATTTCTAAATTGTACTGCTGTTCTCCGTCCTGTTGGATGTTGACGTATCCTCTCCAGTGGGCTTCTGGGACAGAAAAGTGTCCATCGATGAACACTTCAGAAACTGGGCTGAAGCAATAAGAAATCCGGGGATTTCTCGCCTACTCTTTTATGAATACTGAGGTTTCGAATGTACTTCTTTCTTCACGTACTCTTTTTTCCTACTTTAATGTACAGTGGGGCAAAAAAGTATTTAGTCAGCCACCAATTGTGCAAGTTCTCCCACTTAAAAAGATGAGAGAGGCCTGTAATTTTCATCATAGGTATACCTCACATTGTAGGATTTTTAAAGAATTAATTGGTAAATTCCTCGGTAAAATAAGTATTTGGTCACCTACAAACAAGCAAGATTTCTGGCTCTCACAGACCAGTAACTTTTTCTTTAAGAGGCTCCTCTGTCCTCCACTCGTTACCTGTATTAATGGCATCTGTTTGAACTCGTTATCAGTATAAAAGACACCTGTCCACAACCTCAAACAGTCCAACTCCAAACTCCACCATGGCCAAGATCAAAGAGCTGTCAAAGGACACCAGAAACAAAATTGTAGACCTGCACCAGGCTGGGAAGACTGAATCTGCAATAGGTAAGCAGCTTGGTGTGAAGAAATCAACTGTGGGAGCAATTATTAGAAAATGGAAGACATACAAAACCACTGATAATCTCCCTCAATCTGGGGCTCCACGCAAGATCTCACCCCGTGGGGTCAAAATGATCACAAGAACTGTGAGCAAAAATCCCAGAACCACACGGGGGGACCTAGTGAATGACCTGCAGAGAGCTGGGACCAAAGTAACAAAGGCTACGATCAGTAACACACTGCGCCACCAGGGACTCAAATCCTGCAGTGCCAGACGTGTCCCCCTGCTTAAGCCAGTACATGTCCGGGCCCATCTGAAGTTTGCTAGAGAGCATTTGGATGATCCAGAAGAGGATTGGGAGAATGTCATATGGTCAGATGAAACCAAAATATAACTTTTTGGTAAAAACTCAACTTGTCGTGTTTGGAGGAGAAAGAATGCTGAGTTGCATCCAAAGAACACCATACCTACTGTGAAGCATGGGGGTGGAAACATCATGCTTTGGGGCTGTTTTTCTGCAAAGGGACCAGGACGACTGATCCATGTAAACGAAAGAATGAATGGGGCCATGTATCGTGAGATTTTGAATGAAAACCTCCTTCCATCAGCAAGGGCATTGAAGATGAAACGTGGCTGGGTCTTTCAGCATGACAATGATCCCAAACACACCGCACGGGCAACAAAGTAGTGGCTTCGTAAAAAGCATTTCAAGGTCCTGGAGAGGCCTAGCCAGTCTCCAGATCTCAACCCCATCGAAAATCTTTGGAGGGAGTTGAAAGTCTGTGTTGCCCAGCGACAGCCCCAAAACATTACTGCTCTAGAGGAGATCTGCATGGAGGAATGGGCCAAAATACCAGCAACAGTGTGTGAAAACTTTGTGAAGACTTACAGAAAACGTTTGACCTCTGTCATTGCCAACAAAGGGTATATAACAAAGTATTGAGATGGAATTTTGTTATTGACCAAATACTTATTTTCCACCATAATTTGCAAATAAATTCTTTAAAAATCCTACAATGTGATTTTTCTGGATTTTTTTTCCTCATTTTGTCTCTCATAGTTGAGGTATACCTATGATGAAAATTACAGGCCTCTCTCATCTTTTTAAGTGGGAGAACTTGCACAATTGGTGGCTGACTAAATACTTTTTTGCCCCACTGTATGTAAGTAGGCATATTAGGATGCAAATTAAGTATACGTGCGTCCGAATCTCACGAGAATTAGTGCACCAGCCAGGTAATTCTCGCCTACTCTTTTATGAATACTCAGGATTCAAGTATACTCTTTTGCTCACCTACTGCTTTTTGCCTTCTATATAGTATGGAAGTCTGTGGTTTCGAACGCACCCTGCAACTCGGATCGGAATCGGGGGCACAAAAAAACCTGATCAGGACATCCCTAGTGTCATTACTGGGACCAGTGTACTGACAGTTTCTTCCACCACAATGTTCACATCATCCCCCTTAACATTTTTTGTATATTTTTTGGGGGTGGCTTCAATCAAGAGTTGTACTGTCCACTGCTCTTCCAGCTCATTACATTATAACTTGAGCCTAAAATTATGAAGGTTGGTCTAAACATTCAGCAACTTCTTACTGACCTGTGGTTGTGGCATACTATGGCCCATTGTCCAGTTTTGTGGTATTTGTGGCATTTCTTTCCTTGCAGGGCAAAGCTCATCATTTGCATGCAGTGCATTTCCACATTTTCTTTTTTTTTTTTTAACCTTTATTTAACCAGTTTTTCATGACCATAGGCTCAAATTTTGTCTTTATACTTATGCTGTCCACTTACAGGTTATTTATTTGTCCTGACAACTGCCCTGACAGCACCCACTGTCTTTCCTTGCATACTTGTGTGGCTACTTCCTCTTGATTGCTGGACAGTTTGTATTGAACAGAGGTGGAAAGTAACGAATTACATTTACTTGCGTTACTGTAATTGAGTAGCTTTTTTGTGTACTTCTACTTTTTAAAGTAATTTTTAAAACCTGTAATTTTACTTTTACTTAAATATATTTTGTTTGAAGTATTGTACTACGCTACATTTTAAAACACATTAATTACTGAGTAAAAAAAAAATCACTCCCTGGAAACTACTACAGTAAATAATGGGCAGGAGAACAAACTGGCGCTAAAATCAGAAGAAAGATGCAGACAGACAAGACAGGCGTTAATGGTGCAGACCCAGCTGAAAACCAAACCCCGTTGTAATCTGCTGAAGTTGAACTCGAAGAAAATGAAGTGAACCCCTGGCCATGTTTATGCACTATTATGCAGTGTAAGCTGTGTTTGCCTAGGGAGACCAAACTAGCAGCTTATAAATATCGACATCAACCCTTCGCAACTTGAGTAAAGTTGGTTTTATATTCCCACATTCACAACATTCACACATTTCCGCGTTCAATAACTTTCTAATTATATGTGCAATAAAGTTATTTTTTGCAAATTCTAATCAGCGACATCATTGTCAACCTACTACATTTTTTTCACAATCGATCAAAATGGGCAAGTATTGTTTTAATGTCCAATGTAGTGTGGTTAACAAAGTAATTGAATGCAGAAGTCCGAATGTGCAAATATAAAACCAACTTTACCCAAGTGTGCAAGGGTGTGCGATATATCGTCTGCGATAATATCGTAATTGTTGTTTTAACGATGTGCGATTTGACATTATCAGTATTTAGTCAAAAACCAAACAAAACACTCCTACAGAGTGCCATGAAGTCTTGTAGATTAGTGCGTGTGTGCATTTAGAGTGCGTTCTTTCACTGCGTGATTCAGTCTGTTAAAATGCATTTAAAATTATCACGGAATTGAAAATATAGGGGCAGAAAATGTATATTTATATAATTTCATATAGTAAATCAATATCACATGAAGAGTGCCGTTTTTCACCAAAAATCAGCATGATTACATATTTTTTTACAACAGTTCAATAAACAAGAAGTTAATTAAGAGACTTGCGTTTTAGACACCATATTGCCTGTTTTTGCTCTATTTAGATAACAAAAATAATCCCAAACACAGCCACAGCACTGTTTTGCGTCTCTGAGCAACATGACGGTACACTGTAAAAAGTGATAAGTTGACTTAAAAAAATTGAGGAAACCCGTTGCAAGTAAATGATAATTAAAAAAATAAGTTAATTGAATTGTCAAGTTCACATTACTTTTTATATATATATATATATATATATATATATATATATAATTATTATGTATACTTAGGCAACGGGTTTCCTCAATTTTTTTAAGTTAAGTCAACTTTCACTTTTTACAGTGTAGGCACGTTCGACTTGCAGCGGCGCTGCGCAGAATGGTCAGTGTATGACATCAAAGTACCGCGAGAGCGATTCGAAAGCATAAGGATCCATCTGCTCTATTTTCGCTCTCTTGGTACTTTGATGTCATACACTGACCATTCTGCGCAGCATCAGGATCAGATGTATTTAATTAGGGTTATATCAATACTGTGTAGGGCTGTGGCCCTCCAGGAACTGAGTTTGACACCCTTGGCCTATCCCATTTTTGCCTCCCTCCCCCTGTTAAAAAGTAACTAAGTAATTGTTACTCTGAGTAAATTTTAAATGAGCTACTTTTTACTTTTACTTGAGTAGATTTTTAGACTGGTACTTTTACTTGTACTTAAGTAAAATTTCATTAATGTAATGGCACTTTTACTTGAGTAAAATATTTTCATACTCCTTCCACCTCTGGTATTGAATGTGAGATCGATGATTATTTGCTACCTATGAGAGAGTTTTTTGTCCAGAATGCCGCCCACTATTCGGTTGCGAATATCCTATGTGCCGAATTCACTGTGCTCAGACAGCTCGTACAACACTGATGAACACTTCTGCTTTTTCACCGGATTGTTGCATTCTCTGATGAAAACATGCACATTCATGAATGCTGTTTCTTCTCGGGAAAAAGTATTCATTAAACTTTCCCAGGACAACAGCATAGTCATTCTTCTTTGGTCCTTATAGAACACTGTCATTATTGCCAACCTGCAACCTCCATCACAGTCGCATGATCGCATCCACTTTCTCCTACATTCCCCATAGACATATCCCCGTCTCCCTTGTCACCCCAAGGTAAAAGGTGTGTTCGACTTGAAGCTGTGCTGCGCAGACCTATCGGTGTCTGACATCAAAGTACCATGAGAGCGATTAGAGAGCAGACAGCTCCATATGCTTTTGAATATCTCTCGCGGTACTTTGATGTCAAACACCGATCAAACACACCTAAAAGAACAGTACTGAAAACAATAAGAAATATATCACATGACACAAGACACAAACACAGTAGTCTTGTGTCAGTAACTTAAAAAAAAATCCTAGATATAGCCTAGCCACTGCACTTTTAGAAATATCTAAATTTGCCACCCACACTCACTTTTTGAGACATAATAAATATGATTCACAGCAATTATTTTGCTTTTTCACAGTGGAAGGGGGAAAATTGTGGCCTGTGCCTGCTGGTTATACTTCAGTAATAGTCGTAATCCCATTGGCTTGAACTCACATTTGCACTTTGGTTTGGGCGATTTTAATTTGGGTGTGCGCAAACAACTGAGCCCAACAGCCTAAAATGATTTAAAGAGAAGTGTTTGATTATTATAAATGAATGCTGTTAAACAGATTTTTTGTTTTGTTTTAAAAAGACCATTTTTATTCTCAGACTTCTTTAAAATAGGCTATTGCATGACAAATAATGTCTCAAGTGCAACCAATTGTGCAACCATCTGTTTACTTCCGCTTTGTTCATTCAGATAAAGCGAAACTAACACAATTGAACAAATATTCGAAAAGAGACTCAAAAAAACCCCATAAAAGTAGGTTTAAAACTTGAATAAACCCTCAGTAAAGAGCAAAACACAGTCACCTGGACCCCCACAGGTGATTCCAGTCAGATTCTAAACTCACCTGAGCAGAGAATATGAGCAGTAATCATCAAAAAATTTATAGAAATTGTATGAAGACGAAAAGCCTGATATATGCTGTATGCATGTAAATTTTAAGACCATATATGTTTCTTGAATCACATATACACATTTGTTAGATGTTAGAAACAGAGTAGCCTACATATACAATAATGCAATGAATACTGTCAGAAGAAAACATTGTAAATGAGTCAATAGCCTAAAGATTTCTATTTTTTTTTTCAACCACAAGAGGAAATAGTGAACTAAAAACAAGTCAGAGAAATCTATGCACACAATAATACAGTAACAGACACAAAACACAATTTGTTTTAAACAAATAATTGAATTAGCAAAAGAGATATTGGCCCAAAAATTTATCTGTTTACGATTTAATTATGATTATTAAATCACATTTATGATTTTGTAGCAAAGTGGCTAGTTAATAGGGACTACGCCACCCCGAAATACCGGGGAAAAATCAACCAAAGAATTTGACACACAAATACGTTCCACTTAGAAAAGGCAAGAGGCGTGAGTTTCCGTTCAATGTAAATAATTATTTTATTCAGACTAAAATTATTAAACAATTTTAAAACCCATCAACAACATTAAGTTGTCTTGGTCAAATAAGAAAAGAAAAGGATAATTGATGATCGTTGCAGGGGCTGAGGCTTCCTATATGAAGAACAGGCTAGTAAGGTAATGCACCCAAAGGAAAAAAAAGAAATCCCAGTCAATCAGAAATCACATCCACAAAATTCACTGCAAATAATAACCAAAATAGTGACACAGCAATAATGGCACCCCTTGTTAGAGTGAATGGGGTGCAACCCAAAAACCCAGCCTGCTTCTGAGAAACACTCAGCTCCTGCAAAATACAAAAGAAAAAGAAGATTAGTTACACAAACAAATTAACCAAAATACACATTGAAAACACAAATAAATTATACGGTCACCATAACACAAAGATGACTAACTCAGTACCAATCAGGATCATAAGGTTTCATAAATGACCGAGATCACCAATACCGCAAAGCGGTAATCACTCTAATTAATAGAAACTGGTACAAAGAGGTTCGGGCTATATTCTGGGCTCGGAGCCCTCCCCCAGGACAGCACGCCAAAATATGCTTAGCAATTGCTATCAGATTAGATGTAATGGTGAACTTGTGAAATGCAAATAAAGGCACTTCCGGTTCATCAGAATACCGAGTAGTGAGCGTGTGTTTTCTTCCGTATAAATATATTTACCGGTTATCATACGCAAAATGGCTGCGCCAACAGTTAGGGGACACCGGAGAGTGTTGTAACACGGGGTTAAACTGGCTGCACACTAGACGATTTTCAAATCTTAACCGATTTTAAAACCATGAGAGACCAGACATGAAGACAGTTCAACTGATTTTTAACCTTATAATCCGATAATTCGAGCAGACCGCGAGACTGCACACTTGAAAATTGTAGGAACAATTTCACAGTGGCACGTAATCTCACGGAGACTCGCAAGATCAAACGTGACTAGAAAAGAAAAACAAATAAGAGGATGGACGTTGTCAGCTGCCTCTCCTGGTGCGCGTTCTGTTTCACAGTGAAAAACAAAGTATACAAAAGAATATTGATGTTCTCTGCTTTACGGCATGTTTGTGGCTGCCAGTTTCAGCTGTAGAGGCACACAACATCCAGTGAGTGAAGCTTGCTCGCTCTCATTGCTATCGCGGGTATCAAGTCAAACCACACCCATCCCCAATCCCCCCATTCGGGGGTGCAAATCGGGCTTAAAATCCTCTAGTGTGCGGCCAGCCTTAGTTGTAACACGGTCAGTTTGACAAGTCAGAAAAGAGCTGTGGTCATGTCATCAATATCATACACTCCATTCACTTTTTTTTTATGTTACAGAAGAAGTGGCATGTGAATGTGAGCAACATTGTAGATTTTATGACCAAAAAAATGATTTTCAGGAAAGAAACCAATATTTGTCATTAAAATTATTTTTTGCCTAGCAATCATTGTGTTGTAGATAAAATCTTTTGACTTACATAACCTAAAGTAGCTGTTTCTCTAGTTTAATTTGATACTTTGCATTCATGCAAACTTAAACCCCACATGCTAAAACAGTTAGCTATGTTATGGCTGTTTGGGGTGGGGATAGTTGTACCAGTTCATTAAAAATGTTACTACCAACTCTTAATGATTACAATGAGTCCAGTTATCGGTAACACTTTACAATAAGGTTCATTAGTTAACATTAGTTAACAACATTAGTAAACATGAACTAAGAATGAACAATACTTCTACAGCATTTATTAATCTTAGTTAATGTTAATTTCAGCATTTACTAATGCATTATTAAAATCACGAGTTGTGTTTGTTAACATTAGTTAATGCACTGTAAACTAGCATGAATAAACAATGAACAATTGTATTTTCATTTATTAACATTAACAAAGATTAATAAAGATGAATAAATAGTGTAATAAATGCATTGTCTATTGTTTGTTCATGTTAGTTAATACATTAAAAGTGTTACCCAGTTATCCAATCACATCCTCTATTGAGGCAAAGTCATGTGAGGTTTTTGTTGCACATCAAGGGATTTATGTAAAATGTGTTTCCATCATAGTTTATGCGCATAACTTTTTATTGGACAAAAACACTATCCGCCTCAAATGAGCACATACAGGTTTTTTTTTTTTTTTTTGTGCACATTTTTAGAATTTCTGCGCATCTTGACATTTCCATCCAGCATTCCAAAATTCACATAAAAATAGGTAGATGGCGACACAGCTAGTGACTGAACCCTTATGTGACAGGAACATAGTACACACACAAACACACAGCAATTGTTTTTGTGCTAAATTTAAAAGCAATACAATATAATGTTTTTTGTCACTTTAAATGGTTCACTTTATTCAAAACTGATTATTTTTTGTTCCTCAATAAAGTTTTTGCATAAATTGGCAGTGTGGGTCTTATTTCAGCAAATTACTTCACACTGTTACATCTATCCCCAGCCTGTGTTAGGTTGTACAGCGGAACTCTTTGTATTTAACATTAACTCACACAATCTGTGATTGTGCAGTACACGTCCAAGTGAGTTTTATTTGTAGTAGACAAATGTGGCTACGATATATCAAAGTTTGAGAGATCTAGCACAAACAACCACTGAGTTACTGATGATCAAACAAAAAGTGTTACTATCATGCCTCTCCCCTATTATAAGTAAACCACGGTAACCACAAATTAACCATGGTCTCACTACACTAACCATAGTTTAACCATGGTATTTGTAGCAAAACTGGTTACAAATGGTAATCAATACTCCAAAAATCATTAGGCTACTACACATTTACTAAAATAAAACCATGGTTATTTGTCGTAAGGAGAGATTGTTCGGATCGTTCCTACACCCTGTTAATCTTGAGGAAGAAAACAAATTTCTAACACCTTTGCACAAACAGCGCATGCGCGTGAGTTCACATCAGAAATGCAGCTCTAAATGTTTTAATTAGTGACGAAAATAACATGCAGTAGCCTATAACGTGATGCCGTCAAACGAAACTTCCGTAGTTTTTAGAATAGGCCTAATTCTACATGGGACATTCCACCGAATGGATGACATTTGCTTCCAAAACTCTTAAAAAAAATAAATAATTTTCTATATTTTTTAAAGACTGATTCTAGTAATACACATATTTAACTATTCAAAATCTGTATTGGTCAATCTCAGGTAACTTTATTTAATGTTTTACACAATTATTAAGTGGAAGATGGATGCATTTATCTCAGTCCTGTTACCAAAATTCTAATGTCTTTTAAAAAGCATGTTTAAAATGATGTCAACAAATTCCTTAATTTTCCCCTCAGGCAGGTGTTTATTTTAATGAAATTGTTGGTTTCATGGTCAAAAAACATTATTTTTATCATAAAAAGTCACTATTTATGTACACAAGGTGTATTTTTCTTAAGTACACAAACCCATTTTTTTTTTTAAAGGCAACTCAAACCTCAAGCTTATCAATTTTCTATGATGCAATTTATTAAACAATAGGATCAATTATGAACCAAACTTAATTTAAAAAATAATGGTTTAACTTTATTTTTTAAAGAAAAAACTATTTAGTAACAGGAATGAAACTGGTAACAGGAAGGAGTATCCATTATATTAGTATACAGGTTTGACTACACATGTGAGGTGTTAATGTCTGCAATGATACAGTAAAAGTGTTGAACATTGACTAGTGAGCTGACCTCACTGCTAAAAAAAGCCAAATCATGTTTCTATTTAAATGTAGCGGTCTGTTGAGGTTTTTGTTAGGGTTATGTTTAAGGGTAGAGGACAGGTTATAAGATAGTATATAAATAACTAAAAAATAATAAATATTAAATTAAAATTAATATTAAAAATAATAAACATAAATAATATATTTTCAGTTTTTCTGTGGATACTGTTTTCTTATCACAGCTCACACTCAAATGCCATTCCATATATGAGTCTAATACATAATTGCCACAGGACAGAAATCATACATTTTCTGTCATACTTGCAGGAAAGTAATATAAAACAACAATGTAGGAACAACCATAGGTTTTCTCTGGGCAAAAGCATTGTCTCAGTGTGGATAGAAGGCCAAAACGTTGAGAAAAAGATGCATTTTCAAATGTATCTAGATTAATATGGATGTAGCCTAATATTTACATTAATAATTCTGATGACACTACTCACTCCTGTTACTTTTACTCAGTTACTATATATAAGTATAGGATATGAGTAACAGGACTGAAAGTAACAGGATTGAGATTTTAGGATAAAATTAGCAAATACATATAATCTAGCCACATTATGACAAAATTAAATTATGAGAATGCTCAGCAAATTATAGTAATTCACAAAGATTTGTATTTTTAAAATAAACAAGTAACATCTAAGAAATAATTTAGGTAACAGGACAGTATATTTATAATGACACTCCCAGCCACCGTTACAATATCATCAAATATACAGAAAAGAAAATAAGACCACATGCTTTCAGTAACTTCATTGCCTTCAGAAGATCCAGATGTTGCAATATTATGTTGAAAATGTGTCTTGTGGAATTTTCCCAGTTTTTTAGAGGGGGGAATGTGTTGGGGTAACAGGACTGAGTGAAAACCAGGGGACACGACTAAAATGTGTATTTTATCCCAAATATTATACATTTATTTTGAAATAAATGTATGTAAAGCACAGATGGGATATGGAGGTACACAAAAATGCGAAACAAACATGATTTCTAAAGGATTTTAAACATTATATTTAATGTTAAAATGTAGCATTAGACACTGGGGACATGTACAAATGCTATATTTTCAGTGTTTTAGGTAGTTTTTAATAATTTTTTTAATTATATATTTTAAATTTACAGTTAGATTAATGTGCAGGACACTTTGTTTAATAATAAAATGTATTTTATAGGTAATTTTTATGCATGTTTGTACCTATAATGCCCTGGGGACAGAAATGTTCCCCATTCGGTGGAATGTCCCACATATCAATAAACAAATTCTGTTTGCTTCCGCTTTGTTTATTCAGAAAAACCGAAACTAACACAATTAAACAAACCTTCAAAAAGATACGCTGAAAACCCATAAAAACTTGAATAAACCCTCAGTAAAAGTGCAAAACACAGTCAGCTGTGAGTGACTTCGTGATTCCTGTTTGACTCTGAACTCACCTGTACCTGGAGAAAATCACCACAGCGTTCTATGACTTGCGTTTAGGGTTTTTTATTTTTAATTAATTATTTTATTTATTTTTGACTCTTCGGTTAATGAAGGACAAAATGATCCGTCGATCGATCTGAAGGTATTTGCGACGTTACCAATCGTTGCTGATCTGAGGAAGGTGCGCGTGACTTCGCCAGACGCCTCCTCCTCCGTCTTTCAACGCGTTCTTAAATCCGTAGACCGCGGCGGCTCAGAGCGAGAAACAGGGCCATGATATAATATGTCATGGTGGTGGAGCAATCGGTTTCTGGAAAGTTTTCGCCTCCAGCGAAAATGTAGCCCTTAACACATTTGAACTCATACTTCCCTCAAACAGAGGGATTGACAGATATATATATATATATATATATATATATATATATTTTTTTTTTTTTTTTTGAAAATGAATCACAGCACCCACATATAATCCATTGTCCTGCCTCATGTTGTTTTTATTTTATTGCTAATTTGGATAGTCAGTGTAGTTAGGCTATGTTGTTCTAATTTTTTTCTGTTTGTACTTGAGCATAGAAAGAGCTTTGTAGGTCCTACTTGAGTTAAACAAAGAGGTTTGTACTAGAAATGCAAACAGTAAAATTTGTGTTTGTACGGTAAACAGGTATGTGTGTGTGTGTGTGTGTGTGTGTGTGTGTGTGTGTGTGTGTCTGAGAGAGAGAGAGAGAGAGAGAGAGAGACTGAGAGAGAGACTTATGAGACCTGAGAGATCAGGAAGACTTGTATTTGGCTTATTCAGTACTTAATGGTATACCCATCTATGCAATACAGTGAAATACTGCAATAAGTTTAGCACACCACCCGACCCTAGTCAAACATTTTTTATTTAATTTATTTTGTTTTTATTATTATTGGTATACCCTCATTGGGGGCTGAGCTCCCTTAAAATGAAAATCCTAAGCCACACCATTCATACATTCAAGGAAAACTAAAAGCCTTTGATTTCCTTTTCACTCTGTGATACCTCATATTTTATATTACTATGCCTGATGTTTTTCAACACGGTCTCACTCCCAACTCGTCATATATTGATGCTTGGTCAGGACCCCTTTAGCGTCATTTTTCGACGCACAGGGTCCTCCATTGTTTTCAGTTGTTTGTCTTAATTTAATGGTTTTTATGTATTTGTATTAAATATAAATAATTTTATATAAATTTATACTTTCATTGGAGCACGTAACCCCACCTCTACCCTAAACCTACCCACTTCTGAACAATATAAAACACTTAACATAAAAGTACAGTCACAGGTATTTATTGCAAAAAACAACCATAAACAAGCAGTATAAAAGCATTACAAACATATCGTGTTGCATTCCAAGTCTTCTGAAGCCATACGATATCTTTATGTGAAGAAGAGAGTAAAACATAAGGTTTTAATCGCTGAAAATTTAATTGCTCCGTTAACGCGCTCACATCTCATTCAAAAGATACTCCCGTAGCATGATGCAATCGGTCACGAGACACTCAAGAGCCAATGGCATTTCACAACAGCATGACGCAATCGGTCACGAGACACACAAGAGCCAATTGCTAACGTAAGGCTTCTTCTGGCGGCATTTTTTGAATTCGCACACAGAGACAGCACACAGGAAGAGCTTTACGGCGGACGAAGACGGCAATCGCGTCTATTCTATTCTATTACGCAATTCAATCTCTTTATATTGCATTGTTTTGATAAATGAAGTATTTTCTTGAAAATTTGTTTTTTCCCCCTCCTAATGATGTATGACTCAAGGAATATTCTGTTCCCCTTATAGGGAACTCCACGCTGCACCCCCTATAGGGGGCACTATGGGGAATGCAGTCTGCATGTGTGAATGCAGGAATGCTATGGGGAATGCAGTGTCTGAAGCATGTGTAAAACCACGCCAATCTGTTGGCCCACCTGGCCCATGACGTCATAGGCGGGATTCCCGAAAGTACAAAAGGGCACGTCATCCTCTTTGCTGTCTTCAGGAGCCGGTCTGTTTGGAGTGCAGTGTGTTACCATGTCTGTCAACCCAGGTGAGCGTTTCAGGAAGTGCGTGCCTTCATGTCCTAGGTTTTTGACACCTGAGAACATGCACGACTGGTGCGTTATGTGCCTGGGGGAGGAGCACGCATGTTCGGTGCTTGCGAGGGCATCGAATGTGAGCATTGTGGATCATTTCCAATGTGTAAGCTCTGATCACGTTTGTCCCTTTTTTCGTGGGGAAAGGGGCAAGCGTCTGCGCCTCGTGGGTCGGGTCCCGTTGCTGCTGAGGCACAGCGGAAACTCAGCTCATAGGGATCGCAGGTTGAGCTCGCGGAAAAGTTTGAGAAAAGCATGGATCTTTCAAAGACTTCTGCTGCGAGCTGCAGGGATCCAGACGCTCTGTCATTGGAGTCATCTGATCCTGATCAGTGCACTGCTGGGCTCTTCCTCTCGTAGTGACGAAAATGAAGAGGTTGATGTGGTTGGTGAAGATGATGAGAGTGTGAGCATTGAGTCGTCATCGGCCATTCCCAGCCACGCATACGGAGACATGCTGGATGTGATGGGTCGTGCCACTGAACGGCTCGATCTAGCGTGGATGCGTCAGAAGCCGAAGCTGGCTCACAGCCGACTAGATGAGCGTTTTTTTGGCCGGTCTTAATCGTCCAGCCCCCGGGAGTCTTCCATTTCTCCCAGATCTCCACTCTGAGATATCTAAATCCTGGGGGAAACTGTATTCCTTTCGGCTGCATGTTCATCAACACGCAGATTATGCGAATGTTGAGGGTGTGGCCGAGCGCGGATACACGAGGATGCCCCCTGTTGAGCAGACATTTGCAAGCTATCTCTCGCAGGGCAAGTCATCCTCTTTGAAGGCTCCCGCCTTGCCATCAGCAGTGCTTAAGGCCACTTCACGCTTGAATGGCAGGGCGTATGTGGCAGCAGGTCAGGCTGGTGGTGCTCTGCAAACCATGGCGGTGTTACAGGCCTATCAGGCTGATCTGTTGAAGGATTTGGATGAGGGCAAAGGCTTATCGCCGGAGGTAGTCGAAGATCTGCGCCGCACCACGGATTTGGCTCTCCGCGCCACTAAGCAGACTGCTGCTGCCATTGGGCGTTCAATGGCGGCAATGGTGGCTACTGAGAGACATTTGTGGGTTAACCTCGCGACCATCGGGAAGAAAGAGAAAGACTTTCTTCTCGACGCGCTGCTCTTTTTTGGCACTTCCGTCGAGGCGGTTGTGGAAAAGTAGAGTCGGCTGCCTTCAGGAAATTCATTCCTCAGCGCTCCAAATACTTTTTGGATTTGGGGGCGATCAGTCTAGGGCTGAGGCTCTTAGACAAGATCAGAAGTCCATCTAGGAGTTGGCGAGGAAAGTCTACCGCTAACAAGGGAAGAGACGATCTCAGGAATGTGCTGCTTTGCACTACTTGCACCAGGCTCTGACTTTGGACTAATGATGTTTTTGTATTCGCTGGTAAGCAAATATTTTACTGATGGTCTGAAATCTCCCTCTGGTGAGTTTTTGGTCAATGACACAATGGCTGCTAGCCTAAAGTGGACTGACCTGATTTAGGGGACCTATGTATCATGGCTATCTGAGGATGGTTATATTCCAGCCCTGTTGTAGCAGTATAGGCTTTCTGTAAATACAGCCGTCTGAGGCTGGCTGTATTTTATCTGCAATTAACTCTTTCCAGTTTGGTAGCGGTGCTGTTTCCCTTTCTGGGCTTAACTAGACAGCTACTGCTGGTGGAATTGCAGTGGTCCCCTTGCCTAGAGAAAGATAGCTTTCTGAGGATAGCTGTCTTGGCCCCTACTCTAGTTTGAGTGGCGGTCTCTTTTAGAGCCTGTGCCCAGTCAGTACTGTCTCCCCTCTTGGGTTTAAGCAGACAGCCCTTTTTCTATAGCTGGTAGTTCGGTCGGTACCGCTTCTCGGAGCTCCTTCCTGTATGACGTAGCTACCTGAGGATATCTATGTGCTAGCTCAGTGACTGCTCCCCTTCCGAGGGTTTTTAAGTAGTGGTCTCCTGTATTTTTGCCTTACTTTGCTATTTCCCCTGTTAGGGTAGTAAGTAGATAGCCCACTGTTTGTGGTCTGAGCAGCTCTGAGGGTAAGCTACCTAGTATCTGTTGGGAACTGACATGAGTTTGGGACATCCATTGGTATTGCCACATGAGGGTGGTAATATTCCAGCCTTTGCTATGGCAGGACGGGGCTTAATCAACTACAGCTACCTGAGGCTAGCTGTGTTTTACTGCAGTTGCACTGAGCCCTCTCCTGGGGTGGTCCCCTTTCAAGCTATCTAAGGATAGCTGTGTGCTAGTTCAATGGTTGCTCCCCTGTTCAAAGTTTAAGTAGCGGTCTTTGAGCTCTTACACAGACAGTGTTGCCTCCCCTCTTTGGGTCGTAAGTAGACAGTCCACACTTGGTGGTCTGGTTAGTTTTTCAGTCGGTTCCCCTTCTTATACTTTCCTGGGTATATAGCTATCTGAGAATATCTGTGTGCTAGCTTAGTGACTGCTCCCCTTTTTAGGGTTTTTAAGTAACGGTCTCTTTAAGCCCTTGTCTAGACAATGCTATCTCCCCTGCTAGGGATAGTAGATAGCCCACTCTCTGTGGTTTGGGCAGCTCTGTAGGAAGGTTATCTAGGCTCTGACACGGATTGGGGTCCTCCTTAGTGTTGCCATCTGAGGGTGGTTATATTCAAAAAATTTACTGATTACTGACTTTTGAACGGCAGTGTATTGTACTGTAAAAATGTTTTCTCAGATAACCTAAAATGTGCATCATTTAGCTACATCAAGGGTCAAATCAAATATAAATAGCACATCAAAGTTAACAGTTGCACACTTTTTTGTTAGAGGGAACATTGCAGCTAACACTAGGGGAGTGCTAAACGCTAGAACAATACTCGGCGATCTGACAGAGGAAGTCCATAGCTGTGTCCGAAATCACTCACTTGTTCACTCATTCACTAATCCCTAGTGTGTGGCAGTTGAGTGGACTATATCAGAAGGAGTGAACGAAATAAGTATCTTGAAACTCTCCCGAGCAGCGTTTTGAGCTCAGATAAGATAATGGTCGTAGAGCGCCCTCAGGCAACCGTTAATTTTACATCAGAATGAATACGCTACCTACAGGTGATAACGGACAATTAAGTTATTAAATTATCCACCAAATTATAATCATTTTTGTAAATTAACAACGATGCCACCTCAGTAAATTAGTAAAATATTAAACTGAGTTATTGCCTACATAATATATTTCAATATAAATAATGCATGAAATAAACGTTAAAGCAGATAAGAAAGATGTAAACGGCATCTCTCATTCAAACTCGCTCGCTCCCGCTCTCTCTTCCAGCTCGTCGGTTCCCCGCATTGGATTGTGGGAAATAGTGATTCAAGGAGTGTACATCAGTTGTACACTCGAAATCAGAATGCATTGTGGTTCATGCAAGTCGTTCACTCAGAATTTGGACAGCACTACAAAATGGCTGACACCCGATATAGTGCACTATAGTGAATAGGAAGCGGTTTCGGACACAGCTCATGGCTTAAGTAAAGTGTGTGATGGGAATCAGCTATGTGATAGGTGCAATCAGCTGTGTGTGTGTCGTCAGTGCAATGGATGATGGGAATTGTAGTCTGGGGGTAACGTGCAACAGTTAGTGTAGTGCAAGTGTTCATGTGGTGAGCGAGTGACCTCTGGTGGTGAGTGAACGGAAGTCCATAGACAACCACACTGGTGACAACCACACTGTCTTCAAATTTCCCTCCAAAAAAGGAAAATACATCATGTGATGTAGGAAATGTGACTTTGAAACAAACTATTGCTGATTTATAGGGGGTTTTATAGGGAGTAACACAGTTGACACTGCTTTCTCGGACATACATAAAATGGATGATTTAATGTAGAAGCATGAGCAAAATATTTTTTAAAACACCTTTCTGATAATTTAATGATTATTCTAGACAAATATTTATAAGAAATATATACAGAAGTGTATTTTAGAGCTAATCTGAAGAGCGAAACCTCAAATTTACCAAATCGGACAGCACAAAAACAGCACATTCCAGTATATAGTATGCCATTTTTGCAAAATAAAAGATGGACATCTGTTGGATTTTTGTATTAAATGAATTAGAAATGTCCCCTGATATAAAAGTGATCATTGGTTGAAGTGAAAAGTTTATGAAAAATTTGTAAAATGGATAATAGAGTTCTGTAGAGAAGCCTGTTGAAGTCCTCAGTCCTGTGTTTGAGAAGATCACTGTTACCTGGAGGAAATGAATATGATCATCCATGTGTGAAAGCTACTTCAGCTCAGCATCTTTCCACCTCAGATCATCAAGCTCCAGCTCCAGTCGCGCCAATTGTCGTTCAGCTCAATTCATTACAGCTCTTTCCTGATCTCTGATGAGCTGCTTCACTTCAGAGTGACGTTTCTCAATGGAGGGGATGAGTTCAGTGAAGATCCTCTCACTGTCCTCCACTGCTGTCTGTGCAGAGCGCTGTTATACACACATTACAGTTAGCTCACACAGCCATAGAGATCCAGTGCTGACACACCAAGCCGACTTCAAAAAACTTTAGGCTGTAATTTTTTTTTTTTTTCACTCTATCATATAAATATTTTTCTATGTGGTAGAAAGCGAGCTCAGATAATTTTTCCGATCTGGCCTATCTGACTCAGATTCCAATCTAGGATTTTAGAGTCAAAATAAAGTAGGCTATAATTTAGATGATAATGAATGATAGTACGAAAGAGGCTGTGGTGTTTATAAGTTTAAAAAAAACACACACACACATATATATATATATATATATATATATATATATATATTCCCTTTTTTAAGTTTTAATAAAAAATAGTAGGCTATACAACAATACAATGCATCACTAGTAACAATGATTTACAGTGTATTTCTTCTGCTTGTCATATAATGTTTTGTTTTTGTTTTATGTAATGTAATTTCCCAAAGAATAAAGATACATCACTGACTACATCACACAACACAACTGATCAAAACAGTCTGAAGTGGAAATATCACGGCCTGAGACCTTCTGCTTCTTGTGCTTTAACCCGTTTAAGCGTCACCTTTCCATCTTTTAGACTGAGATAGGGAGTCTGAGAGACGTTTTACTTTGGGATGATGACTTGTTTTCTGCTGTACTGTGTTTCCTCGCCGCTGAATGGCGCCTGTGTTCAGTTTTCCCCTCCTATGAGTCCCTGTGCTGTGTTTTCTGTCCTCTACGCTAGGTGGCGCTGCTGTGACGGACGGGGGGACCATATTAAGACACACGGGATGGATTGTCCATATTAAGACAAAGACCATATTAAGACAATGGCGAGACGCGGAGTGACTCCTCGGTTAAACACTGTGTACATTCTGTCGCAACTTGTTTGCTGAGAGACATAATGTCCTAAATGACGGTGTCACAAATGTTTACACAGTGCACAAACATGTTTCCATGTTTTAACAATTTAGGAAAAATTTATTTGATATGGTTATATGCATAACTCCCAAAAACCTAAGAAGTGAAAGTGAAAATGAGCTGCATCAATAATTTGTCTTGTGTGTGTGTTGTGTGTTATCAGTGAGGTTGTTCTTGTACAGGTTAAAGTATAAATCCGTGATTTGATGTTCGCTGGTAAATAAGGATGAAACTAGAGCACGATCATCACGACCCTCGTTTACTGGGTTAAAATTTCATTCTGTTCTCTCTGAAAATCTGGTAGCTGGTAAAGAGCCTTACATAGACAATGTGGCTTGCAAAACTGTGGCTATTCATAGTTTCCTCTACAATGCCCTTTTTATTGTTACGGCAGTAAAACTGTACAGCTATTTATACATAATTAAAAAATAAAATATAATTCCAATAACACAAATGTAGCTATATTATGTATATAGCATATAAATGTACATATAAATGTATATTATGATATATGTAGCTATAGCTAGCTATAACTAAAATATACATATTCTGAATGTTATGCTTTTTTTGGGGGGGGGGGACACTATGGCACAGTTATGTATAGGTAATGCTGTTTAAAACTTTTAAAAAAATGAAAATTACTTGGGAAAAAAAAGGTTATAAGAAGCGTTCTATTAGCTAGACTATATCAGAAACATAAAACATTCAAGAATGTGAATTATTAGGAAACGACAGTAGTTTTACTGATGCTTTATTAAAGTGTCTCTCTATGTCTCAGTATTGAACATGTCAAACACTGAAGCAAATGTAAAGCATTACTCGTTAAGCATGTCACATGTAATCGCTGTTGTCTTGTAATGGTTTGTGTACTGTCCTTTGAATCGTTTGAAGGGTTTTGCGTAAGAGGCTGGAGGTTATCACTCTTATCTGCTCCCTTCATTCAGAAAGTCTTCATTTCTACTGATGACCCTCGGTCAGGTCAGAAAATACTGACAGACTGTAAAAAAAAAACGTTTGTTTCTTGAATGTCTGTTAAAAAAAAAAAAAAACATTAAAAAAACTTGTGACTGTGCAATGAGACTCAGTCTTGTTTGTTTAATAGTTTTATTTTTCTGGATAAACAACACATAAAATTAACCTGTCAATCATAGCCAAATTTAAGCCTGCAACACAACTATCCCTGTTGAAAAAAGGGGGGTTAATTAGCCCCCAAAGTAGCGCAATGGCCATATCCCAAATATCAAAACTCAAAGTTCAGTTACTGTCAGATTGATTATAACACAGTTAAAAGGTTTCCTACTAGTGGCCCTCCTTCACAAAGCTTAAAATGTAGCACAGTTTTATCATAGGTAGATGCAAAATGTTTCGGTAAGCATTTCAGGCAAATGTAATTTCTGCAATATTATAACCCATGGGAACAGTTTAAAAGTAGCCCAATTCCATGGAAACATATGTGGATTTGACAACCCTGTATAATCCGAATGGAATATGTCCCAAAACACACTACAGGAAACCATTTTTAATGGGTTTAATTGTTAAAAGTTAATGGTTTGTAACAGGGCCGTGCACAGACATTTTGAGGGGCAGTGGCCCAAACCAAAAAAAAGGGGCACTAAGCGGGTGGGTGCTTGTTAATACAAATTATCCAGTTGTTACAAATATACACTACCAGTCAAATGTTTTTTGAAGATTTTTAATGTTTTTAAATAAGCCTCTTCTGATCACCAATCATTCTAATATTCTGAAACATTTATTATTATTATCATCAATATTTAACCCTTTGATGCACTACATGGGTCTAAAGTGACCCGACTGAGTTTATTTTTTTTTATATCTTTGCACGAAATTAATTTCATCATTCTGAATTCCAGGAATTCCGCAATTAACTTATTTTTATTTTTTCTTTCTTACTTTTTGAATAAAAATCATTTTTGTGTCACTACCCTTCTAATGCACAACATGGGTCTAAAATGACCCGTATTCATTTCTTATGTTTTTTCAGTCATGGCTGAGTCATGTTTCTTTGCTGAATCTTTAAAAGAAATGCATTTTATCATTTATTATTCCAGGTATTCATTAAATATCTTGTTTTGATTTTCACAAATCATTATGTTTATTTTTCCTTTCTTCACTTTATATATATAAAAAAAAAAAAAAAACGTTTTTTTTTTAATGTCTACATCAATTCTACACACATGGGTCAAAAATGACCCATATAGAAACCTTTGATTATTTGCTATTTTTGTGCAAGTAGGAACATATTTACTGCAGAAAATGATTCACCTGCCCCACATTTCACAACTCAACATGGCTGCTTTTGTATAATTGATGCATTTAGTTTTTATTACATTGCATTTATTACCACAGAAAATATTTGATATACTGTGGAAGATAGCTGGACATAATATTTTAATCATGGTTACCTTGACCTTGAAATGTCCAATACTATTAACTAGCTTGTTGTTGACATATTCTATTTTAGCTAACTAATGTTAGCTAGGTCAACAAAATTATAGTCAAAATAACATATTATATACAAGTATACTGTATATCATTGCTGTCAGGCAGAAACCTTTCATCCATATTTATCATTTTCATTTTTTTGTCATAAATCAGTGCTATTGGTCACCCTTTATGTCTGTCTGTGTTTCTGAAAAGTAATGGTTTTGGACATACAAGGTTTATGTCTGACAGTGACGATATATAATCAGTGTATACATGGATCAACTGCTTGTTGTGCACTCTTTATCTAGAGTGTTAGTGTGACTGATCCCAGACATTCTAGATTAACTGCTGAAATGTTTGTAGAGATGCTGCATGATGAGGAAGATCAGGCAATTCTTAGTCCTGATTCAGAGTCTGAAATATCTGATGCTGATGACCTATATATACTGTACAGCAAAACCTGACACACAGACAACATAAATCTCTATTAAGTAGAATTATCATAATCTAAAATTGGAATTGTATAGTTTAAGATGTCTAGGGGTCAGTAAGATTGAACTGTGAGCTATTGAAATGAGTAATTCCAAATCACATGATAAGAAACCTCGCCATGGGAATAAACACAAAATAGAGCCTCATGTGAAACACCAGAGACATAATAAACTAGTTAGAGTGTTACAAGGTAAGGGAATAGTTATTCCCTACATTTATTCTTTCATGGACAGTATTCTTTGGTATATACAAACAATATTTTGTGGTTACAATAAAATCCTAATGCCCAGCACATATAATGTCCAGGATTGTTCAGTATGAATGAAGAGCACCCACCGAAAAATAAATATAAAACATATTAAGTTCAGTCCTGTCTGGTCAATAGTACTGAAAGCTGAAATGCAAATCATTAAATAAAAAAAAGACATTTTCTCCAGTTGCTCATTTTGTGATGACTGTGTTTAAACTGTTGTTCATCTCTAGACTATGTGTCACAGGGTCAATCTGGTGTTGTGGGTGTAAATCCAGCTCTCCTAGATGAAGAAGACTCTGTGATGACACTGAAGACTTGTCTGATGAGTCCTCTGAAGAGGAAACTCAGACCCAGTCCAATAGATTGAGTAAAAATGGTTTGCACCTACTTATGTAAGCGGAGAACACGGAAGTTGCCCATGGTTCTGTGGTACAATGTGCTGCTGGATGTTACCATCCTCAATGCCTACACCAGGGGCAGCCAATGTTGGTCCTGGAGAGCCACAGTCCTGCAGACTTCAGCTCCAACCCTAATCAAACACACCTGAACAAGATAATCAAGGTCTAAGGGTTACTGGAAAGCTAGAGGCAGAGACCGTGACTCTCCAGTACAGACGTTGGCCAGCCCTGGCCCACACCAACTTCACTGAGCAACACACTGATTACACGTCTGGTGTGGCCAATGCATGACGGCTATTCATCGAGGAGCTGTTCAAAGAGCTTGTCGTGCCAAATATGAAGAGATGCTTGGAGGGTACACCCCACCTTCAAAAGCATGGGAAGATGTGGGATAAAAAAACAAAACACAGCCACCACCCGGCCACAGGTATACATCAGACAGAAGGGTCAATCGAAGAGGAAGAGGTCCAGGATCTGCCCAAAGACAGACAAGTCAGCAGCTGGTGTTCAGTGTCAAGCCTGTGTGCAAGGAGCACAAACCTGTAGTTGTCATTTCTGTGGCATGTAAGCACTGAGATGACAATTTGATATAGCGCTGTACCTGTGTGATTTTATTTTGTTAGTTCTATTTTCATCTATTCGGTCACATTCACTACAATTCACTACAGTTGCACTACAGACAGTTCAATTTCAGCGTTAGCGGTTATCAGTTATATGCGTAAGTTATGTGTGACAAAAGTGTCAAATGTGTTGGTCTAAATAACTGCTAAAATAATTATTTTAACAAAATGTCTTTATTCTTTAGTTTTTTCATGCTTGCATAGATTGGTCATTTTTGACCCATGTGTGTAAACTTGATGTAGTAACACAAAACCTAGGGGAAAAAAACAAAACATTAATTTGTGGTCATTGTAAAAAGATATTTTGAATATTCATGGATCATGGAATTTATAGATCAGGGAATATTAAATGCTGAAATAAACTGATTTCAAAAGATAAAACAAACAAAAAAAATGCCCAGTGAAGCATGAAATAACATAGGAAATGAATACGAGTCATTTTAGACCCATGTTGTGCGTTAGAAGGGGTTTTCATAGCGTGTGCATCAAAGGGTTAAAACAGTTGAGTAGATGTTTTTCAGGATTCTTTGATAGAAATATCCAAAGATCAGCATGTATACACTATATTCAAAAGCTTGGAGTCAGTATATATATTATATATATATATTGGAAAGAAATTATAGAAATTAATACTGTTATTTAGCAAGGATGCTTTAAATTGATCAAAAGTGATGATAAAGACTTTAGAATGAATGAAGAATGTTATGATGCTAAAAATTCAGCTTTGAAATTACAGGACTAAATGATATTTTAAAACATATTCAAATAGAATATTAAATATAATTAAATAGTAAAAAAAAACTTTGGATCAAATAAATGCAGGCTTGGTGAGCAGAGGAGACTTCTTTAAAAAACATTAAAAATCTTACTGTTCAAAAACTTTTGACTGCATAGCGTACGATTAAAAGAGAAGACAGCACTGTAATAATTTCAAGTCAAGTCAATTCACCTTCATTTATATAGCGCTTTTAACAACAGATTGTGTCAAAGCACTTAACAGTATCAAATTGGAGGACAGAGTGTCAGTAATGTATAATGATAAGATTAAACACTCAATTTTCAGTTAAAGGCATTTCATTATTGAATTCAGAGATGTCATTGTCTAGCTCAGTTTAGTTTAAATAGTATCTGTGCAATCAAATCGACGATAATCAGCTAGAAATTAAGTGTCCCCAACTGAGCAATCCAGAGGCGACAGCGGCAAGGAACCAAAACTCCTCTGTGACAGAATGGAGAAAGAAACCTTGGGAGAAACCAGGCTCAGTCGGGGGGCCAGTTCTCCTCTGACCAGATGAAACCCACAGTTCAATTCCAACCGCAGCCATGTCAGATTGCGAATTGGACGCCAAGGTTGCGTTGTTTCTTTTTGATAAGTGAGTAACATTGATTTTGCATTGTTTCACACAACTTATCTGTGTTGGCTTTTGTTTGAATATTTTGTCATCTTCACTTGTTTCCGATACCAAAAATACCAAAAATCAAACATACAGCATCTCATAAAGCGCACATCGTATAAAAACTTTATTATAGCACAACATAAGCAGCATTATTTACTCAAAAACAGACAAGAGAAGCCAAGTGGGTATAAAGTGCATTTTAAAGTTCACATCTGTATTTACAGCATGATTCTCACTTCAGTTAATTGAAAATAAAAAGTTCGGGGAACTGCGATCACAGTTAAAGAAACGTCCCGCGTGAAGATCTCATTCAGTGTGTGATGTGGTTTTGATCAGTCTCAAGATTTAAGGCCCATCTGAGCCATCAGCTGCTCATACACCGTCCACGCCATCGCCGCCATCATGGTTCTCCTGAGAGAGCGAGGAACTGCGCCACGGAAAAACCCCACCAAACCGTGCTCCTGACAGACAAATCAACATATATTTCAATTTGTTTCATTTTTTAGGTTTAATTTTTAAGTTATAATTAGATTTTGAATTATTTATATTATTTTATATATTATTTTCAGTTATTTATTCATTCATTTAGTTAGTTCATAATTTAGTTCCTTGACCACGTTTCTGGAAAATCCAAAAGTTCAAAATCACATTTTCATGAAAAATTTTATGAAAATGAAAATTAATAAAAATAAATAAATAAATAATGTTGTGGTTTTTATTTTATTTCAGTTAGTTGTCAAGGCAACGTTTCCTTCAAGGTTCTATCTGACAATTTTTGTCAAAATGGAGTTATTCACATATTCTTATTCTGTGACAACTTATTTACATTATGAGATGTTTCTTTTGTAAGCGGTGTACATTTTGGGCCTTTTTTTTTAGAAAACAAAAAGGGTTCTATCTACAGAAGTCTATGGAACGCAAAAACTTTGAAGCTCCATATCTCAAAACTGCTCAGAATGCAGATAGAACCTTATAATTCCATTGGCGATTTCCATTTAGTTTTTAGTCTAATGTTTATATTTTATTTCAATTAATGAAAATGTTTCGTAATAGTTTTAGTTGTAATAACAACACTGCAGTTCAGTCTAATCAGATCTTAAATGTGAATGACAAACCTTTCTCTTTATTTGATAAAACTCATAGAATTTTGCAGATTTAAACATGAGCTGTGCCATTTTTGTCCAGAATTCAAATGGAACTGCCAAGTGTTCTAACAGGGCTAGATATAGCTACGACAGCAGATGGTGTAAGTGTTTGTGGAAACTTGTTTGAAAACAGTCATTAGTTTTGTCCTTCTGTTTGGTTACGCTGCTGTTGCAGAAATGACATACTTCACTTTTATAGAGGCATTCACTCTTTTTCACTTAATATAGCACCATTATAAAACAAATAGTCCTGGGTCTGATCTGATTAGATGAGCTGTGTTGCTTCTTGCTTTATTTGAAGCAGCAGAGAGAGGTGCATGTTGGGAGAATCAGGGCATTTGTTACCTTGTAAATGTATCGAATCACATCTGATGTCCTGCTGAAGAGGTCTGGACTCACTTGAACGTGAGTTTTCACTACATCTGCCGGCTGGGTTACAATAGAGGCCAGAACACCGGCCAGAATGCCACAGCTGAAGTTTGCTAGCGGGGTGTAAGACGACTGACTGATCTCTGAAAGAGAGAGAAAAAGAAAGAGTTTATCAGTACAGTCTTTGGAAATGTTCCACATGGCTGTTACACAATCCAACGTCACTCTTTCTCCTTATCTCTTATGAAGAAACATTTGTAGATCAGGAGCAATATTCCTGCTGCTTGTTACCTCACTAATATGATGATGAAAAAAAAAAAAAAAAACAAGATATGGAGGAAAAACTATTTTTCAAACTTTGTGCAAAAGGTGCAAAACCTTTGCATTCCTCAGAAAAACTCACAAGATTTTTGCGTTCTCCCAAGAAATGTTGTGTTTGCTTACAAAATCTGTTCCTCTGAGAAATGTTTGCAGTTCCCCAAAATATGTTGTGTTTGTATGCAAATCTTTTGCATTTCTCAGAGAAATTCGCAAGATTTTTATTTCCTCAAGACATTTTGTGTTTGCTTACAAAGCTTTTGCATTCCCCAAGATACATTGCATTCGCCCATAAAAGGCTTTAAAAATGCTCCCATGTCACTTTAAGACACAAGTGTCACAATGCACTTTTTTCCCCCATAAAAATAAATATGAGCCAGCAGCTTTTATGTAAAATTAACCATTTAAGCCGCTAAAATCCTAATCAATCACACATATTTAAAGCTGAAGTATGTGCACAGACCTCGTGGCAGCGTGTATTTGGCCTGGCTGTAGATCATGACGTATATCCCGGAGAACGGTGCATCTCTGAGCAGCGTGGCCGTCAGACCTGAGAACAGAGCCTTCGGGCCCTCCGTCCGACACACACACCGCAGCGCTCCTAACACACTGCTGTACTTATAGCGGCCGCTCTGAAACACACACATGCGCTACGTTATACGTCATAAAATGTGTACAGATATGCACTACTGTTCAAAACTTTAGGGTTGGTAAAATGCTTTTGAAAGAAGTCTCCTATACTCACCAAGGCAACATTTATTTGATCAAAAATACAGTAAAAATTGTGAAATATTATTACAACCGTTTAAAAATATTGTACATTTTCAGCATCAGTCTTCAGTGTCACATGATCCTTCAGAAATCATTCTAATATGCTGATTTGCTGCTCAAGAAACATTTCTGATACATTTTATTTTTCTGGATTCTTTGATGAATAGGGAGTTCAAAAGAACAGCATTTATTTGAAATAGAAATCTTTTGTAACATAAATGCCTTTACTGTCAATTCTGATCAATAAAATAATTAAGTATTTGCACACACACACCTCGAAGCGTGTTTTGATGACAGTGATGGGCAGCATGCAGACTCCTGCGAGACATCTGGCTCCGGCTCCCAGAAGTATGGCCTGTAAGGGCCCCGGGGCCCCATCTGCGAAGAAGTGCTGCTTTAGAGTGAAATATGTGCTGAAGTAGATGCCGACTCCTGGAATACAGCGCACAAATGACTGCGGAGACAGAAATACAGAATATAACCATACAAACAGAAACATAATAGAGGTTTTGTACCAAATCAGGTGTGATACTCACAGGCGAAATGCCTCTCCACAGTCCGAGGAGCTTCTCTGTCCGCAGGACACTTACAAAGACCGTGACCATGCCAACCCGACCCGACCTGAGGCACAGAAGACAGTTCATTTAATACTGATTCAACCAGACTGAACCTTATCCTGTGTGTGGACTGACCCGGGCTGGATGCCGTTCTGTAGGGTCTGCAGACGTGTTTTCACCAGGTCCAGAGGCTGGAAGAGCAGTGTGGAGCACGTCCCGCTCAGAGAGCCACACATGAATGCTTTCACAGCCGGATGAGCCTAAATCACACAGAGAGAAAGAGAGAAACCTGTTGAGTGGGAACAATGTATTTAAAACACAATATATTTACCCCTACAGTCAGTTAAAAGCTGCTTTAATCACATTTGTTTTCACAATACTTACAAAAAATGGTTGTTTATTAAGATTTTAGATGGATTTCAACATATCACATTGCTTTAAATCTTTTATTTAATTTTTTTATTTGTTTACAAAATAGGGCTATTCTTAATTAAAATATAAACTTAATCTGTAAAAAAAAAATTAAAATAAATATTTAAAAGACAATAACCATTAACTGAAATAAACAATTCAATAAATAAATTAATAATAAATAAAATGTTTTTTTTTATTATTATTTCATCTACTTGCCAAGGCAACATTTATCATTTCTGAAGTATTACATTTTACATTTACTTTGAAGTACTTACCATATTTTATTAAAATTAAAACTGAAACTAAAATTGAGTTACATTTTTTAACTTAAAAAAAAAAATGTAAATGAAAATAGGAAATATAAAAATAAAAACTATAGCAGTATGATACTAATAACACTGTTACAAAATTAGTTTTATTCGGGGTGTATTTGGCCATCATATAATCACTGATAAAGAAAATGATTTATGAAGTTAATGATATGAATGTGATGTAAAGCATGACTCAGCACAGCTTCAGTTTATCTCCTTCTGCTGAACTTTAACTGAAGTTTCTCCTCCGTGTCTACAATTTAGCTGAGGGTGTTTGCTCAGCCCCGCCTCTTTAGAGCAGACCCATAGTGTTTAACAGAGCCCCGCTTCACACGGACCAATCAGAACGCAAGAAAACAAGAGGCTCGCCTAAAGCCCGCCCCCTTCAGAGGATTTACAAAAGAATTGGTTAATTCAACTTCTACAAACGCTTTAGGCAAACAACGACAAACTCTCTGAAAACACCCCGCTTAGGTCTTCAACCGCATATTCCCATAATTATGATTATGCGCAGTGAACATGTTAAACCGCGTGAGTTGAGACAGTGTTGCACAGCCAGAGCTGCGGTAACTAACTTATCAGTCAAACTGCCCTATCTATCACTAACCTGATAACACGACTGATACGATACGAGAAATGGAGCAGGCTGAGGTGACCGGATCAAGTCAGAGCTCAGAGTTCAGAAGAAGACTGCAGAACAGACACAATTATACGTTTCAGCTCAATTAGGCTATATGTCTATCAGTCAAACAATCAGCATTAGACTATTGGATTGTGTATAGGCTACTAGTGCACATAAGAGCACAATGAATGGGTTAAACGGGACCCCTAACTGGACATGGTCATGGGAAAACATAAGATGGAAAGAAAGAAAAAATTCCATTGCTTTTCTCTAGCAAAAACACATTGCACTTCGCTCGCAAAACTCAATTTCCCAAAAGTTCGGTCGCAATGTTTAATATGGAAATAACGCAAGGAGAAAGAAAATGTCAAAGATGTTTTTCCCCCTCAGGTAAATGCAATAGTTTTGCCAGAAAACACAAAAAGATTTGCGTGCGAATGTAAAGTTTATCGGCGAAAAACGGCTAAAAAAAGAAAGAAAGAAGCTGTAAAAACGTTTGCCAGGTTTGAAATACCATTAAAACACAAACACACAGCGTCTCTTACCAGTGAAAACTCCATGCTGTTGAGATGTTCAGTCAGCTTGTTCTTCAGAGCAGCTTCTGAAAACACCAGTGATCTGAGAATGAATGACGGACAGCATTTCTTTAATTTCGCACTAACTTCTTGTCACCTGACTGTGTTTCTCTCTCCAAAGACAATCACACAGTGTTTATTATTCCGTGTGCACCGTGCCTCTCATCATGCGCGCGCTTCGCACGCCTACGTTTTTAAGTAAAAGTTAAGCGCGAGCTTTTAAGTAAAAAACAGAAAAAGCAGGCCTAACTAAACGTAGGCCTATAAACTAGGGTTCCTAAGTAAAAGATCAGCTCACCTCTTCTTACTCTATGACCGGGTGTTCATGAGCATCATTCCTTGTTGCAAAACGGGGTTTCGGTAAATGTTACTCCAAAAGGTAAAAATATTCACGTGATTGGAAATCTTAGAGATAAGAGTAATAAAAGAAGAAAATAACGACGAGAAATTGAAAAAGTCAAATTGATGATCAACACTAAAGCGCTGTTGTGTCTTGCGGTTTACGCGCTCCACAGGTATAAAAGAAAGGGGTGGGGCCTGATGCAAGGTACACTGAATTTGATTGGCCAATAATCAGCTGCTTGCAAGACCAGTGGCCAAATGTAAAGGTTGAGAAATAACACTAATCTATATTATATACAGTAGTCAACATTTGAAGTGGATCAAAACCTTTCATCAAAGTTGTCCTAAATGTGTTCTTGTCTTATTAGGTTCAACTTGATTAACTTTTTGATCCACTTCAAATGTTGACTATTATATAATAATACTAACAACAATTTATTCAATCTATTTAAAGCAGAATATATATATATATATATATATTATATAATAATACTAATAACAATTTATTCGATCTATTTAAAGCAGAATAGCCTAACCATGTCAAACAGATAATTTAGAAAGCATGAATGTATTTATCCGAGTATAAGAATGGAGAATGATGACATAGCTACAACAAAACATGTCACTTAATAAAATAATAAACTATTAAAGAAAGAATCTCAGTAGAACACAATCTTTACAGACTGAAAGGGTATAGATTCGCTTCAGTGTAAAGCAGATAAATCCGCTCAGAACCAGTTTGGGCCCCTTCAGCTCTGCAGTGAGGCGGTCAGTGTGCGCGCTCTCGTGGACGAGCTCAGTAACGGTCAAAACAGATTAATATTTCAGTAATACGAACCTCTACAGGCTCTAATTTTTCACACAACTCAAAAAAGAAACCATTTTCATCAGTGATTATTAAAATCGCTTAACAAATGACGGTGAATACAAGTAAATTAAATAGCCTACTTTTTAAACATGATGTGCTTTTGCATTCCCCAAGATACATTGCATTTACCCATAAAAGGCTTTAAAAATATTCACATACTTTGAAAAATGTTTTAATCTGCCTATAACACTGCAGTACGCGCGGGATTTCTGACTAATGAAAGAGAAAATTTTGATTTTCAGAAAGATTATCAATATTTGGTTAAGGCGTTGATGCGGATGCATAGGGAACCACGCTATTAAAGTTAGTTTCCACTTATAATCGAACATGTCTTTTGCTTATTTGATGTTGAAAACTAATTATTTTATAGGACTAAAATCTTTGGCAAATCGTTGAAAGCAGTGGTCATTTTGGCCCAGGCCAAATTGTTAGGCTACTTTTGTTTTTAACTGTATAAAAAAAATAAAATAAAATAAAATAACAATAACAATCAATAACAAGATCAAGCCAAGAGCTCATACACTTGCTAAAGGGGTTTTGAAAAAGCCATTTTATTGCATCATTATACCAACAATTTATGACAAATCTCTCCAGATATCATTAAGGAGTCGCAGAGACAGAGAACATAACACAACATCACAAAGTCATTATTGGGAGACGATGAGAGTGAGAGAGAGAAATGCTCTATCTATCCATACATAATCAATAATAGTACATTTTTCTCACTTCCCAGCAGTGTGAGCGAAAAAAGCAGAAACTGAGCACGAGCTTCGAGGAAGGAGATCGCCATCGCTGACGACCCGTTCAAATCCGTTCTCCTTAGTTCTTTCAGAGAACGTAGACCGCTAAATAATCAAATATTATGTCACAGAGTGTTAAACGTGATCAGAGGTAGCCATGGAAGTGTTCCATGTTTTTGTTTTTTTTTAAACTCCCGCCAAACGGTCGATTCCGCTCCCGCGCAGCCGTGCTCAGCGTTTACAGTGTGTGCGTGAGAAACCGTCAACCCTCCACCATTCATGCCCTGAACATTAATAAAGACACATATACTGAAAGGAAAATAGGAACAGAACATATCTAAATAGTAGATTTAAGGCGATAGTGCATAGTGCCATGTCTAAATGAGTTCGTGCGTTGCCTACTCGATCCTTGTTCCTTCAGTCTGCCGCAACTGCGATAAACACCTCCGTTTTATTGCTCAAAACGAGCAGTCTTTCCCCATTTCATGTGCATATATGGTGGCGTGAAAATCTCTAATATTTTCGGTGCTGGTTTGATTTACTAAATGCCTTATTTGTGTGTAAAGCCCAAAAGCATAACTGTATGATATCCGTAATTATCATCTCAATCTTTTATTTACCAGCAGAGGTGCAAGAGAGCGAGTGCTATGTTCATCCTTATACCATTATAAAAACGTATGAATAAAATACAGTTTTGTAGAAAGCAATTTTGCTTTGGTCCCCTTCAGTAAGTTCTCTTCTTCACCATTTTTTTTAATCCTTTTACTTCAGTTAGAAAAATAGATCCGGAATCGGGACTACAATTGACGGAATGCTTCCTTACAAAAATATCATTCCATTCTTTTTCTATTCTAGACAATGACATGAAAACACAAATTTGGTCCTCTGTGTGAGTGAAGCTGTCGTGTGTGTGATTGTCAGGAGAACCATTGTGTGTGTGCGAATACACTATGGCACTAAAATAAGAACAAAAAACAAAAAACGACGAAGTATCTCTGAGTTTTCGTGGACGTTGTTGTCCGAGACTTTTGTGGGTATGTGTGTGTGTTTGTGAGGGAACGCTGCAGATCGGCTTCTTTCACTCGGGTTTGGGTTCGGGGGTTTCGGCCTTGGCCTCCGGGTCTTCGTCGCTCTCGATTCCCGAGCGGCTGACGATGCGGCGCATGGTGAAGGGCAGATCGCCGCGTCTGGACACAAAAGACACACATTTCAATGTCAGACACGCATTTGATCACATGCAGGCCTCAGTGAGACAACATACTTTAATTGCGATTTCTGCTTCCCTTGATTAATCAGAATTATAGAAAAATAGAATAATAGCATAGACCTTTAGAAAAATAGAATAATAAATTAATATAGTAACATCATTTGCAATCATTGAAATTAATATTAGCTTTTAATACGTTTTAGCTTTTGAAAAAAAATTAGTTTGGACAGTTTTCATATTGTAGAGAACGTATTAATTTATATGATACATATAATAAATCAAGAAACTATGTGAGGCTAAATAAACCATGTGCATGATTTAATATTATAAATTAGTTATTATATTTAATTTTTCCATTTTCAATTTAATTTTAGTGAAATGTTTAAATCATTGTTGCGTCCATTTTTATTAGTTGTAGTTATTTTAGTACTTCAAATTAAACTAAAAGCAAATCTTTTTTTATTGTCCATATAGTTTAACTAAATTGTTTAAATAAATTTTTAGTAAATAACTATTTTAGTAATTCAACTTCAAAAATGTAATTCATTATTTACACTTCCAGTCAAAAGTTTTTGAACAGTAAGAATTTGAATGTTTTTTAAAGAATGTATTTTATTTCAAGTAACAAAAATGTATTTTTATGGTTTTAGTTGTTTTAATATTTAAACTAAATATAATTAGAGATTTTTTATAAAATAAGTGTTCTCGCGCACCTGAGTTTGCTCTTCAGGCTGTTGACCTCGCGGTTCATGGCGTCGGCGGATTCGGTGGCGTCCTCCAGCTCGCGCTGTAGTTTCCTGCGGTTGGCGTTTGCTCTCTGCGCCTCCTCCTCGGCCTCCTCCAGCTGCCGCTTCAGCTGCTTCATGCGGCTGTTCAGCTTCTCAGACTGCAGCCAATCACAAACAACATTAACCTCACTGAACTTTAACCTTGAGCGGTGTGACTGACACAGGGTTTGTAGCGAGCATCACCTGATCTTTAAACTGCTCCGTGTTGCGTCTCTCGTCGTCCACCTGCAGAATCACCTCCTTCAGCCTCTTCTCTGTACGACGCACCAGTTTTGAGGCCTGCTGTCGCTCTCTGAACACAAACATCATTTATTACTTTGAGCTTTTTCCCTACTGTTATAAATAGATGAATTATTGTGTACATTCTTATTAGTAGACCTAAATGTTGATGGGCGTTTAATCTGAAAATTGAGTAAATTTGTAATTTTTTAATTGAATTACATTTCACTGTAATGTTCTTTTATCAAGTTATTTTCTAATGTAATTATACATATTCTGAATTGTAAAACATATTGTACGGTAAGTAGTCTAAAACATTTCTGTCTATGTATTAATAAAAAAACAGGTGAATTATTAATTGTATACATTTTTATTTTTAGACCTAAATGTACAAGATAGTAGGTAATTGATGTTCGTTTAATCTTTTTTTTTTTTTAAAGTTTCTATTTTAATTATATGTCAATGTAAATTTAATTTATTGAGTTATTTTCTAATTTTATTTATTAATTTAATTTATTTATTTGTATATTTTCCAAATAATAAAATACCTATCTTTTATGGTAACTAGTCTAAAATCTCTAAATATTTCTATACTTTATGTAAATAAATGTATATGTATTTGTTTGTATTTCCGTAGTTGATGCTGATTTGCATCTGTATTGTGATTAATAAAAAAATAGATTAAACATTAATTGTATACAACTTTTATTTGTTGACTTAAATGTAAATAACAACATGATTTATTAATATTATACATTTTTATTTTTAGACCTAAATGTACAAGTTAGTAGGTGATTGATGTTCGTTTAATCTGACATAATTAAAATAGAAACTTTTTATTTTTTCAATGTAAATTTCATTTATTGAGTTTTTTTTTTTTTTGTATACAACTTTTTTGTTGACTTAAAATGTAAACAACATCATGATTTATTATTATTAAACATTTTTATTGTTCGACCAAAATGTATGTTATGTGCTTTTAATCTGAAATTTAAGTAAAATGTAATATTTATGTATTTTCTGAATAATAAAATACATATATTTTATGTTAAGTAGTCTATAAATGTCCAAATATTACTATATTTTTCTATGTAAAAAAAATAAGGAATTTTATGTATTTTTTGTTGCTCCCGATTTGTATCTGTATTGTGATAAATAGAAAAAATGGATTAACTATTAATAAATTTTGTATTTAAACTGATTTAACTTTTTTTTACTTAAAAGTACATTTCATTTGAGTTATTTAACTGTATATTTCTGAATAACAAAATGCATATATAGCATGGTAAACAGTCTGTAAATGTCAATATGTTTCTATGCAAATGTAAATGTTGCTGTACTTGGTCTCGACGTCGAGCTGCTCCTCCAGCTGGCCGATCTTGGCCTCCAGGGCGGTGATGGTGGCCTTGTATTTGCTCTTGACGGTTCCCTCCAGCTCGGTGAGTTTGAGCTTCAGCTCCTTGTTCTGGCGCTCCATCTGTGAGCGCGCTCCCTCCAGCCGCTGGGAGGTGCTGCGCTCTGCCGTCAGCTCCACGTTGATCTGGTCCGTCTGTGGAGAAAGCGGACAGAGAGACAGCGGTGAGCGTGCTGTGGGCGTCAGACTCCAGCGGCGGGACGGTCTGAGCGTGACGCACCTGCAGCAGGGCTCTCTTGAGCCGGTCGTTCACCAGCTCCGTGTTGTTCTGCTCCTCCTCCAGCTCCTCCTCCAGCTGAGCGATCCGCGCCTCCAGACGCCTCCTCTCCTCCGAGCCCAGAGAGCTGAGCACACAAACACAAAGGATTATGGGCCACTTGAACAGATGAAATGGATCAAATTTTGGTTGTTAAATCAAAAATACAGAAAAAAAAAACTACTGCAACATCATGAAATATTATTACAATTTAAAATAACGATTTTGTATTTTAATATACTTCAAAATATAATTTATTGCTGCGATCAAAGCTGAATTTTCATCAGCCATTACTCCAGTCTTCAGAGTCACATGATCATTCAGAAATCATTCTAATATGCTGATTTATCATCAATTTTGGAATCAGTTGTGCTGCTTAATATCTTTTGGAACCTGTGATACTTTTTAAAGGATTCTTTGATGAATAAAAAGTTAAAAAGAACAGCACTGATTCAAAATAGAAATATTTTCTAACAATATAAGGCTTTACTTTACACATTCTTGCTGAAAAAAGTATTAATTTCTTAAAAAAAGAAAGAAAATACTGATGAACAACTTTTGAACGGCAGTGTATACCACAAATCCATAAATTAATAAAATAGGAGTGCAAATAAAAAAATAGGGTCATCAATTTTTTTTCATAAATGAGTTTCATTATAATTTACATATCAGTTAGAGAAAAATCTATATTTTTCATAACAAAGGAAGATTTCCTTGTAGTATTTGTAGCTTTTTGTTTAGATTAAAAAACCTAAATAACCTTCAAAACCTGGAATATTGTTTTCTTCCATTTACATTTCTTAAAAAAATAAATAAATAATAGTAAAAAGTTTTTTGATTAGATAAAACGGCTTTCCATAAAAATAACAAAATGGAGGGGCAAACAAAAATAGGGTTTTCCATACATTTTTCATAAATGTGCTTCATTTTAATTTACATATCTAGAATATCAAAATCAAAAGTTTTTTTTTGTAGTATTTTAACAGCACTGCTTATTTCTTCTAATAATATGCTGCGATATGAATGTTTCCTCACCCTTTAGCGGCCTGGTTGTTGAGCTCGTCCTGCAGTTCGTCTCTCTCCTGCTGTGCTTGTCTCTTGGCTCGCTCTGCGGCCGCCAGTTCCTGCAGACGCATTCAGACAGATGTCAGACGGGAACAGCAGGAGGTTCAGGACTATGAGGACAGACAGAGACACACACTGACCTCCTGCAGCTGGATCATCTCGGCCTCCATGCTCTTCACCTTCTTCTCGTTCTCTTTGCTCAGAGCCAGGATCTCCTCGCGGGACACACGCGTGTCCTCCAGCTCCCGCAGCAGATCCTTCATCTGAGCCTGAAATAACCGCAGGTTTGTTCCTTACATGGCTTTCAGGACATGCTTTGTAAAGCTTGGATAAGGAATGTCGTGTGGCATAAAATCCATTACTGCAGACATATGTTCAACTCGTTCATTAAGTTCCAGAATAACATGTAAAGCATTTACAATACACACCCATGTGGCAGAATGTGATTCTAGTATGTTACATGAATTCCTCTTTAAAAATATGAGTAATGTGAGCTGTAAAGTGGTATTTTAGTATCATTAATGTACTATTAAAGTTTGTAATAAATTGAATCAGTTTTTACTTATCATAATTTGTTTTCTTTTTAATTGTATTTAACATTGTTTTGTCATTTTCTTGTGTTTTTGACAATTTTATTAGTTTTGTCTCTATACAGCTTTTACTCATTTGTAATTGAGTTATTTTGGTACTTCAACTTCAAGTAAATAAAAATTTTAAATGTTTTTTTTTTTTATATATATTATTTTATTGCAGTTAATGTTTTTTTAAATGAATGATTTTTTCAGGCTGCATGCAGTTAATACAATTTTTTTAAATATGTAACATAAAAAAAAACACTTTATTTTAAACTTTATTTTAATATATGGCAACTAGCTGAAATAAAATAACACTTTGACCAAAATTTAAATGGAAGAAAAAAAAAAAAAAAAACTCAATTCAAAATATGAATAAAAACTAGTATCTCAATGATACTAAAATAACACTGTAATCAAGAGCTTGTGAATCTGAATCAAATGTGTTTTAATCATCAAACTTTTTAATAGGGCTAGGCAGTGTGATGGTATATCTCGTTACCACAAAATAAAAATGTCAACCGTAACAGATTTTTTGTTATTTCGTGTATACCGTGAAATGTACATAAGTGGGCATACGTGAGCGAAAGTACAGAATCCTGTATCTGAGGCAAAATGTCTAAATATTGACAATGCAACAGCGCATACTATATTTTTCTAACTCTAAACGATCGGAACCAGCTGATAATAACCTCCTGTGATTCTCTCAACTTGATGCTCAAATGAACCGATCGCAATTTTATGATGCAGTGAGAGGCGAATATGTGCGGCGTCAGATTTCATGATTCTTGATGATTATTTAATGATTGGTGAACATTTCATTTGCCTTGCTCAAAAAGCAGTTTTCTGCTCTAGATGCTGTTGATGGTTGTTAATCCCGGACCGTCAGTATGGATTTTATGATGGTAATGTTATAAAGACGAACCTGCACTTTCTTGAGCTGTTTGAGCGCCTCGTCACGGTTCTTGTTGGCCTGGTCGATGGCAGCCTCCAGCTCCTTCAGGTCCAGCTCCATCTTCTTACGCGCCGCCATCGCCACTGTGCGCTGTTTACGCTCGTCCTCCAGCTCCATCTCCATCTCACGCACCTGACCGCAAACACCACAGAATCAACAATCAACTCCATTATCAATTAATCAAGTCAGGGCAGTATATGTATACGTGAAATAAAATGCCTGATCCATTGCTTATTTACTTGATTAAACGGATGTATGTATAAAATAATATAAAACAAATAGAAACATTTTAAGATGAAAACTAAAAAAAATTTAATAAAATAAAAACATATATAAATGAAAAATAATCAATTGTTTATTTCCTTGATAATCAGACAAACAAAAATATAAAATTTATTTTTTTAAATAAAAAAAAAAAAAGCAAAAAACTCACAATATTTATTATTTATAAATAATAATAATAATAAAAAAGGCTTGGTTTGACTACAAACACATATTTGAAAAATGTCATTCTAAAATTTTTTTAAAGGATTAAAATTAGTTTTAAAAATAGTTTTTACTCAGAACACCGGATTAAAAAAAGATTCAAGATAAAAGTTACATTCCTAAGACTAAAATAAATAGAAATATTTGTGTGTGTGTGTATATATGAGATAATTAATCAATTCGGACATATATGAATTAATTATATTTTTTAAATTAATAAAAAAAAGCCGCACAATTTATTTTGAAAAAAGCTTGGTTTTAGTTTTTACACTTAAATTCAATTTGGATTAAATGCAAATTAAGCCTATTTATCTGTATTATTATTAACTGGATGCCCTTGTGATCTATTATAGTACTGCTTGAAATCTTTAGATAATCATTATATACTGCATGCCATTAAAAAAAAAACAAACAAACAAAAAAAACAGTTTCTGTATGCACTGCAAACATTTACCAAAATGTATATTGAGATTGTTAACATATGACTCTTTTTAACTCATTATTTGACTCAATTGCCAAAAGTTGAGTTTATTTATTTATTTATTTATTTTTACACAAAACTGCATTAAAACACAATTTCGTGTTAAACTGCTTTTTATTTCTGAAATGATAACTAGGCGCTACTCACTAAGTCAAACATGCACATGATTTAGCATATGAAAAGCTTGGTTTAACTAGAAAAATGTATATTTGAAAAGTGTCCATTGACATTTATATGCGCGTGTAGGTAATATTTAACAGATTAATTGACTATAAAAATGAACATTAGCTGTGGCTCTAAAATAAATACAGCCTGCATAAATACAATGCACCACATGGTTTCTTGGCACCTGTTTGAGCAGCTGTCTCTTCTTCTCCTCTCCCAACTCGTCTCGTCCCTGCAGGTCTCTCTCGTACTGCGCTTTCATGGCCTGCATGTTGACCTCCAGCCGCAGTTTGGCGTCTTCGGTGGCCTGCAGCTCGTCCTCCAGCTCCTCCAGCTGCGTCTTCATCTCCTCCAGCTGCTGCTCCATTGTGCGCTTCGACTTCTCCAGATCGTGAACCTGAGAGAGAACCAGAAAGAGTCAGATTTCCACCGATCGACCGATAAGCGAGGTCTCTGACGACTCAAAAGCCTCTTACGCTCTTGCCCACGTCGTCTTTAGAGGACACCAGGTCCTCCATCTCGGCGCGCAGCAGTTTGTTGGTTCGGTCCAGCTCGTTCTTCATGTCGCTGAGGGTTTCCAGCTCACGGGCCAGCGCTAACACACGCGTCTCTTTCTCACGAGCCTCAGCCTCGGCACGGTCGCGCTCCTCAGCGTAACGGGCAGAGATGGACTTCTCCTCAGCCAGCATCTGAAAACAGCAGCACGTCAGGAGTTGAGCAAAGCATTTTTACTTATATACTGTATTACCGTTTTAGAGTCTGATGTTTGTGTGCAGAAATGCGGAAAACTGCTTATATTCATTTGTCGTGGCTCGTCTAAATCAGCGGCTCCGAACCTTTTTGACTCGACAACAATAATCACTTTTCCATTCATTCCTGATTTACTTGAAAGGGTTTTTAAAAATACTCTTTACTCACAACATCTGATAAAATATTTAAAAATTACATTTCTAAAACTAAAATGAATAGAAGTATTTTTAAATTAGAAAAAAAAAAAAAAGTTTTGGTATATCTAGAAAAAAAAAAAACATATACATACATACATACATACATATATATACACACATATACACACACACATATATATATATATATATTTTTTTTTTTTTTTTTTTTAAAGGATTATTACAAATAGTTTTTACTCCCCATACCTGAAAAAATATTTTTTTTAAAAACAAATTTAGGACAAAAAATACATTTCTAAAAAGAAAAATTAAGAATTAAAAAAAAATAGTGTTACTCACAACCCCTGATAAAATAATGACATCCCAAAAATGAAAATGACTAAAAATAAAATAAATAGAAATGTTCCAAATAGTTTTTTTTGTTTTTTTTAAAAGCTCAGCATAACTAGAAAAATAGATATTCTAAACATTTATATTAAAATGCTTTTTTTTTTCCCAAATATTTTTTACTCACAATTTCTACCAGATGAGAACTAGACCTCTCCATGTCTAGAAATCACACACTATGAGGCTTCCTTATATATCCAGGTTTTCCAAGACAAAAAAATAAATCACAATAAGAAATATATTTTTAGCCGATTTTGATACTTAATAAATAATTTTCAGTCACTGCTCGAGAATCGCTGGTCTAATAAACAAACCCATCCTGATCCCGGCTTTCATTCTCACCTGGTCGAACTTCTTCTGCTTCTTCTCCAGGTTGGAGACGATCTGTCTCAGATGGTCCTGGTCCACCAGCATGTCGTCCAGCTCCTGCTGCAGGCGCGTCTTGGTCTTGTCCAGCTTGTCGAAGGCGGCGTTCCTCTCGTCCAGACGCAGCGTCACGGCCTCCAGGTCGCGCTGGACGCGCTTCTTCGTCTCCTCGGCGCTCTCCAGAAAACCAGTCTCCTGCTCCATCTTCTTCTTCATGTCAGCCAGCTACAGCAGAAGAGACAGACAAACCTTTTTCAGACATACTGCTGCGTGCAAAAAAGTAACTGCAGTCTGATTACGAGTATTTAAATTATTTTAAATGTAATTTAATCTAATTACAAGTATTTCTATAATCCAGATCTACCCAGCTCTGGTGGTATGAATGTAATCTGCAAGTGCTACATTTGCCATGTTGTCATTGTCACGTGAGTTGCGTCGCTGCCGTTCATAAATCCTCTCCCGTGGCCTCATGGGATAGTATAGTGTCCATCAGACGCACACTTCAGAATCAGGGCAGAAGTAGTACTTCGTCCGGGTACTTTTTGCCTACTCTTTTATGAATCCTTTGAATTGGGACTCACTTCTTTTGTCACCTACTGTTTTTCGTCTACTCTACAGTAGGGAAGTCTGTGATTTCAGACGCAGCCCAGGTTTTCTCCGTGTGTCTGTGTTTACCTGCGCCTGCATGGTGCCCATCTGTTTCTCCAGGTTCCTCTTGGCCTCCTCCTCCTCCTCCAGCTGCTCCTTCAGGCTGTTCTGCTCGTCCTCCAGCTGCCGCAGACGTGTGTTCAGCGCCAGCTTCTGCCGCGTCTCCTCCTGCAGCACTTCCTGCGAGGAGACATTTTGGGTTTAACGAGTGTGTGAGATGCAGAGACCTGCAGAAATCCCATAATGCCGCGGGCCGTCGTACGTACCTGCACGTCCTGCAGCTGCGACTCCACGGATGAGCAGTCCTTCGTCGCTTTGATGGACTTCCCTTCGGCTTCGCTCAGAAGACCGTTGACGTTATCCAGCTCGGCCTGAAGGGGAAACAGAAGCCGTCAGCGTTTACATCACGCAAAATTACACCTTCATTACACCGAAAAATTAGCAAATAATTACAGGAATCACTTAAATGAACATTGAATAGGATTTCACCAGGTCTAGACACAACAGAGCTTAACCCTGCATTATTCTGTGGCTATTTTGGAGGGAAATGTGTGTTCTGAGTGATTACAAGGGTGTTTCCAGGTGTTTGCTCTGGCATTGTATGTGGCTGCTAGACTGTTGCTAGGGTGTTCTCTGTGGTTGCTTGAGCATTGCTATGTGGTTACTAGGGCCCTATTAAATTAGTTTTTTTTCTCCAATTCAGTTTTATGTTTACCAAATTCTATTTTCCCATTAATTTTCTGGATTCCATTTTAATGGTTTCATTACATTTTCTCTGATTAGCTGATTATATATATAATTTAATTTTCACTTTTTATTTTTCTGGTAAATAAATTCTGGTAAATATTCCAAAAATAATGTTTTAATAATAATTTACTAACTATCATTAGGCCTACATTAAGTATTCAGTTTATAATAGTTAGAGCCAACTTTTATTTTGACCGGTTGCCGTGAAGACCTAAAAGTTTCTGTTTGTGTATGATGTGATGATAGTTTTTCTCAAAGGAAACGGTAAAATGCTCGTGAAGGGACCCTCAGAGCAGCTCTGGAGATTATGTTTGTGTGTTCATGTATATTGAGGCAGAAAACATCGCGAGCGTCATGCGCACTTCAGTATGTAGTAAACTAAATCGTGCATCTGCGCCATTCATTCATATTGAGACACGCAGAACATGCAGGATTCATACTTAAATAGCATTTTTGTGGCTTAACATTTACAGATACTAGTCCATATCGCGTTTTGATTCAAGCTGATTTATTTATCTGAAATTTGACAAATTCCGCAATATACAGTAAATTACGTTTTTATGACTGGATTCCGCGATTCCGTCCGCGTTTTCCATATCGCGGAAATCATAGGGCCCGAGGTTACTAGGCAGTTGCTAGGCTGTACTGGGACCATAGCAACTACCTAGCAGTTCAATGTGTGTGCCACTCCAGTGGTTGTACGCACCTGCATCTTGGTGACTCTCTCGGCCAGTTCGATCCGCTGCCGTTCGCTCTCTGCGTGTTTGACCTGCAGCTCCTGCACCTGCGTCTCAGCTTTCTTCCTGCGGTGCTCGGACTCTCCTTTGCCCTGCATGAGTGTCTGCATCTCTATCTGCAGCTCGTTCCTCTCCGACTCCAGAGCCTGTTTGGTCTTTTCCATAGAGACCTTATTCTGAGAAAAGAGACGGAAAGAGATTCAGAGTGAAGAACCCAGATCACACAACTGACACCGACGCTTGTTTTGCGTGCGTCTTACCCGTTTGACCTGCTCCAGCTGCTCGTTGAGCTCGTCGAAGGCTTGACTGTGTTTCTGTCTCATCTCTATCACCACCTGCTCGTGAACTTTAGCCTCGTCATCCAGAGTCTTCTTCAGATGAGCCACTTCAGTCTCACGCTTCGTCCTGCAAGAAACACCAGGTGAAATATTTAGCCAGTGGGGTTGCATGATAAACATTTCATCTCATATTGCTGCTGTTGAAATCTCCAGGCAAAAGCAACAGATCAATCTTTACAAGAACCATCCAAATATAAAAAAAAAAGACTTTGAACCTGGATATTGCATGTCTTGTACACATTATCATTATCTCTAATTATTAAAAAAACACAAAAACAAAAACACAAGAACTGTAATGCAATTGCACTGTTAAATAAAAAATGAATATATAATAAAAAATAAAATAATAATAATAACGTAATTATTTGTCTATAATAGTTAAATAAATAAATAAAATTTATGTCTTAATTTCTTCCAGTTTCACCTTTAAATTTCAGGTTTATAAGAGCTTCTTGTTATAAATCTAAAACTTCAGTGCACAAAAATGGTGGAATTGATGCAAACATGAAAATTAAATAAACCTGATAACCATTGTGCGTTATACGCAACACACCTGAGCTCCTGCTGTGCGGCGGTGGAGTCGAGCGTGTCCTCAAGCTCGGTCTTCAGTGCCTCCAGCTCTTCTCCCAGGTCTCGGCGGTGTTTCTCGGCTTTGGCTCGAGCCGCTCGCTCCAGCTCCAGATCCTCCTGAAGTTCACTCAGCTGAGCCTCCAGCTCACGGATCTTCTTCTGCGCCAGGTTCTTCTGAGCCGCTTCCTCCTCGATCCTGAAGGGAAACCACAGTCACTTATCAGCTCTAATCCGTCAGATGGATTAGCAATGCAATGATACTTGATTGCGATTGGCCACCGTGTGCGCCTCACCTGGCCAGAGCCTCCTGAAGCTCCTCCTCCTTCTTGGCGAGTTGCGCACGCAGTTCAGCGATCTGAGCCTGCAGCTCGGCGATCTGATCGTGAAGCTCCGTGGAGTCGCCCTCCAGCTTCCTGCGGTTCTTCTCCAGCTCCTGGCGCTGCTTCTCCTCACGACGCAGACGGTCTGACAGATGAAGATGGGAAACATTTAATTAGCAAGTCTCTATTTCTTGACAAAATCCTATCGAATGCCTTCGGATCGGTTATTCAGTGCCTGATTTCTTGTTAGCATGTAATTTGACTAGCGTCACACAAGTTAATACACGTCAAAATAGGAAACCATCACACTCTCAGTGTTAGATATCGTGATAAACTATATTCTAAAAAACTTTGCATCATAATATTCAATTCATTGCTATTATTTAAGGCACCAGGAACTTAATATGATAAAGTAATATTTAGACAAATTTACATAATATATCATTTATCATATATAATTCATGTAAAATGTAGCGTAATATATTTATGCTACATTTTATATGAACTTGTATGCATGTACATAAAACGCTACATTCTACATATAATGAATCACAATACTATATTTTACTCCAACACACAGATCCTTTCCTCTGGTCTCATCATTAATGGAGAGATGGTTGAAAGGGTAGAGTATTTAAAAAATCTTGCCATTACTTTGGATCAACATCTCAACTTCAACCAGCACACTTTAGGTGTTTACAAAGTGCTGTCAACAGAGACAGCTATTCTGTTCAGTCTAGTCTAGTCTTCTTTTGCATCACAGCCATTTGTTTCTTTCATATGCTAACAGTTACCGATAAGAACAAACTCTTGAAGATAACCTATTTAGCTAGTCCAATTATTGGTATCCCTACCTCTGATTTATCAGACAGTGTCTCTACGCTCACGCTCTGAAAGGCACATAAGATCTTAAATGACCCAGACCACCCACTCTATCTATATTTCATCCCCCTTACTTCTGGCCGCCGGTATAGATTACCTGAGTAGAAAGGCCAGCTACAGTAAGAGATTTGTTCCTGTAGCTACAAGAGCTTTAAATACAAAGGAAACCGGTCATTGATACGTTGTCTTATGCTCTCAGGGTTTTTTTTTTTTTTTGTCTGTGATTTTATTATGTTAAGTTGAGAAGTTAACATGGTATGTTTTGTGTTATGTACGCATCTACAGTGGAAACTAATTTACTCTTGAGGGCAAATAAATGATAATTTAGTCATTCATTCATAATACTACATTTCATATCCATTACTGAATATTAATTATATACATTATACTTATAAATATGCTACATTTTACGAGCTTTATATACTATTAATCATATATAATTTAATACACACATACATATATATATATATATATATATATATAATGAATCATCATATTATGCTATATTTCACATTATAGTTTTATGTATATTATATATATAAATAAATAGTTACATTTTACATAAACTATATTCTGAATTATATATATGCTATATTTTACATTATATATTTAAAATGTGAAATATAGCATATGTATAATTTAGAATATATAGTTTGTAAGATGTAGCATAATATTTATGATTTGCAATATATACTTGTATCATAAATAAATATGATCATAATCATGACATTTTGCATTAATTTGAGATTTTATGCTATAATTTTAAACATTTTAAATTAATTACATATTATGAATTATATTATGCAATATTTCACAAATATTATGCTACATTTTACCTGAACTTTATACTACGAATCATATATCACTTTATATTTTACATTATTTATATATGAATTATATCACAATCCATTTTACATTAATTATACGTATAATATATTATACTGTACATATTACACATCATGCTATATTTACGGGTTATATTTTAGGTTGCATATTCCTCATTTGTAACCTCGCTTCGGATAAAAGCATCTGCTAAATAAATAAATGTAAACGTACAATATATGTTTAATGATGATTTTATTGACGCTATAAACAGCATCTGAACTCACCCTCCAGGTCGGTGATCATGGCCTCGTGTTTGTTCTTGAGTTTCTGCAGGCTCTTGGACTTCTCCTCCTCCTCAGCCAGGTTTGTGGTGAACTCAGAGATTCGTTCTTCCATCAGTTTCTTCTCCTGCAATACCAGACTAAGAGTGAGAAAAACAACCAGCGTTCCACACACAGTGTCCAAACAATGGTGTCTGCTGACAGACCTTGGACAGCTTGTTGTTCTGGTCGTCCAGAACCATCACATCCTCTTCGGTTTTCTTGAGTTTGGCCTCCATCGTGACCTTCTCCAGCTGCAGCTTCTGCCGCGCGGCTTCCTCCTCATCCAGCTGCTGCTCAAGATCCTGTTGGACCAAAACACAGATATTCCTCATTCAACCAATCACAGAGATGCACCCGAGCTCATTTCTGAAAGCAAACTCTCTTTACCGCAATGTTCTGCTGCATCTTCTTCTTCTCCACCTGCAGATGATTGGCTCGCTCCTCCTCTTCCTCCACGCGGGCCTCCAGGTCGTGCAGGATCTCCTCCAGCTCTTGTTTCTTGGCCACCAGGCGGTTCCTCATCTCGTCGGCCTCAGCGCACAGATCCATCTCCGCCTGCAGCTGCTCCTGAAGAGCCAGTTTCTCCGCGCTCAGCTAAAAGAAAAAATCACAACATTTATGTCTTACCCTGCCCAACCCCAATATACGCACACACACACACACACACACATACATACAGTATAGTAACATTTCAAATACACCAGTATCCTGTGTTTCACACCTGCTGCTGTTTGACCGCCAACTCCTGCAGCTGCTGTTCAGCCACTACCTGCTTCTCCCGAACCTTGGTGAGCTCCTCGTCTTTGGCCTGCATTTCCTCTTCCTGTCGGCTGACCTGCAGCAGCGGCTTCACCTGAAGCACACACACACGGCATCAGTGTAAAACACACATCAAGCCTGGCAGCACATTTGAACATGTCTCTGTGTGTAGAAACCTTGGTGAAGAGTCTCCACCACTGCCAGTTCCTGAGCTTCAGGTAGGCAGCGCAGTTCCTCTGGATCACTCTCATGGCCGTCAGCTGCTGCTGCCTCTTAGCAAACGCCCTGCATGACAAACACGCACCGTTAAACACCACAACATCAATATTGGCGATTTGTAAATTGTAGGAGGGCGCCAACGGCCTGGCGATGCTTCACTTTACAGCATGATTCAAGGATGTTTAAATCCATGTCATTTTAATATTTGGCCACATGCAAAACCTTTATTTTGAAATTGCGATGTACAACAAATTGCATTTTTAGAAATATTGATGTATTCTCCTGTGTTGGCATAGGTTTATAAATGATTTGCATTGCATGTTATCTCACTAGATTTGTACTGTTTTCCCAGATGAATGTTAAGCAACATGTACAAATGCACAGCATATGCAGAGGAAGAGTTTGCGTCCCGAGCTGCTGAGATGGAGATGCGCTCCACGCTTGTAAATGAAAAACGCGTCAGACTTTATATGCATTCCCAAATGAAACCCAAACGGACAGCACATGCAATAAAAGACTGAACAATATAATGCAAGCACGATCAAAGATTTTACCACAAACACAACTTTATACTGTTATCGCGAGACCGCTTTTCACGTCAAGGAGTAATATCGCGCGATCTCGTGTGCTGCTAAAAACCAGGCGATACGGCTCTGTATTTATATCAGACGCGCTACATTGTTAATTTTGTGTAAAAAGATTGTTTTAATCGAGGACAAAAAAAACAACAACACTAATTTCATATATACTGCCCTTTAAAAATTCAAGTACTTTTCAAGTACCTCAAAATTTTCACTTTTCAACTTTTAATACTTTTGAATACTTTAAGTATCTCAAAAATATCAGAATTTAAATTTCAAAAAGTCAAATTCAAGTACTTCAAGCACTGACTATCAATAACACTTAGAAAATAATTTTGTTATTGCATAGTGCATATGTTCTGTTCTCAAATTTGAGTAAATATTGTGTAAATAATTGCTCAAAGTTTATCAGTTTTTTTCTTTTCATTTGTGACCTGTGCTGGCAAAATTTGTCGGAATGAGCAAATTTTCAAAAAGGAGTTAAAATTATTATTAAAATACCTTCAAAATGATGATATAGGACTTGTTGGAATCAGACAAAATAAATAAACGACTGCGCTACAGCCGTTTGAAGGCGATTGAGTCAGCAGAGTCAGCAAAATCAAGCAACGTTGCATATTTTCCTCCAATTCTTTTCTTAATAATAATTACTATATTATTAAAATCACAATATAGCTATTTTTTATTTTATCTTTGTTCTTAAAAATAAGAACAAAGATGCAAATAAACAGTAGTTTAATCAAGAGCAGCGAGTGATTCAGTCTTTTCTTTTAATGTTTGATTAACATTAGAGGTCGACCGATATGGGTTTTTCTCTGGCCGATGCCGATATTTAGAAATCAGGGCAGCCGATTGGCCGATATATGATGCTGATTTTTGGGCCGATATGTTTGGCCGAGTTATGTTTGAGTAAATGTTTATTGCAGGGTACAAGATAGCAGTAGCCTAATTGAACAATCCCTATGGTTGGACCATGATGTTGTAACACTCACTTGCGTGCGACGTATCCACGACACCAGGCCTGGAAGTTGATGATGACGTCGGTGATCTTCATATCGCGCTCCTCCTCCAGGTGAGCCAGAACTCCAGCACGGAAAAACACTTTGCTTTGTCCAATACGGAATAGGTTGGGATCCAGCTCCAGCGCTTTGATCTGAGACACAGATGAAGAGCTTAAAACAGGGATTCACAAACGTGTTTGGTCTGCCAAACCACTTTGACCTAAATATTTACTAGATGTCCTCCTGAAGTTAATATTTCAATAATTTATCAACACATTCATGTTCATGGTTCTCTGATGTCGGTTAATGGTCAAATTGCATGCAGGTAAACAAATAAGATACTGTGTTTTATTCTGACTGTTTTTAATTTAGAAAAGCAATTGAACGGACAAGATTTATAAATAATCTAAATCAAAAACAAATGATTTTAAAATATAAACAAATCAAAATAAAACACTAGAAAATATTTATAAATGTTCTAAATTAAAATAAACCATTTTAGAGTTTATTTTTAAAAAATATTTAACCCCAGTTTGGAAAATTAATAAAGTAACACTGGACGACATTAAACCAGTTCGTTTAAACTGTAAAATTGGTCTCACCATCAGCACACAAGCCTGTTTACCATCCATGAAGCCTTTGGGAATGGAGTTGGGCGTGAGGATTTCATACCTGAGCAAAAGCACAAACCACTGTTAACATCAGTGAAAACACAATCAGGTTTGCACATTGCGTTCAATTAGTGAGAAATATATTCGATTCAAATCCTAAGAGAATAAGATTCTTAAAAGGAATACCTCTGTCTGAACTCCTGGAAGACGATGCGGTTGGGGAATCCCTGTCTGCAGATACGGATTCCCTCCAGCACACCGTTACACCGGAGCTGATCCAGAACCAGATGAGGGTCCAACTTGCCCGCCTGAGATGGACAGAGACACAAAGTGCAAAGGCTTATGATGAATTCAGGACGAATTAAGCCCAAAGTACGAGTACTAACCGGTGTTTTCAGAAAGCGAGCGCTTTTATTCACAGTGGAGAGAGAGCGCATACTCATGGTTGCCAGGTTGACAAAAATAAGTAACACTCAGCAGATAATTCTGAATAGCGTATGTGTGAAGCTCTGTTTCGGGGATTACGTCTCTTTATATCAGGTATATATTATACTCGATTAATTTTTTTTTTTTTGGAAACCTTGCACTTTTCTTCTCCGTTTTAAACGCTGTTCTTGAATTCAAATTGGAGCACTGATGCACACGTGCTGCGATACTGTGATATAACGTGACGATACATTGTTGTATCGATGTATAAAACACAGCCCTGCAGAAAATGCGTGGTTAAAATGATTGGACTTTTTTTGCTTGCGTGCACTGTATGCGTACTCGTAAAAAATGAGTACATTATTATTTACGGCCTTAAAAACAAGATGCAAACAATCAGAATATTGTACCTGGTGGGGAGTGCGCAATGTTAACATGAACCCTATGCCATTACCTATATTGTACTGTGGTACAGTTATGGAGGCCCTTCATAATGCAGAGGTCAACTGCCTGCTCTGCATACTATAGGGCCATTGCTAACTATAGGAAGTGTTTAATAAACAGCTGTTTTACTAAATTCAGTGCAGTCAAGTATCGGGATACGTATCATGGCTTTGCTGGTGATACACAGCCCTAATATTCTGTGTGCTCTAATTTTAGCAGTAATTAGTTGGTCCACAATCTTTTTAGTTATCATTTTTGGTGTAAATGCTAATATCATAATAGCTATCTTTATAGTTATTGTTCTTGGTGTGAACGCTAATACAGTTATTTCTTAAGTTTCACATCATCTATTCTTGAATGGCGATCAGTTGGTACCTTTTTCTCGTGGTTGGGAATGATGCAACGGACGAAGTTGGGGTTGGTGTTTCTGAGCGTGGCCATGAGTTTGGACAGCTGTTCCTTATAGAGCTGCCCGACTGTCCGGAACATTCCCTTACGGGTCTTAAACGCACCTGGCAGCTCCGACATGCCGGCCACCTTATCCAGACCCACGATACGGTCCACTGAGAGACAGACAGACACAGAGAGACAGACAGAGTCATGGCGCTGTAAGAGCTTCATTTCAGGCATGCAGTCTGGTCATGATGTGAAAACTACCCACAGTTCAGTGGGTCAAACACACATCAGCACTGGTGACAAACCACAGACACACACGATGCTGGTGAAGAGTGGGTGGGGGAACACATGGGAAAATGGATCCAACTTAGTGCAGTGCAGGTGACACGTATGTGTATGTGTGTGTGTGTGTGTGTGTGTGTGTGTGTGTGTGTGTGTGTCGTTTTAATGTATGTGCGTGTGTGTGTGTGTGTGTGTGTGTGTTAAGGGTCCAAAATTAACACTCACCTCATTCATTAAAACACAAGTTGAATTGAATTACACAGATTTCAGAACAATTATGAACAATTCATTCTGCTCGTGTTTCATGAATGAGACTGAATAAGCACAAAATAAGAGTGAAAATCCACATTTTAATTGAAAGCTGAAATAAATTAATATTCAAATATTAGATTAAAAAACTAAACGAAAGGAACCAAATGAAAGTAGAATAACTAACTGGAAAATTATAAATGGAGACTAAAACTGAATTTACTTTCTTACTTGGTCAAAAGTTTGGGATCAGTAAGATTTTTTTAAATGTATAACTTATATTTAAATAAGTTTCTAATGCTCATCAAGGCTGTGTTTATTTGATCAAAAATACAGAAAAAAAGGTTATATTGTGAAATATTATTACAATGTTAAACAGCGTTCTTCCATTTTAATATGCATTAAAAATCGAATTTATTTCTTTGATCAAAGCTGAATTTTCCAGCATCATTACTCCAGTATTCAGTGTCACATGATCCTTCAGAAATCATTCTAATATACTGATTTATTATCAGTACTGGAAACAGTTGTGTTGCTTAATATTTTTTTGGAACCTTAGATACTTTTTTTCAGGATTCTTTGATGAATAAAAAGTTAAAAAGAACAGCATTTATTTAAAATAGAAATATTTTCTAACAATATACACTACTGTTCAAAAATTTAGGGTGAGTACATTTTTATTCTTTCTTTTTTTGAAAGAAATTAATACTTTTATTCACCAAGGATGTGTTAAATTAATAAAAAGTGATAGCATAGACTTACATTGTTAGAAAATATATATTTTGAATAAATGTTGTTCTTTTTAACTCAAAGAATCCTGAAAAAAAGAATCACAGGTTCCAAAAAAATATTTGACTGCTTCCAACATTGATAATTCTAATAATAAATCGGCATATTAGAATGATTTCTGAAGGATCATGTGACAGTTAAAGGGGTCATATGATACGATTTCAAGTTCTCCTTTCTCTTTGGAGTGTTACAAGCTCATCATGCATAGATAAGATCCCTGAAGTTGCAAAGACTAAAGTCTCAAAACCAAAGAGATATTCTTTATAAAAGTTAAGACTCTGTCACGCCCCTCTTCCACGATGTGGAAATATTTGCGTAATGCCGCCCAAATGTTCACGCAAAGAAAGGCGGCGTGGTTTCAGTAACCGCAGTAGTGTTGATGCAGCCGTGTCAGGGAGACGCTGTGTGTTTCTGTGCGAAAGCAAAAGCACTTTATTTGGGCTTCTGAAAGTAGATGCATTTAGGAATCATTGGTTAAGATCTGTTTACAACAGAACAGCACAACCCAAATGTTCTAATTTGTGCAACGCATTTTATGGACGACAGTTTAGTAGAGTAAAAGGCTGGCTGTGCACGAAGGCTATTTAAAAAAAAAAAGGGTCAGTTCAGACTTTGCTCTGACAATCTGGTGCTTCTGAATCAGCGACTGTAAGTATGTTTTGTTATTAGTTTAAGTATTTGCTATTGACTGTTCAAATGCGGAGTTTTGCGCGTAACGCGTCATGTGTGAGTGTGTGTGAGGGGAACAGGGTCTCAACACAGCGGAGTGTACAGCCCGTCAGAAATCATCTTAACTGCGGCTTGTGTGCAAATACATATGAGCATCATCACTGTGTCTGTCGCTGCGACTCTGTTCCCCTCTCGGGCTTGAACTGATTAAACTAACTTGAAAGTTGAAGCTCACGATTATGGTAAGGGGCACTACATTTCCGATGAGTGCTTGTGGTGTTCGGCCAATCACAATGCACTGTGCCAGTTGGCCAATCAGAGCAGACTGCACTTGTTGGAAGGAGAGGCTTTGTAGATAACGATTTGAGAGAGTCGGGGCATAGAGGAACTACAATACTGTACAGTATTTGAAAAATGCGTTTTTTGAACATTAAAGCATGTCAACATATTCTGTTACGCCAAATACACAAATTAATGATCTTTAAAATAGCATCATATGACCCCTTTAAGACTGGAGTAACAGCTGATGAAAATTCAGCTTTGCATCACAGGAATAAATTATATTTTAAAGTATATTCAAATAAAAAAAGCATTATTTTATATTTGTAAGAACATTTTGCAGTATTATTGTTTTTTTTTTTTTCTGTATTTTTTAATCAAATAAATGCAGTCTTGAAGAGCATAAGAGACTTCTTAAAAAACATTACAAGTCTTACTGATCCCAAACTTTTGAGCGGTAGTGTATATAGACAGAGTTAACTTACAATACTGAAAATATTGGAAATATTTTTTATACAGCCGCCATTGTCATGTTTAGAGAATTTTGGACCCTGTGAGTGTGTGTGTGTAACTGCATACTGTGGTCATGTTTCACTGGTGAGAACAGAACCAAACCCATGCAGTTTATACCCATTTCTGCAGTACCATAGACCAACAGCGGGGGCGCCAAAGCACACTATATTACACAGAGAGAAGAGACAGCAGAAATATCAGAGATATATCTCAACACCTCAGAGAAACACAGTCACGCAGGACAGCTGATGGAGATGGAGGAGGAAAAGAACATCTCGGAAGAGAGAAAAATCAAAGATGTCACCTGGCTCTAAATGAAGGAAAGGAAAACGCTGATAGAAATAAGCTCTTTGACAGTTCTGGACCTCTGAGAGAGATGGACATACAGGAGGACGTGAAACAAGGGATGGATGGATGGATAGATGGATGGAGAGGAGAGGAGAAGAAACAGAGGACCAAACACCAGCAAAAGAAAATAATTCCAGTGAGTTTCCACCCATTTTGGCATGAAAAAGGCACCAGTGTAAATTAATTAATCATTATTCCCCTTTGTTCAAATTAAAAAAACGTCACGCCATTCTGAGAGCTCCATTTCTTCATCATTTATAGTTTTTCTCCACGACCTGCTGCTTTAACATTCAATTAAGAGCTGACTGAGTGTGATCTATCGACTCACCGTCCTTCCATAGCTCGGAAACAAACTTGTTGGTGGACTGATTGAGCAAAGTGGCCACGTTATCGTTCAGCGGGTCCATGTTCTTCATCAGCCACTCATCCGCCTTGTAATCCACCTGAGAAACACAATCGCAGATGTTTAAAATTCCCAAATAAGGCCATGAAATCACTCATGGGTTTAGCCAAGGAGCACATCAACACCTTTCCAGCGTAGTGGATGATGCAAAAGTCTGCCTCGTCCTTCAGTTTCTTGGGTTTGTGGAATTTGGGGTGCGTCCCCTGCTCCTGCAGGACCTTCTCCACGAAGCTCTTGTCTGTGGCTTTGGGGAACCAGCACTCCTCGTCTAGGAGAGCCAGGATTCCTGGAGGACTCGCCTAGAAACACACATTACAGATTACATTCAAACAAAGTCTTGATTTGGTGACCCATCTACATCAGCAGAAGATCATAACTCTTCAGCAGGAAATCAAACTGGACTTAGTATTTTTAAAATAATGTATCCCAAGTTATCTTTTCCCAATTTTACACCTCATGATCGGAGTAATACCTACACATGAAAACAGCTACATTAAAGGTCATGTGATCATTCTAGGAGACGATTGGTGACCCTTTTGACATGTTGGAAGCAGACAATGATCATTTAGACTAGCTAGGACCAGCTAAAAACAATTTGTAATAAGCTTGGACCAACTAATAACCATTTATAACCACTTTAGACCAGCTAATGACCATTTTTGACCAGGATGGATCTGCTAATGGCTATTTTTGGCCAGTTTGGAGCAGGTAATGACCATTTATGACCAGCTGGGTCCAGCTAATACCATTTATATGCAGTTTGGACCAGCTAATGACCATTTTTGACAAATTTGGTCCAGCTAATGGCCATTTTTGGAAATATTGAAAATATCATGACAACAATCTAAATCAAACTGAATTTAGTATTTTTAAAATAATGGATTCCAAGTTCCCAATGGATTCCAAAACTTAAACATCAGGAACTGACTAATATCTACACATGGAAACAGTTCTATTAAAGGTGATTTTAAAAGTTGCGTGATCGGTGAATAATAACAGTTATTGGTTTACCTTCTTTACCTGTTCTAACTAGTTTGTCTAGGATGATGTACCAGGTTAGTGTACCCCATTGGCAGGTAGTCTAGCTAATCAACCATCTAAACCAGCATGGAGCAGCTTTGACCTGCTAGTATTTACATCAGCAGAAGATCATGAAGACATCATGTAAATCAAACCGGGTTTAGTATTTTTAAAATAATGGATTTTCAAGTTCTCAATTCCCCATCTTAAACATGAAAACAGCTCAACTAAAAGTCACGTGATTGGTGGAGAGACACTAACGGGTTTCTCGATGAGGTCAATGCAGGGCTGCAGGTCGAGGCCAAAGTCGATGAAGCTCCACTCGATGCCCTCGCGCTGGTACTCCTCCTGTTCAAGGATGAACATGGTGTGGTTGAACAGCTGCTGGAGCTTCTCGTTAGTGTAGTTAATGCACATCTGCTCAAACGAGTTCAGCTGCGGAGAGGAACAGAAACAGAAACACTGTTACTGCAAGGAATTGTGGGTAATCCCACTGTAAGCACCCTTGAGGTTGAAAGATTCCGCTGTACCTCAAAGATCTCAAAGCCGGCGATGTCCAGGATGCCGATGAAGGAGGCGCCCTGACGCTTGGTCTTATCCAGAGCTTTGTTGATGCGCAGTACCAGCCAGCGGAACATCCTCTCGTACGTGGCTTTGGCCAGAGCCTCCACCGCAAACTCGGCCTGCTCCTGGGTCTGGGCCTTCTGCACGTAGTCACGGCCCACTTTGATCCGGGGCGAGAGGATGGCGCGTGCGAAATCGGCCACGTTCATGCCCATTAGATGGCACACCTTCTGGGCAGCTAGAAAAGTGAAGGGAAAGTCGTTTAGAAATAGTAACTGATAACACCACAAATTGCTGGTTTACCTCATCAGCTGGTAGTCTAGCTAATTAACCATTCAGACCGGTTTGGACCAGCTATTGACAATTTTCGACCACTTGGGACCAGGTAATGACCAGTTTTGACCAGCTAACAACCATTTTCAAGCATTTTCAGCAATTAATGACCATTTTTGACCAAACTAATGACTATTCCTGACCAGTTGGACCAGCAAATGATCATTTTCGGCCAGTTTGGGCTGGCTAATGACCATTTTACCAGTTTGGACCAGCTAATGACCGTTTTAAACAGGTAATAACCATTTTTGCCCATCTAGACTGACAAGTGACTATTTGTGGCCAGTTTGGACACAGCCAATGACCATTTCTGACCAGTTTGGACATGGCTAATGATTATTTTTGACCATTTTGGACCAGCAAATGGCCAATTTTGAAGAGTTGGACCAGATTGTAGCAGTTAATAACAACTTTGGACCAGCTAATGACTATTTATGGCCAGTTTGGAGCAGCTAATGACCCGTTTTAGATACTATGTAAAACCACCTGCTAATTTTATGGTGATAATTTTTCAAATTATTAATACAATTAATAAAAATAGGGGTAGTCATGGCCTAATGGTTAGGGAGTCGGGCTTGTAACCTGAAGGTTGCTGGTTCGATTCTTGCGCCGGCAGGAATTGAAGGTGGGGATTGTGAATGAACAGCTCTCCACCTTCGATACCATGACTTAGGTGCCCTTGAGCAAGGCACCGAACCCCTAATTGCTCCCTTGCTGGAGCAAGGCTGCCCACTGCTCCGGGTGTGTGTTCACTGTGTGTGTTTGTGTGTGTGTGTGCACTTGGATGGGTTAAATGCAGAGCACCATTTCGAGTATGGCTCACCATACGTCACGACTTAACTTAACTTAATATAGCTACAGATTAGCAGCACAAGGCCTGATGGACGTGTTTGTAAAGCCATAAAGATGTGTTTACCTGTGTCATCAGGCATGGAGGCCTGGTCCGAGTGACGCTCCTTCTTAAAGGACATATTACCCAGCTGTAGCACAGATGACATTACCCTCAACAGGCCTGCAGGGGGCGACACACACACTTAAAAAACCCAAACATGTTGCAGATAATACTGTGATGTTTGAAAATGGCAGTATGTAATCACCAATATGTTCTTCCTCAGAGAATCCCATGATCCTCATGGCCTCCACGGTCTCCAGGTACATGTCTCGGTCCTGCTGTCCCGGGATCGTCACGTTCCCATTGGACAGGAACCGGTACTTATTGTAGCCCTCCAGACACAGTTCAGCTGATGAATGAAGAAACTGATCAAATCATTTACATTCATTTATAAACATAAATGCCTCATCCTACTATTATTAAGATCATTATTTAGTCATTTATAAGCATTAAAACGGTTTTAAAAAATCATGTATTAAAGCAGTGAAGGACACTCACAGCGCAATTTGTCTCCAGCACCGGTCAGCATGTAGTAGAACATGTGGAAGGTTCTTTCTTCTTTAGCTTGACGGATTGCGCGGGACTTTTCCAACAGGTCTGATGGTCAGAGTCAAGGATAGATGCACGAATATTCACATGAAGGTTTTTAACAGCCTGGGTCTGCATTAACCAGTCTCAATTCTTGCATCATTAATTACTCATGCTTTACATTCATGCATTCAGCAGACACTCTATGCTCTGTGTATACTCGCAGAAACAATCAATTCCCTTAGCATTTATTAAAAATGTCAAAAAGTGAGGGCAACAGATTAACTAGGGGTGAATAAGAAACTATATAAATGTTAAAAATAAAATATATAAAATTAAAAAAAAAAAATAATAATAATAATAATAATAATAATTCAGCATCTACATCCATTCATTTTAACAATAGTAACAAACTGTTGAGTGATTAGGGGATTCTCACAATTTTAATTATTTTTAAAATAGAAATAAAAATTGCTTATTTCTAGTTAATTTTATTAGTAACTGTTTTTAGTTTAGTCTTTTTATACCTGGAGTGATTAAGAAAAATTATACATTTTCATACATTTTATTTTTGTTAATTTAAAAAAATATTAATACAAATTGTTTATCTGCATTTCATTTTATTATTATTATTAGTTGTTGTGTTTTTATTATTTTTTTAATTTTCAGGCAGTGATTAAGAAAACTATACATTTTCATATTTTTACTTAATTTTAAAAATGGTAACAAATCTTTATTTTCTTTTTATTATTATTAACTGTTTTGTAATCAAAAAAAGCCATAATTACCTCATCAAAATGATAATGACCCCCAAAAAAAAAAAAAAAAAAGCTCCCTTTTCACATTTTTAAAACCATGTCAAATTAACTAGCTCATAAAGATACAGGTTTCAATATTGGCTCCAACGATGTACCCGTTAACATCAAAGTTGATTCTGATGAATTTGCCCTAAAACACAGAAAAGACCAAAGATAAATCGCATGCATTAACAGCCAGACTAATGTGTGAAATGTCACCTTAAAAGAAAAGTCTTACGAATCGGGAAGAGTTGTCGTTCTTGACTGTCTTGGCGTTGCCGAAGGCTTCGAGGATGGGATTGGCCTGCAGCAGCTGCTTCTCCAGCTCACCCTGCGCTCAAAAACACACCAATCCATGACTGAGATCAGTTCAAAAGATTCACGGCGAAGAGCTGATCACGTCTGGCTGTCAAAAACAAAGCTCTTAAACACAACATCACAAGCTTTTTGCACACAGAAGAGCAAATAAGCTGAATCAAACACACAAAGATAAGCACGTTCTGATCCCCCATCCCAAAACACCAGCAAAGTGAGCGGCCCGTCACCTCTGAAAACATCAAACCAGTGACCAAACAACACTTTCATTCGGCACTCATCTCACACAAACACAAATGTTCATTCACTTTAAAGTAGCGTTCTGGATTAAACACAAAACACAACTCAATGCAGCATCTGTAGCCAGGGTTAGTATCGTCAACTAAAACTGAAACGAAACCAATAAAAAAAAACAAAAAAAAAAAACACTTTCGTTATTTGAAATGAGATGAAATTTTAAAAATTAGTTTCCAAGACAACATTTCTAAGTTGAAGTACTAAAATAACTCAAACTATTTATATTTATATATATATAAAACAAAATAAATAAATAAATAACACTATATAGGCATATTAAAAAAAAAAAAAAAAAAAAAAAATTACTAAAAATTTAACGAAAATTAATTTTAGAACTATAATACTATATTAATGATAATAAAATAACACTGCCTCGCAAAATCACATTAACTTGTGGCTCAAGTGTGTATAAATGAATGGGAATCCTAAATACTTTGAACAGGGTTTAAAAGCAGAAGTGTTAAGCTCATACAATCATTCTTTAGATAAAAATGTCTAAATACTCCAATGTTAATTAAACGTTTGTAAATTGTTCATTTGAGTCAGAACTACTTTTCTAGGTGGATGGACTTCTAGTGGGCGCCGGAGCTTGAAAATCTCATTTACATTAATTAAACTCCACCCAACCATGACGTCACTAGAACATTCTCCGCCTACAAAAGCATTTTCACAATTTAGAAAATATTTCCCACATGCTAAGTTGTTGCCCAAGCATTTAACTTGTACAGAAACGATCATCATCTTGTTCAAATCATGTAATCATGAGAGTTTCCCCGCAGCTCCTCTGTAAAGTGTTTCACATGCTCTCTCGTAAAGCGAGGCTCGTTAAACGCGCCAGAACATTCCAGCAGTGTGAGCTCCGTGTTCGCAGACCTCATCATTCCCGCCACGGGAGGCTTGCGCTGATTTCTTTGGCCGAGTGAATCAAATGCATAAATGCACACAGACACACACACAAATTTAATTCAAATAGCAGAGATCAAATCCAAAACCCCTGAGCGCAGAAACACAGTACAGACAGATTCACCGTGGTGGTATTCAGACACATGAGACAGAGAGCCGAGCATCACATTAATATGATCACTAAGGCTGGGCTGAAAATATAGAAAATTCTCATTTTGATGAAACGATTTCAATTCTTAAAATCACAAGAATTGATCTGTGCTGTTTCCGGTTGAAGTGTGAACAAAAGTTAGTGAAATACTATTTGTAACATGCCTTCCATACAAGAAATCACAATCAAATTCTGTCAGTTATATTACGCAATTCAAACAATTGGCGCTCTTTAATCTGGTGCGACGCTTAGCCTCGGTTCAAACGAAGCGGCAGCACGGAGCGAGCGTTAACCGATCATCTCTTCCTCTTACTGCCAGTTACTACACGAAATAAACATGAATGAACATCAGAAGGTATGTAGATATGTATTACAACTTACTGAAATGAATCATGTCTCATGTAATCGATCAATCAGTGTTACAACCGCAGAAAGACGTCAATAAAACCACTTACGTCACAGGAATTACCTCAGGAATGACATTCATTGTCCATCAGCGCGATAGTTAACTAGACAAATGAACTCTAGAAAGGAGAATTTTGCGAAACATATGCATTATATTACATATTCATTATAGATTTGTTTTCTTAACCTGTTCGGTATATAGTATGTTTGAATAAGTCCCTCATGAAGTTATGACATTTATACTATTTAAATGTTTATATTTAAACAACAAACAGGAGTAGGAATTATATCATTGGGAAGTTATTAAAATAAACAGACATTATAAAGACTTTACAAATCACTTTAATATAGCAAGTACCATGGTTTATTGTATAGTTTTCCTTTTAAAAAAAAATGACTTCTACTGTACCGAATTGCCTGCATATCCAAATGAATTAATATTGAATTGTAAGTTTGTGAATCGAATTAAATCGTGATATTTCTCAATACCCAGCCCTAATGATCACATAAATCTCAATTTGCACAATTTATTTTGGCAAATCTCAGGAAAAAAAATGTCAGGATCGTGATCATATTTAACCCCAAACAAACTGCTTTAAAACTAAATGAACCATTCAACCATTTGTTTTTGCATTTTGACATCATTTTCACCAAAATCAAATCAGGTTTTCTATATACATATATATATATTTTATTTTTATGCAAAGTGTTGATTTTGGGGTGAAATACGAGCCGGTTTTTGTTGAGATTGATCTGGTTCTCTGTGTCATGTGTCTGAATCGCTGTGCGCTCGGCTTCGGTCGTTCACCCAGCAGCAGAGAGATAATGGTGAGACGTGAATGAGACGGACAGAGACAGATGGAGAGATGGAGAGATGTAACTCACATGTGACAGGACCGAGCTGCTCTGTTGGTATAAAGAGAAAAACACTCAAACCATCAACTTACAGCCAAAGAGCAGATCCAGTGATCGGCCGATAATGACCGACAGAAACATCAGGGACGGATTTGGACCCAATCCCACAAAACACTTCATTTATTTTCACAAAACACAGTGTTTCCATGGATTATGGGCAAATGAGGACAAACATTTGACCAAACCTGAACTAGTCAATCTCAAACATTCAACCCTGTTACCAAAGTTATATGAAAAGATGTACAAAGAAAGTGTTAACTTTAATTTCTATTAATTTATCACAACAAATCAAAATCTGGTCACAAACTAGACTTAATTTTGACCAAATCTGCAACCTTGTTACCAAATCTAGCATTAAAATGTGTAATGTGTATTACAAAAACGTCGCAAAATATGTATGCTAAAATAATTAAATATAAATACATACGTTTTTAAACCCGTTTGAAACTTAATATTTTAGTTGATTTTTTAATGTATTTTACAGCATGCAAAAATATGTATGGTCAAAATAAAAGAATAAATATAAGGTTTCTTATCCGATTGAAACAATATGCAGAAATCTGCAAAACAGGTTTGGAAAAATAAACAAAGCATAAAATTAAACGAATAAGTAAATTAGATTAATAAATAAATACATTTTTTAATATATATATATATATATATATATATATATATATATATATATATATATATATATATATATATATATATATATATATATATATATAAATAATTTTATTTATTTTAGTTTAATTTTATAATGGTTAAGCGCCTCATTTCACTGACCATTTGTTGAGAGAGGAAAAAAAAAAGAAAAAAAAAAAAAAACTTTACAAAGATTTTAAAAATCTTATCTTATAATCTCTCAGGGTGATGTGATGCTATATTTGGCTTGTAACGTTACAATGGATGTCTGACATCCTTGAAATGTTTGGGTGGATTAAACTGGACTGGGCTGTTTGTGAACACTTTCCAGGCCTGATGCAGGACTTACAGCTTCTCTAATGGATTACGCCGTTTGTGAATTGTGTTAAAGTCCCTCCCAACCCCCAAAACAACCCGCATTCCTCCGGCTCGGCCTGATCTGATAAGACCATGCGAAACCAGATGAAAGCAGGGTGAAGAACGCAAGACAACCAGCTAAATGAGGAAACACGAACTTCAGTCCACCGCTGATTTACATGAAGAACATCTCTGAAACCAAACGGTCTCATGAAGAACTAACCTGGTCTTTCTTGGTTTTGTGGGACGAAGCCACGTGTGCCAGATACTGAATGACCTTCTTGGTGTTTTCTGTCTTTCCGGCTCCAGATTCACCCCTGAACACATGCAAACACACAGATAAGTTGATAAATCAACACATTTTTAATGATCAAAGCATAAAACGCACACATGCAGGATCATGTGACTCACGTGCAGAGAATCGATTGGTCCTCACGGTCTGTGGGAGGAGACAGAAATACGAAAATTAATCACAGTGAAAACACTTTAAACACATGAAATGGCATTTCACTTCTGTCATTTAAGGTATTTTGGTTTATTTAATTTTATTTTAGTTTTACTGATTTCATTCTTGTTTTTTTTATTACAAAAGCAGAATGTATTTAATGTATCTTGAGTGAGGAAAAATAGTTTTAGATTTTATTTAATGTTTATATAGATTTTTAATTATTTTAATTTTATGTTATTTCAATGATTTTTTTAATATGTTATGTATTTTGAGTGAGACTATTTGGCAGGAATTGATAATTATATTACATTCTATTTTATATTTATATATATTTAAATTTTTTTGACATTGACGTTATTTTGCCTTTTTTTTTTAAACCTTTTTCCTGTATTGAGAGAGATTAATTGACAGAAAATAATACTTTTATATTATATACATATTTTTACTTCGATTTTATTTGATTTATTTTCCTTTATTTTATTGATTTTTATTTGAAAATCGGGATGTATTTGATGTATTTTGAGTGAGATTATTTGGAAGGAAATAATCATTTAAAATGTAATAGAAACAATTTTAGAAGCAGAGAAAGTTTACGATAAATTTACAAATATTAAAAGCAAACATTTCTTCTTTAGAAGAACACAAACTGTCGACTCAAAGACTAGAGCATTTGATCAAAGTGAACACAATCAATCAAACTTGAGCTTGTTTAGTTGATGTTCTTCAAAGCGTTTGTTGATCGTTTGTCATGTTGGTTAGTTGGTTTAACTAACCGAGCAGCTATAAATTCCTCCAGACGGAAAAACACACCACCCATTCGCTCTCAACAAGCCCTTCTGAGCTTCTTTAGCAGGAAGAGCTCAGACCACAAAACAGGAAGTCAATATCTGGCATCCTGTGACTGGAGAGGGAGCCGCCTTTCCAGAAAACGACAGTATGATAACGGCCCTCGTACTAATAAACCGTTACGTTTGCTAAAAGGCAAATAAAAGTGATGGAAACTCAGACCATCATAATAAATCAGCAGATTTGTACATTTTTAGAAATTAAAATGACATATGACAAGGGTCATGGAAAACAGTTATTTTAAATTACAATAACATTTGACAATTTTTAACTGTATTTTAATCAAATAAATGCAGCCTTGCTGAACAGAAGAGACTTCTCAACTTTAATACTAAGTGTTCGAGGTTTCGTCACATCACTAAGCCCAAATCGGAGCAATACATTTCTTGGAAAACATCCTTTAAAATATTCCGTCCAAAGCGAACCCCCTGAAGTGGATTAAACGTGTTGGAGACGCAAGGCTCTGATCGTGTATGACCACGAGCTGCTGTCAGACTGTAATGAGCAGCGGTTGAACCGGGTCAGAGTCTCGCTGCAGGAGGCCTGCGGAGGATTTGAGAGGCGAATTAAAGCCTGACGGGGGGGGGAGGTCCCGCTGAACACAAATCAGCTCCGGACGGCGCCACGGGACAAACGCTCAACCAGAAAAACACACACTTATGGACTCTTAATGTGTGAGGGGTTGTGCAACATTCACAATCAAAACAAGATGTTTTTTTTTTTTATTATTATTATTGAAGATTTATTTGTATGAACAGAGTTGAACCCACACAACAAACAAATAACCACATTTTGTCTTTCATTTTGATTTAGCGTGTGGATTTTAAATGTAAATTTTTTTTTTGAATCAACAAACCTAAAACAAATTTTCTAAATATTGTGTTGTCACAAAACATGCCTATTTGTAAATACTGATTTTTGATGTAACAAACAGAATGTAAAATTGCAATTCAAGTTTGGATATAAGAAAGCAGAATTAAATAGTTGTTTTGAGTACCTATAATTTATTTTTTTTTTAAATCCACACACCAAGCAAACAAAAAAAAAAAAAAAAAAAGTTTTCTTTTTCTATTGGATCTTGGACTTTAAGCCTCATTTTCCTTGGAATTTGTTTTGGCATGTAGTTTTTAAATCAACCTGACAAATTACAACATATTATTTGAATGTTTCTCTGGCCTATTGGTAAATACTCCTTTTTAAAAAGAATTTGAACTGAGGTAACAAACAATGTAGAATTGTAATTCAAATTTGAATTTAAGAAAGTAAAATAAAAATGAAACCAATATAGCTGATGTGTGTAGTTTTTAATATCCATTATATTAAAATATTTATTATTATTTTAATTTAGCTTTTAGATAACCTAAAAAAAAGTTAGAAAAAAATTAAAATAAAGAATTTTAGCATATAGGATTTAGCATATAGATTCCACTTTATTTGTAATAACTATTTTCAAATTAACAAAACTGACAAATTAAATGCATAATTTGGCAAAAAGCGTTTTCTTATAGGTTTATAATATATATATTTTTTTAAAAAGGCATCCCGTTTTCATGGTTGTGTATTGCTCTGACAGCAGAGAAAATCTGATAAAGTCTATTTACATTTCAGGATATAAAAATGCATAATTAGTCAAAATTAATGATGCAATTATTTATGTTTCGTCTGTGCTGGACTAATGAAATGACTATTGTGTAACTGCTAAATTTCTTTCAGTTGCAGTTCAGTCAATTCCTCTTCCTGTCATTCAAACTCTACATCCTGTGGGACGAGTGAGCGTGAGCAAGCGTGAGTGTGTGTGTGTGAGAGAGAGTGTGTTTACCCTGCATCATGCTCCTGTAGGCCGTGTCTGTGATGGCGTAGATGTGTGGGGGCATCTCGTGTCGTTTCTTGCCCTTGTACATATCCACGATCTCCTCGGAGTAGATGGGCAGGTTCTTGTAGGGGTTGATAACCACACAGAACAAACCCGAATACGTCTGTGGAGAACAGAAACAGTCAGTCACAACCAGAACACACTCAACGTAAACATCAGCAATCAAAGATTTGGGATAGTGAAATATTACAATTTAAAATAAGTGTTTTCTATGTGAATGTGTTGTAAAATGTAATTTATTCCTGTGATCAAAGCTGAATTTTCAGCATCATTACTCCAGTCTTCAGTGTCACGTGATTCTTCAGAAATCATTCTAATATTCTGATTTGCTGTTCAAGGAACATTACTGATTATTGTCGATGATTATTTTTCGGGATTCTTTGTTGGATAGAAAGTTCAAAAGAACTGCATTTATTTGAAACAGAAGTATTTTCTAACATTATACATGTCTTTACTGGCACGTTCGATCAACTGAATGCATCCTTGATGAATAAAAGTATTAAAACTGGAGGTTTGGGATCCAGTACCGTATGAAACTAATCTGGGCTGATTAGCGCAAGTGAGCTGCACCTAATGAGCATGAAATCTGGACCTCCAGAACTACACAAAACATCATTAACTTGATGAATATTTTGGATTTTGGTTATTTTCTCATTACGAAACCACAAGAACAAAATTGTAAGCAAAAAGGTAAAGTGAAACCCTTCAGTTGTTGGCATGTCCTCCTCCTGCGTGGTTACTCTAGCTACGGTGGTAATCAGGTTGAGCTCTTCTAAAATGTCTTTATCAAGTTTTAGATAACTCTATATTTTTTCTTTTCTGTTATTGTAACTCATTTTGGCCCACTGCAAAAAATTTAATTTTATGAAGAAAATGCAAGTGGTTTTTGCCAATTTTGCCAATGTAACACTTGCCAAGAGACCTGCGAGGGGATTCGGATCAAAGAATAGTAACCTAGACTGGATCAACCAAGCCTGACTTATCTTAACCAGATTAGATGAGCCTGTGTCTAGTAGAGACTCGGATCAGACAGATGTCTTTTCTCAGACATACTTCTGCTCCCCTCATCGTCTCCTCCATCATTCTTTAACTCAATCTTTCAGGTCCCGGTTCTCCTATTAACTCTAAATCCTACTGTATCATATTTGATACGCACATTTCTAATGATCAACATTATCAAAACTTTGCTGTTAAACCGGTTTCACACACTATCTACTCCAGTTACACTTTATTTTAAGGTGTCCTTGTTATGATGTAAATATTCATTTAAGTACCGAGTAATATTAACTACATGTACTTACTATACACAGACATGCATGTATATATTTTGAAAATATTTACATGCATATACAGGTGCTGGTCATATAATTAGAATATCATCAAAAAGTTGATTTATTTCACTAATTCCATTCAAAAAGTGAAACTTGTATATTATATTCATGCATTACACACAGACTGATATATTTCAAATGTTTATTTCTTTTAATTTTGATGATTAGAGCTTACAGCTCATGAAAGTCAAAAATCAGTATCTCAAAATATTAGAATATTACTTAAGACCAATACAAAGAAAGGATTTTTAGAAATCTTGGCCAACTGAAAAGTATGAGCATGTACAGCACTCAATACTTCGTTGGGGCTCCTTTTGCCTGCATTACTGCAGCAATGCGGCGTGGCATGGAGTCGATCAGTCTGTGGCACTGCTCAGGTGTTATGAGAGCCCAGGTTGCTCTGATAGTGGCCTTCAGCTCTTCTGCATTGTTGGGTCTGGTGTCTCATCTTCCTCTTGACAATACCCCATAGATTCTCTATGGGGTTCAGGTCAGGCGAGTTTGCTGGCCAATCAAGCACAGTAACACTATGGTCATTGAACCAGCTTTTGGTACCTTTGGCAGTGTGGGCAGGTGCCAAGTCCTGCTGGAAAATGAAATCAGCATCTCCATAAAGCTTGTCAGCAGAAGGAAACATGAAGTGCTCTAAAATTTCCTGGTAGATGGCTGCGTTGACTGTGGACTTCAGAAAACACAGTGGACCAACACCAGCAGATGACATGGCAGCCCAAATCATCACTGACTGTGGAAACTTCACACTGGACTTCAAGCAACATGGATTCTGTGCCTCTCCACTATTCCTTCAGACTCTGGGACCTTGATTTCCAAATTAAATGTAAAATTTACTTTCATCTGAAAAGAGGACTTTGGACCACTGAGCAACAGTCCAGTTCTTTTTCTCCACAGCCCAGGTAAGACGCTTCTGACGTTGTCTCTGGTTCAGAAGTGGCTTGGTAGCCCTTTTCCTGAAGACGTCTGAGCGTGGTGACTCTTTATGCACTGACTCCAGCTTCAGTTCTCTCCTTGTGAAGCTCTCTCAAGTGTTTGAATCGGCTTTGCTTGCCTGTATTCTCAAGCTTGCGGTCAGCCCTGTTGCTTGTGCACCTTTTCCTACCCAAATTCTTCCTTCCAGTCAACTTTGCATTTAATATGCTTTGATACAGCACTCTGTAAACAGCCACACCTTTCAGTAATGACCTTCTGTGACTTACCCTCTTTGTGGAGGGTGTCAATGTTCGTCTTCTGGATCATTGCTAAGTCAGCAGTCTTCCCCATTATTGTGGTTTCAAAGAACAAGAGATACCCAGAATTTATACTGTAGGGATGGTCATTTATTCAAACTCAAATGTAAATATTCTAATATTTTGAGATACTGATTTTTGACTTTCATGAGCTGTAAGCTCTAATCATCAAAATTAAAAGAAATAAACATTTGAAATATATCAGTCTGTGTGTAATGAATGAATGAATATAATATACACGTTTCACTTTTTGAATGGAATTAGTGAAATAAAATCAACTTTTTGATGATATTCTAATTATATGACCAGCACCTGTATGTATATTCATATAATTTATATCATTTATAAATACATTTAATATGTAAACGTAATATATTTTCCTTAAATATATATGCATGCATGTGTATTTATATATACATAATAAATATACACAGTACACACACATATATTATGTAAACAAGAACTTTTATTTTGGATGCAATTAATCGTGATTAATCGTTTGACAGCACTAATAATAACTTTTGTAATATTTCCAGATGAACACTTACTGAACTGAAGCAGCTTTGATTTACTTGATTCTCCATCAATCATTTTTTTTTAGAAAAATCAGTGAGTCTCAGATCTGATCATCAGGATCTTCTGAGGAGGGTTTTTTTTTTTTTTTTTTTAAATCCCTCAATCATCATTGGATTGCATTGCATTACATTACATTACATGTTTGGGTCATTTAAATCTCATCTTACAAAGACATATTCCTGGAGATTTAGAGTGATGACTGATATTTAGATAATTTTATGTCAGTATCTGTTGTACTGTTATAAAGATCTCATTGATTTACATTGCAAGCATCAGAATTTCATAACTTTTTGGTCATATAAATTAGAGGTCGACCGATAGTGGATTTTACCGATACCGATAGCTAGGTTGTCAACTATCGGTGCCGATGAATCGGTCGACCTCTAATATAAATATCAGTATCTGCGCAAAATTGCATGTTTTTGCTTAGTTTGTGTCTTTGAATAAAACTGAGCTGTTTTTTTCCCCATCATATTCTCACTAGATCAGACGATATGAGCCTGATATCTCAGGCTTTACAGGGTTTAAACTTCTGAAGTGGTAACTGTGTTTGCTCAGACTCACGTATATGAGGCCGGAGTAGTATCTCTCCTTCAGGTTGTGCAGCACAGACGCCTCGTTCAGGCAGGTGAGCTCGGCCATGTCCTCCACCTTGCTGAACTTGGGCGGGTTCATCTTCTGGATGTCGTCCTTGTTGACCCGCACTTTCTTCCCCGAGTCGGCCAGCTCCACCACCACCTCATCGCCATGCTCCTCCTTCACCGAGCCAGGCTCGAACCCCAGACGCTCCGACGGCACCCACACCAGCTTCTTGGTGGCCCAGTCGGCCTGCGCCAGCGGGTTGTTGACCAGGTTTCGGTCCACGTACAGGAACTTGTCGGCGTCCGACATGGTTGCTGGAGGCGAGAGGAGAGAAGAGAAAGCAGGATGTTACGGGTTGGAGAAACGATTGTTTATGAACCATTAATGTACACACAAACTTTACAGAAGTGCACACTTTAATAACAAGCATGTTTATTAAAGTACAGTGTGTTTATTTCAAACCCTGACCAGCAGAATAAACAAGAAACGGCGAAAATAGAAGATTACATGATCCGTCTGAAGAAACTTTTTTGCTTTATTTTCTTAATAAATGTCCTTGGTATTTTGTGCGTGGTGTTCTAGACAAAAATGTGTTTATTATGTCTGAGAAAATCATATTACTTTTTTTTTTTTCCCCCCCTGTTAATGTAACTTAGGTTGGTCCATTGCGAAAAAAAACATATTTTACCAACCAGATATTACTTTTAAGAACGCAAGAACACAAGTGCTGTTTACCTGAGCAACACTCACCAGACATTCATTCATATATATATATATATATTTATTTATTATTTTATTTTTTTTTCCCACTTTTGAGGAAAATGCTATTTGGTTTCTAGGGTGTTCAATTGGTTGCTAGGGTCATCATGAGGTTGGAAATGATCTCTAATGTCAGAGTTCAGTTTCTTAAATAAACAGCAGCTAAAGAGGCTCTTCAACTGATGCTAACAACCAAGAGCGGACGAGAAACAGATCTAGGACAGAGCACTTTTCTTGCTTTTCTTACGCAAGTCCTCAGGAATGCTGGGTCTGTATCGCACGTCCAAACACAAGTTAGGTCAGCAGCTCGTAAAACACAGCAAACTTCAGGAAGGTGAGCTCATGCTCCTGGCGGCCACATGAAATGACAGCGCTGGCCGTAATTACAGTGAGAGCATCTCAGACACACACTCGCGGTGATAAACACTGTACGTGGGACGTTTTGCTTTAAATGCGGTCAGGCCAAACACATTGTTGATTATACCATTCAGAGATGTGTTTAGACAATGGCGCGCTTGTTTAAACTACGTGTCAGAGAGCAGCGGGCCTCCGGTGGGTCACAGGCCTGTTCAGATCACAGACAGCAGAGAAAAACAACGCTAAATGCAAATAAAACAATGCAACTAGCCATATAATCGTGCACATTTAGTATAGTACAATAAATAAATCTGAAAACATTTCCTATAGCCTTTGCATTTACATCTGTTCAGATTTTGGATGTTTTAGAGTTGTGCAAAGATCATTTTGCTACTCAGGAACACTAAAAGTAAAGGTTTTAATCTAGAAAAAGAAAAAAAAGCCGCTCAATCTTCAAACACAGGCTACTAAAGATGACGTAAATGTTTATATCAAAGGTCGAGTGTCTGATTAAACGCCACAGCATTCTGAAGCAAATTAATGTGTCGGTCAGTATTGGGAAGTTACTTTTTTAAAGTAATGCATTATAATATTGTGTTATGTCATAAAAAAAGTAAGTAATTGAGTTACTTTGTAAGGAAAGTAATGTGTTATGTTAATTTGCGTTACCCCCAACACTGATTACATTATTGAGTTACTCCATTAAAAATTTAACTAATTGCGTTACTTTTCATGGATAGTAATGAATTATGTTACTTTTGCATTACTTTTTGTCACCTGGTTTGGGCTTGCTTATGTTTTTTTAATAACAAAAAACACAAAAGTTATATTTTTGGCAATTGTAAAGGCCCTTTTACAGCAAAAGTGAAATTAATAAGCCTCTGGCTTAAGGACAGGAGAGCCGTTAGTCAATAAATGGGAAAAAGTAACTTCCATTACTTATTTGAAGTAGTAACTCAGACATTTTTATTTTTTGTAAATTTAAAAGTAAATCACCATACTTAATAAAAAAAAAAAAAATCTAATTATGTAACTTACATTACTTGCAATGCATTACCCCCAACACTGATTACAATATTGCGTTACTTAGTTACTTTTTATGGAAAATAGTGCATTACATTACTTTTGCATTACTTTTTGTAACCTGAGCTGGGATTTTTAATAACAAAAAACCCAAAAGGTATATTTTTGGTGACTGTAAAGGTCATTTCACACCAAAAGTGAAATTGAACCCTAACGAAAATTAACCATGGTTTTACTACAAATAAAAAAAAAAACATGGTTACTTTAGTTAAACTATAGTAACCACAAATTAACCATGGTTTTGCTACACTAACCAAAGTTTAACCATGGTATTTGTAGTAAAACTGGTTATACAAATAGTAATCAATGCACCAAAAAAACATGGTTACTACACTTTTACTATAATAAAAACATGGTTAATTTTCATAAGAGAAGGAAGCACCTTGTGTTAATTATTTTTAAAAAGTATTTTCTCGTAAATGTAAAAGTAATGCATTGCTTTACTAGTTACTTGAAAAAAGTAATCTGATTACGTAACTTGTGTAACTTTTAATGTGCTACCCCCAACACTGCAAAGCAGAATCTAGTGAAATTAGATGAAACATGGACAAGATTGCGTGCTTCAAAAGCCAAAACAACAGAAGATAGAAGTTGTATGACTCTAAAAAAAGATGGTTCAGTGTGCTTTCTGCAGTGAATTATTGTCTGCTAAAAACGTTAAACCAAAAACAGAATTTAATTTAATTTAATAGTGGCGAGTGACTCTAGGTGGTTTGGATCTGGCGGTGTTGACGAAAAGCTCTTGGCGGGAAGGAACTCGTCAGGTGGGTGAACTCATGCAGGTGGCAGGTTAGCGCAGTCTCCCAGAGATGCAAACAATCACCGAGCTCAACTGAACCACAACACTGCAAGCCCAAGCAGGCGCAAGATGGCCGGCAGCGGTTCCCACGCTCTACTGCATCTCAAAGCATTCGAGCTTACAAGAGAGGGAGGGACGCAACAGGTCTTGCCAGATCAGACGAACACACACAACCACAGATGACAATCATGAGAGCGGCTTCAATGGACATTCCAGAAAACACCTTCTGTGCTTGACCTTTCTGCCACTCTTATAATGGAGAGGAACAAGAAATTATGGGCAAAAGTGATGGGAACAAGGCTGAAAATTACTAAAAGTTTCCCATTTTATGAAGGTTAACATTTACAAAAAGCAATTTCTGAAAGGATTAAGGAAAATTCCTTTCGGAATTTTGAACTTTAAATTTTGGAATTTGGCACATTCCAGATATGAAATCAGAGTTTTAAAATTCTGGATATTTCCAGGTTAAAATGGACCAGCAGAAAGGTTCCTCTGATAGCGGCACACGGTTTCCTGTGACTCCGTGGCGCTTCGGGAACTGGTTTGGGCGGTTAGTGATTTACAGCGGCACACTCCATTGAGTCTGTCAGGCCCATGAGTTATTTTAGTGCTTGACTCTCTTCCACACCCTGAGCAAGAAACAGATTCCCACATGGGAGGACTTTGGCCGATCCAGATTTAAAAGAGGCGATCCAGTGTGTTTGTAATGGCTGGCGCTCATGTGTTGAGCTGGTAGTTTAACAGCCGTGATATCTAGAGCAGGTGACTGATATAATGCCAGTTTATGACATAACGCTAGAGAGAAACCATATCAGCAAGGACAGTTAAACTTTGGTCGTTTTGAGATCATCTAAACAGCCAACATACCAACAGCGTGGGCTGCGTTTCCCAAAAGCACTGTAAGCCAAAGTTGATCGTAGAACCATTATCACCAACGGAGCTACGATCAACTTAGGTTTACGATGCTTTTGGGAAACGCAGCCCAGGTCAATTAATAACACATTTGGCTGTAGATTTTGGAAAATGTCTGTTGAAATGTTTGGTCCCAAAATGGATAAATGTGACCCTGGACCACAAAAGCAGTCTTAAGTGGCACAGGTATATTTGTAGCAATAGCCAAAAACACATTGTGTGGGTCAAAATTAAAAAAAGTTCCTTTATGCGAAAAATCGTTAGTCAAGTAAAGATCATGTTCCATGAAGATATTTTGTAAATATCCTACCACAAATATCTCAAAACTTAATTTTTGATTAGTAATATCCATGGCTAAGAACTTAATTTGGACAACTTTAAAGGCGATTTTCTCAATATTTAGATTTTTTTGCACCCTCAGATTCCTGATATTCAAATAGTCGTCTCTCAGCCAAATATTGTCCTATATCCTAACAAACCATACATCAATGAAAAGGTTATTTATTCAGCTTTCAGATGATGTATAAATCTCAATTTAAAAAAATTGACCCTTATTTTTGTGGTCCAGGGTCACAAATACTGGGAAATGAATGGGAATGGTTAATACAGCATTACCAGTTAACCAATGGTTCAATCTGCAGCAGCATTGGTGGAGGTTGTGTGTGAAAAACCCTTGAGAAAACACATCTGCAACACTCCATTAGCGCCTAAACAGCAGACAGCAAGCGACACGACCGCTGGGCCGTTCTCATGACCCCAAACAGCTGTGCACTATCAGACAGAGACGCTGGAAACTACATGCATCTCCTGGGACGATCATTTTTAGTAGTCAGGAGTAAAAATTATACAATGATAAATATGGCAACGCGACAAAACAAAGAGCAGGATGAACGTTAGCCGAGAATGATGGGATATGTAGTTTTAGCACTCATAAACCAGCACAGAGGAGATTTTCCTCACAAAATGCGCACAAACTAAACTGTGCGGTTGATATTTTCACTGAAAACGTAAACTGCTTACGCCGCGATTCTTTAATGACAGGCGTGAGTTTGCACGGTTAATGTTTTCCACAATTACAGCATGTGGTGTCGTTCATCTCGTAAAAGTGGTCATTAGTCCCTCTTGTGCTCGACCACCCATCGACCTTCCAGCGTCCAGCGTGTTTATCAGCTTTATCAAAGTTGAGTTATTCCAACCGTTTCTTTCCCTATTCCTTTCATTTCTGCAGTTTTTCCCCTCCTTCTTTCTCAGAAATGGATGAACGGTCAATGCACCGCACGCTAAAACCACAAGCACTTTCTCAATACAACAATACTCCAATCAGACTGTGCAGCTTTACGCAACTTCTTGTATTTTACGCATTCGTGCGTATGACGTGTGCCTAAGAAAATGCGGTTCAAAATATGCATGTAAACGTCAAAATCACAACAAAATCCGTTTATCTGGTTTTTCCACCTGATTTAATGTTTTTTCACTGTTCTGGCTACTTTATATTTGGATTTTTGTGTGAAACGGTCATCTAATTTATATTAATATTCCAATTATATACTAACATACTATACTATACTAATATTCTACTCTAATAATAGAATTATTTAAAATATATTGGCATTAGATGGATCATTAGATACTACTTCATCAGTGTCGGCGGTTGGAAAACCCAATGATTGATTATTATAAAATAATTTGCAAAACAATTGATTTCAGTCCATTTGTGTCTGATTATGTTTAATTACATATATTTTTTAGTTAAATTGTATATATTTAAGTAATTGGACATGCTTTTTGTTTACTTAAATTGAATTTAATTTAAAAATGGAATCCAGAATGATTAAAAAGGAAAAAATGGAATTTGGGGGGAAAATCAAATGGAGCTTGAGAAAAAAATAAAATAAAACTGAAACAGCGGCCGTCAGGTACATTTATCTCAAAGTATTCTGAGGTGTTGCTTCTTCTTTGTTGTATTAAAGCAGGTCAGTTAACGTCACATTTCTCCAGCGTAGCGAGTCTGATCAGGGCAGTGAAGCTGGTTGGTGAGGAGATGAGTTTGACACAGATGCGTCTGACACACTTGAGTCTCCTGGTGCTTCTGTGAGTCTAATTTTAAACGTCCGTCTCAAGACTTCTTTCCCTTCAGGTCCAGCAGAACCAAACCTTTCTGACTCTGAACTGAGTTTATGAGTGAATCAGACAAAGAGCACACTACACTCAAACATTTGCAAATTATTTGCAAGCAGAAGCTCATTTTAGGACTATTAGGATGTTTGTGTTGTGAGATTATGATCATGACTGAACTGTTAGTAATTCCTATTATTCTAGGTACTGTTTCACCCAATTATAGTAAAATAATATTATACAGCCATTCATTTAAATGACCATGAATTATAGCCATAATGTGCAAAATCTGCAAATCATATCATCTTTTCAGATTACAGTCTTACTGACTATACACTGAATTCCTGCATGTCTGAAAGAGTTTGAGTCAAACTTCACACAAAAACAAACATTAAATGTCAATGATTTCTGACATTTCTAAAAAAAATATAATCATCATCATCATCAGCAGCAGCAATTTAATATAAATATATTCTATAAAAACACATAATATCCTTCTGTATTATTATATTAAGCATAATCAGAATATTTTTAAATTAAATTACATCTAAATTTAATCATTGAGCAGATGCTTTTATCCTAAGCAAATTACAAATAAGGACAACAGAAAATAATTTAATATGTACATTCATTAATTAAGAATATATTTACAATTTATTAATTTAAATAATAAATGAATAAATAATGAATTTAACAATGTATAATTAATATAATAATATAATTTAACTTATATTAATTTATTTATAATATAAATTAATATTAATTAATTCATGCAAGGTGTATACTAATTTTATTACAAATACATTTAAGGTAATTTATTATTGAAATAGTAAGTGTAAATTAATGTCACAATATATAATAATCAATTATTTATAATATTAAATATATTCATTTATTATTCAATTAAAATACTACCTGTAAATTAATTTAATAATATTTAATTAATCGATTGCTTATTTAATTTACAACTAAATATATATATTATAAATATTATCTATTAATGTGTTTACTGGTACTAATATTAATAAAACAAATACAATAATGCATGTAAATATTTTACTTTGTAATAAATATAACTATGTATTATTAAATAAAAAATAAAAATAATAATAATAATTAAAATAAAATATTAAAATCTAATTTAAATTTTTTCAGGTTATAGTCATAAGAATTTGGGGGTTTCAGCATGTCATGAAAATAACGTCATATAAATATGGGAAAAGTTCATTTGTTTCTAGATTCGTTGCTGCACCAAAACACAGATGTGTTTCTAAACTAAATCACTGAGTGACAATAAACAGGTGGCTGTTTGGTATAAGACTGTAAAAGTCTCTTTCTGCAAGCAGTATTTGATGATTAAATGTGCTTCAGCACAGAGACAGAGAGAGAGAGAGAGAGAGAGATGCAGGAGTGACGCAATCTAATCCAGACCACATTGGTCTCAGGATCACTGCGTTCTGACTGAAGGTCTCGGAGGAAAAACACAGGATTGTGGGAAATCTCGCAAGCGCTCCAGATACCAGTTAAAATATAACACAATGTTCTGCTTTCCATATTTGGAAGAGTGTGTGTGTTTCTGCTGACGACGTCATAACACGACCCTGCTGAATCCCTCCAGCCAATCATACGCCAGCGGCTCATATTTGCATATTAAACAGCCACTCCCGTCTGGCCCCGCCCTCGTTTCCTTCCTGTGTGTGTCAGACAGAGAAGGTCAGCTAAAGCTAGCAGACCGGCTTATGTAAAAACATCTTGTGGTACGTAAATGACAGGCGAGTTATGAGTTTACGAGAGATGAGTGTCATAAATATGAGCCAGCCATAAACTGTTTTATATCTGATTTTATGACTGTTCCACTGAAATCACCTTTAATAATGAATATGCTTTATCCTCAGGATTACTAACTGGGTTTCGTTCGTGAATCATAATCAGAATTAATTTCGGTGTAATTGGTTTATAAATCCATTCTCCATGATTTATATAAGAACGGTTTTATGAACAATTAAATAGCAATTAATTTTGCTTGTGATTCATGAATGAGGATTCGCATCCCAGACCTAAAGATTTGTGAGAAGAGGATGCTGGAAGATGGGAAAAGAAAAACAAAAAAAGGAAATGCAAAGAAGGAAAAGTATTTGCTATCTGAACTCCTGCTCGTCCAAGAGTTTGAGTTATGCATATATTTAACATTATGTAAAATATTTTACTATTACATATTACTAATGAATAATAAAAAAAAAAAATGTACGTGCACATTAATTTAATAATATATTTATATTCATTTCTTGTTAATCTTAATAAAAATACAATCAGTCATTTATAATTAAAGGATTAAAAATAAAATATTATATTATATATAAATATTATCTCCATATAAAATATAGATTCATAAACATAAATATTCTAATGAATGAATACCACAAGTACATTAATTTATTTTTAATTTAACGCAATGAATAATGTAATAATTTATAATTACCAATTTATCATTTCATTTTTTAATTATTTGAATACACGGATGTATTAATATGCATTTAATAATAAAAACAATGCATATAAATATATTATATGATAATAATCTAAAAATGTACTATTATATTAAATATATTAATAATAAACCTATTTATTCATTCATTTAACTTTTTCATTTAACCAAATAATCAAGACGATATGTGACAATATTTTTTCTTGTGGATCTGAGTCCACGCTCTGGTTTCTTCGGCAGTAATAATCTGACATCTCTCGCTCCTCCAGCGCTCTGCAGATAATATAATATCAGCTCATCTCTGACTGCAGCCAGTAAATATTTATGAGTGTTTCTATCAGTAAATGACCTTCCGCTGATTTCACGTCTGATCTCACTCAGCTTATCTGCATTTGATGACGCCACACCCAATCAAATCAAAGCTCAAAGTCCAGCTGTAAACGGACCCTGACCCGTCCCGCCCTGTCCCGCTCCGTCCGCCTGGTCACTGATGAACCACAAACACACAATACAATCACGCTGCAACACTTAATTAGTGCAACGCAAAATAAAATATTTAGTGTTACCATGGCATTTTTTAGAAATATCTGTGTGTTATTGGGGGGTCCTTCCTGACCACCACGCAGTAATTCAGTTTCAGTTATAGTATCTTTTGATTATTATATTCATTATAACATATCATTTATTATTGGTCATGTGTATGTATTATTATATTTCATTACTATTAAATAAATACTGTAAATAAATTAATTATAAATTTACATTTTTAAATTATAATTGAATTAACAGTTGAACATTATTTAAACAAAAAAATATTAGTTACATAATGAAATATAAATAATCAAACAAACATGTGACTTAAGTAAACAAAATTTATATTTAATTTCTAAATTTGATTCAGTGTTGAATAATCTGATTAATTATTATATTTAATTTAATATATTTTGTATTTATTATTATTACTGTATATGTATTATATTTTATTTTTATTAAATCAATATTATAAATAGATTAAATCATAAATAAAACTGTAAATATACATTTTATTATAAGTGAAATCCCTTAATTCATGTCTCAGTGCTAATTATGTTTTTATTGAATCAGTGTTGAATATTTGACTATTAAATCATTATCTAAGAACTATAAAATCATTAATAAATGCATAATATACAATAAGTCAGTATTTCTGTGCGCACACAGGCTTACTAATTAGTTCAAGACAAAACCAGGCAACTATAACGAACACAAAACCCCTGATCCGGCTTCAGGAAACAACCAGAACGGGCTTTTCCTTGTGAGGACAGACAAGCTTATTTCTGCAACAGGAAGTGACAACATGTCCCTGGCAATGGGCCAGTCAGGAGGAGGAATGAGTCTGCAGTGCATCATAATGCAGTCATGCAGAAAACCATGCGATAAACGCAACGACCGACACGGATGCAGAAACATGGCAAACAATCAGGATGTGGCTCTTTATGTTTGCCTGGATATGAGCTCTCGTTCGCTCACTTCCTGTCATTGTTGTGCTCTCCTGCTGCACAGGTGCACTATGGGAAGGGCTGGGCGAAGGGATAGAAAGCAAACCAAAAAAGGAGGAGAAGGATGAAGAGAAACAGTTTTGGATGCTCCTGAATAATCACGTCCAAACGGCAGCGGGGTAAAAGTGAGAAACGCTTCACTGCACAAACACTTCCTGTTCATCTGAGCCAAAGAGAGAAAAGCATGCGAAAATCAAGAGAAAGGTAGAGGAATGAGAACTTAAAGGGATATTTCACACAAAAACTATCATTTGCATTCCAAACGTAATAAAAGCAATGACCTTCTTTCTTCTGTGAAACATACAATTTTACAATTGTAATATATATATTAACATTAATTAATTTAATTCTTTAAATAATGTTAATGAATAAAAGCACCTTATTTATAATAATAAATAAGCAATTATTATTAAAATAATAATAACACTGAAGCAAATTTACAAATGATCTCTAATATTCCTTAAAACTTATAAATAAACAAACAAAAATAATAATACATATAATAAACACTATTCTTTTAAAGATCACATTTTGCACTTAGGAGCGGCATTTATTTATTAATCATAGTTAATTATTTATTGAAAGAAATTATATTATGATTTTAATTTTAAAAATAATTGAAACTGAATTTATTTTATTTAAAATAACTTAGTAATATTTATATTTACAATTTGTTTATAATTCAGTTTAGTTATATGCATATATATATATATATATATATATATAAATAGAAAACATAATTGACGCATTGTTAATTCTTCCAAATATTTTATTTTGTGCTCCACTAAACAGTAATTAATAATAAATATACATTAATTTACTGTAATTTACTTATTTAAATTGATTGTAAATGTAAATTAAATTGTATTCACTTAGTGTTTTTTTACTTATTCAATATTTATTTAATAAAAATATCAATGCATGTAAAGTTACAACAATATTGATAAAATTATTACTATACTAAATAGAATAATTAATAAAATAATCAAATTATTCAGTATGACCTTCTGATACCAAATTCCTGCAGCACTGACTCCACTGATCTCTGAAATCTCTAATATATATATCCCATAAACATAACATTCCCCTGAATATCTTCTTTCGCATTCTGAGGAAGAGAGAAAGTGGCCTGATGGTGAATAAATGATCATTTAAAGCTGAACGGTCCCTTTAATGAGTGACGCATCCCATGAAGCACTGCAAATGATGTCACCACATAAAACAAAAGCAACAAAGCTCTACGGAGAGAAACAAAGGGATTTTGACTTCCAGAGTCAGACTGCAGAAACCCAGACGGGACGAGATGAGAGGAAACGCATGAATCACGCAGGTGAATGACCTCACACCGATCACAGACGCTCACATCAAGGCTAGCGCGATGATCAGCCGTCGCACCTGAGCCTGACCTCATTCGCATCAAACCCTGCTGTACCCACAATGCCGCGGGGCTCCGAGCACACAAACAGCACCTGCAGCGGGATGAAGTGTGCAGGTCCGCACCTGTCGCTCGCGCAGCATTGTGCCTGTGGATTAACGTCTGCAGCCCGCGGCCTTTTATCCCGCACCGATCCCACAGCCGCTGAAAGATACGCCTGCTCGCAGGAAATACTCTCATTAAACACAGAGTCTCCTGAGGAAAACATGCTGAAGATTTACAGAGATTACGAAACGACTGCAAAAAACACAACAGCCTACAGAAAAACTGTTCATCACAATTCATGCCACTAATACATGGTCTCTGCTGATGATTTTACATTATATTAATAATTTAATTAATTAATTATTAGTAAATAAATTCAATTAATTAATTATTATTAATAATGAAAATTAATAAATATATATATATATATATATATATAATTAAACATAATAATCAAATGATTCAACACTCAATCATCATAAATGATCTCTGATTTTTCTAAAAAATTATCTTCTATTTTTAAGTGTTCCACTTAAGTCACTTATTAATAATATTTATTATTTTTTTATTACTTATTGAATTTATATTTAGCATTTTAATTAAATTAATCTACTATAATTCAATAATATTTATAATATTTTATAATTAAATGCATTTATAATATTCATTAATAATAAAATATAACCATACAAAATTATAAATTTGACTCATCTGTCTTAGATATGCAGAAATTCAAGTGTCAGAGTCATGCTGAATAATTATTATAATTAAATGTATTGTTATATTATTATTGTTGTATATGCATTATTAGATGTTATTGTTATTAAATAAATATTGCAAATAAATTTAATCCAAATATATTTTTATTAAATGTATAAATACATCAATAATTAAATAATTGATTTAATTAATTAAATAATTAATAAATAAATGACTTATTCAGTGGAACACAAGATGATATTTCAGAGGAATGTCTCAGTGTTAATTACGTTTCTTATTTGTGTTTATTTTCTCATTATATATACACACACACACACACACACACACACATAAATATCAATCATTTACAAATTCAATCCAGTGTTAAATGTGTTTATTGATCACTGGTATTTAATTATTATATTGTTGTCACTTTTTTATAAAAGCAACAATTAACTCTAAACCCATTTACAGTAATTTTACCAGGCCTTGCATTGGGACTAAGGCCCGCACATGATACAATCACCGCAATGCATGACTTATTTCATATCCTACTCTGAAAGGACACAGTTAATGTAAAGCTGTGTAGTTGTTCAGGTTACAGTGCTCTACTCTGCTCACAACCTCTAAAAAACAGTGTGTGAAATAATGGTACTCTGGAAAAATCTGGTGTAGGATTCACTTTGAAATAATTTTCACTCAGAAACTGCTAGTAAAATGTCGCAAATAATTGCAAACTAATGGCAAATAACATTAAATTTTAAAGTTTAAAGACTGAAATAGTATTTTCTTGGAAAACGTACTCCAATAGTCTTCATTTACAACTTTGGAAATTTAGAAATAAATGTTATTAACGTAAGCTATAACTAAATATAATGTAGAAACTTTAATTTTCTGTAAAGCTGCTTTGCAACTATTTGCATTGTGAAAGGCGCTATACAAATAAACTTGAATTGAAATTAAATGTGGGTATTTTGCTTTTTTTTTTTTTTTTTTTACCAATTTTATTCCAAAATGTCCTCTTTTTTGACACTGAAATAATGGGTCAAAACCAGATAAACTGTTTGTTGTCGCTTCGCTTGGCTATTTACTGCACATGGTGGAAAAAATAATAAATTCAGGAAATTCATGCATGGGTGTTCAAGTCATCTCGAGAAGTTGGGAAGTCGTAATTTCGACATCAGATGCGTTCGAGTCACTTTGAGCAATTTATGAAGGTGCTGTAAACTCAACTGTTATTTATATATTTATATATATATATATATATATCGTAAGTGTACAATACTATCATATTTTACACATGCGACTTAGCTAGGTTCATTGAAATTATTATTATTTTTTTTTTTAAAGTGCAGTTTTATACATTGCGACAAAATTACCGTCAACTACAGACGTCACATCCATTGCGTCCGCCATGTTTTCTCACCGACACACCCCCAACTTGGAAACTCTGGGCTCAAAGAAAATTGTTTCCAACTCATAATTACGACGTTGAGGTTACGTAAATCTGATGTCTGTGCCACGACTTGGTACTGTGCACAGGATAAATGCTAGCATTCCCAAACATAAGCGGTGTGTTGGGATTAACAAACGAGAACAACCAAATCAAAACGCAGAATAAGACCTGCATGTGCTTTTAATGGGTCACAGCGTCCTAGACACACACTAGCTCATGGAAAACCAGGTCACACACACACACACACACTGGCCAGGTGTCTACTGCAGACATCTAAGAAAGTGAAACTGGTTAGTCTGCGTTCACACCAGCAGTATTTGCTCGTTAGCACTCCGTTAATAACGAGCTACATCAACATGTAGACACAAGTAGGCCATATCACTATAACGATGACCAAGACTGTCTATGAGTGCAGTACACACTCATATCGGTGTGAATCTGAGAAGTCACGTGGATTAGACACAGACTAGTGTGTGATTTTAAAACACAACAAAATCACAATCAAATCAGTCCGTGGCGCTGACGTCATCGCGCGAGCTAACTGTCAATCACTCAACGACTAACATCCGGTTCACTTTCCCGTCATCGTGTAAATAATCGAAAGCGTTAAGCGCCTGCGATTTCTGAAAGTGTGTTAAGCTGTTTTACATACAGTTGTCACTGAAGTACAACACAAACTAATATATTTTTAAACTTACACAGTTGACACTGCACTGCTGCAACGTCGGCCACACACCAAGGAGCACGAGCTCGCGCAGCGCGCTCCCACGGACAACCGTGTGCGCGCTTTTCAAATATCAACTAATCTAGGTTCATTACAGACTCTGATGAATGTTATGCGCTTATAAAAAGCGAGTACACGTGCACGAGCCCGGATATAGGACGTTGGAAGCGCGCACGCGCTCAGCTGTTTAACCTATTTGTAACGGTCACCAACGTGAGAACTTTCTAAAAGTGACAAACTACGTTCACACCGCGTTCATTTTTCAACTCCGGTAAGAGCTGAAGAGGATTCAGGTTTGTCCTAAAACACGGGCGGAACCGTGAACGCGCCGCTCGGCCCAGTTTTCAGCGGGCGATGACGTCATGAGCGCCCGCGAGAGCGTCACTCGTCTGGAGACGCGCACAACGGCATCACGCTCGCCGCGCGCTGTATTCCGCTCTGCGCAAATAACGTTTTTTTTTTGTTTTTTTTTTGTGCTATAATCATTGCATTTCCGCGTGAGGCCCGCACGCTAGCTGGTGTAGCGGAGCTCGCGAGCACTTCCTGAAACTCACCGCTCGTGCGTTCTCGCCGATCTGACGCGTCAGGTTACCAGTTCCCCCTGTTCGCACACTATAGAGATGAAGCGTTGCGATTTCACGCGCAGAAGTTTGAAAGCGCAGCGAGATCAGGCCGCGGCGGTGAGTCCCACCCAGCGGCGCTCTGCACGCTTGCTTCCTGCTTCGCCGCGTCTGAATGGACCTGCGGAGTGAACGCAAAGAGCGGACGGGTGCCGCGGTTTACCTGCTAATCAGATGCAGACGCTCGGAGTTCAGGGTTGTCAGAAACTCCAGGGGCTCAGTGTGGATCCGTGTCGCCGCGCTCCAAACTTCCCTTTTCAATCCACAGAAACTGCGCACAAGTTCGCTCCCTTCGCCTCGTTCTCTCTTTTCTCTTTTTTTTTTTCTCCTTTCTTCCTCTTCCCTCCCTCTTCTTTCCACTCGGTAGTTGAACTCCGTCCTGCTGTAATGGTTCGGGGTGCGGTCCCGGCGGGGCGGGACTTGCGCCGCGCGTCGCCGCCCATCGCCCCGCCCCTCCGCCAATCACAGCCCGCTCACTCTACATTCCCAAGCGCCTCGGCGAATCGCGAGCGAGGTGTGGGCGTGTCGGAGCGGTAAAGTTCGCGTCACGGGGTGAACTTGAAATAGTTGGGCCGCAGAGGCCCGTATGTGTGTTTAATGTCTGAGGTATGTGCGCGACTTTGGGCTTTTGTGACCATATAAGTCGCCGGACCGTGTTTACACACACACACACACACACACACACAGAGATAGAGGAATGTCTGGAATCAGGAAATGTCTTCACAAACACTTTCTCTTAATAAATAATGTGTGCCTGTGTTGACATGCATTCCACAATATGACATGTTTATTTTACTATTTCCATTCAAATAGTAATGGTTACATAGTTTATTTTACTACTTTAAAGGATTATTTTAGTAATAATGACAGATCTTCTGTATCTATTTGTTCATTCTATCTTTCATTATTTATTGGTATATTTATTGCTCTATCTATCCATTGTTCTATCTTTCTATCTGTCCATCTATCTATCCATCTATCTATCTATCTTTGTTCATTCTATATTTCATTATTTATTGCTCTATCTATCCATTGTTCTATCTTTCTATCTATTTATCCATCTATCTTTGTTCATTCTATATTTCATTATTTATTGGTCTATTTATTGCTCTATCATCTATCCATTGTTCTTTCTATCTATCATTGTATCTGTCTGTCTATCTATCTAGATCTTGCATTTGCATATAATTATGTATTATTGAAATAGCCTACACTTTAATGTTTACATTTTATGCATTTTATTAAGTTAAATTCTGAATATTCAAACTGGATTAACCGCTTCCTGCTGTGAACTGTAAACACAAATTGACACCCAAAACATCCCAAATATGACAAATCAAGATAAAAACATGCAAACACGCAAAACCTGAAAGATATCTGCACATCTTACTGTAGAAGCGCACAAATAAATGCACGCGGAAGACTTGATCATTATGCCTGTTATTGTCACATTTTTAATTTTGTATCGTACTATTTATGCATACAATTCAAACTGAATATTAACTAATGGATTAGGCTATTTCTCATATGTAAATTCTTTTAAATTAAAAAATAATAATAAATGCAAATGCGAATGTGTGCTATAGACGGTCACTGATTTGTGACTGTGAATGATCGCACGCGGGAGGCTGGAGCGTCTCCAGGCTGCACGCTTCACTGAAGTATCCGAGGAATGCGGAATAATGATCCAGGGAAAACGATGGAAAGACCTGCCTGCCCTGGAGCACTTTATCAGCGTGTAAGGGGTGTTTGTGGGAGCATGCAGTCGTCCCTGATTCACCGCGAGCTCTCCGCTCCGGAACGCGATGCGTCGGAAAAATCAATACATCGCTCTCGAGCCGCTTACTCAGCGCTGATTGGGCAACTATAGGAATTTCAAACTCAAAGTCAAAGGTCTCTGACTGAGCGATACCAGATGCAGTGAGACAGACAGAGGGAGAGAGAGACAGATTACCAAATAAGGTCGCTTCTGACCTCTCTCTCTCTCTCTCTCTTCTCCTCCTCCTGTAGGTTTGACACGCTCGGTCTGGGTGTGTCCTGGGTGTGTCGTGTGCGCCTGTATTATGGCACACAAACAACCTTTCTCTGTGACTGCCGGCGCTGCAGCGACCTCACCTTACATTACACTGTGTTTGAGAACTTATTTGTGAGTTTAAACCACCATAAATGCGTTATCGCTGCCAGAATTGTTTACGCAACAACCCACGTATGATTCTTTCTCATGACTGCTCTTCTGGGGCTCGCGTTTGTGTGTGTTTGTCCTTAAATGGCTCCAAACAAAACCTCGGAATAATTAAAAACATCAGCAGCATCAACAAAGAGCGAGAAAGGCCGACGCATCCCGTCCTCCCTTCCCGCCTTCCTCCAATGAGCGCGCAGGAAGCGCGATAAGACGCTTGTTGACTCACTCGCTTCGGGAATGTTCTCCAGAAGTTCCCTTTTCTTCTGAAATGTGCCCTCCTCACACTAGAACTACCCTCTGCGACACATCACACACTGGAAAAAAACCCATCTGTGTGTGGCTGAGCGCTATCAGATTCAAAGCTCGTTTAAATGACAAATAACGCATATGCAAATATCGATATTTACAGTAAACACCAGCTGGATTGGTGGTAGCCTGTTTAGGGTTTCAGACACTCACACTTAGTCACAGCTATTAGCTTTTGCATAACCAAAATAAAGATTAATATACTGCCATTGTTTTTTTAATATATATATATATACAGGCCTATATAAAATAAATTGTAGGCTAATCACCACAGAACAAACCCTAAATAAAATTTATATGAAAAAAAAAAATTTTTTTTTTTAAAAAGATGTATTTAAATAAATTGCATGACTAAATAAATACATTTAAAATGTTTTAAAAGAAATGTATTTTACTTAATTTGTAACAACAATAAAATATTTTTTAATATTATTAGTATTTTTTTTTTTATATTTAAAAATATTTTTAGATCAAACTAAAAGTTGCGTTTTAGCACTTCTGCTTTCTTTGTCCTTAAGCGCCGTTTCCACTTTTTTGGCTTTTGGTTAAATGCCTGAAATAAGGTCTGTGGTTAACAATATCTAAAGATTTTTTCACTTTCACCAGATATTTTTCATATTAAAGCTTTTACTTGACTTGAAAAGGTGTTAAAATGGGACTATAGAGGTTGTCATTCTTTTGAAATAATGCATACAATATTTTGTCACTCCATAGAAAAGTAACTAATTGTGTGATAGTTGCTTTTTTTAATGAAAAGTAATGAATTGCAGTACTTTTTGCTTGCTCATTTAAAAAAAAAAAAAAATTAAATTAAGAAAAACCCAAAATTATATATTTGTCAACTGTAAAGGCCCCTTCTCACCAAAAGTGTAATTAATAAGCCTCAGGCTGAAGGAAGCGCTGCACCTCTCTCCCAATTTCTCTCAACATGGGGACAAGAGAGCTGGCAGTCAATAAATGGGAAAACAAAGTTACTTAATAAATACTTTGCTGTAAATTTAAAAGTAATGTGCTACTACTTGAAAAAGCATAACCTGATTATGTAACTCGTGTTACTTGTAATGCATTACTCCCAACACTGCTCCCTAGTTGCTTTCACAGCCTCATTGTGTTTATAATTGCATTCTTGCAGACTATCCTAACTCAAACTTTCAGGTGAAATATTTTTAAATAAGACTGAAAGAGTTGTCAGAAGATTAATGATGGTGACGCTGAAGTCATGCAATCGTGGTTCGTTTATACACTGTAAAAAAAAAAAAAAAAACAATTGAGCAAACTTCAGCAGATTTTTGCCTTAAAATTTTAAGTTGGCTCAACTTTTCTTCTTTTTTTTTTACAGTGTAGCCACATTTAGCATTTTACTTCTGTCAGCTTTATTTAGGCTTCAAAATTAAAAATAAATAAATAAGATTATCATGATAAACAAAATGTGTACCCTGATAGCACACGTACATCACAGAGACATCTATTTGACGTCTGCATTTAGGCTACATCTGCTTCGATTTATCACATCAGAAATGAGTCATGAAAGACATTTTTTTTTTTTTTTAAATGTCTATTTGACATCTGATAGGAAACGTCCTATAGACGCATTGCAGATGAGCAAACACTCAAAAAAAAAAAAGAAAAAAAAAAGTCTTTAAGATGTTTATGAATCTATGTAAAACTGACATCTTAAAGATGTCTATCAGATGTTTGCACAGCAGATTCTTTCCAGATTAAGCGATCTTTAACAGACATCTTACAGATGTACGTGTGCCAGTCGAGTAGCTACAGTCAGGCCCACCCAGTTAGTTGCTTCAGAAAGTAGCCTAATCATTGTGAATTCTGTTGCATGAATCACAATACTTGACCTATAAAAATAAATTGTGTTATTTCTTGATTCTTGTTTGCCATAATGATGAAGATAATTTGCGAACAGCCCCTTAGCTACAGAAGAGATGCTGGATGCCTTTATACATGCCTTTGTCCATATTAGGGTTTTCCTGTCATACCTTACTTCTATGAGTCCGTTTTGTACTTTCTGTGCGAGAGCGCCCTCCGGCTTCGAGTATGAATGAAACCCCTGCGTATTCTACACTCAAGGAGCAGAACAGCTCTGCTAGTGCAAACGTTAATTCACTTGTTTCTCCATCATCAGCAGTGCTCATCAATGCACATCAAAAAAAAGAGTCATGTGACTTTGCGCTGTGGGACGGCAAAACCTGACTAACCAGCAGACCGATCTTATTCCACAGCATCTGAAACGTTGTTATGGTCATTTTAAAATGCCTGAGCAAAGTCTGTCATCAAAGTATTTCTATAATTGTCTTACACGACTGCGTCCCCAAACAGCAGCATCCTCCTCCGAAAGCGCATTTATTTTGTTTCGTCTGCTCGCTCTGAGGCGCAAGTAATTTATTATAAATGAAAATGATTATATTCCGTAGCTTCTCCTACTTTTCTTAGTGATATATATATTGGCAATTTACCAGGAAGTGACGATTTTGTTCTCTTTGACTCGTTGGATGGAAACGGTGCTTATTCGCAAATGTTTTAAGCGATATTTCAATTTTGCGCATAAGTTAAATTCACAACTTTGGATGGAAACCTGGCTACTGTTGTTTATTTCATGTAGTTTATGTTTATGCCAGACTATGACCAAGCATGGTTTTTACATACTGTCCTGCTGATGGTGTTGTGTTGCGTCTGTCAGATGCACGCGTGTGTTTGGTGTGGCCGTGCTCATGCTGTTCTTAACACTGCTTATGATGATATACAGGCTTATGCTCCGATTAGACAGTGGTGTGCATTCAAGCAGGTGTAATTGTGTCGGCCTATTTTGATAACAGATGCATTTTATGCTAGGCCCGTGCACCCACATTGTGATTCCTGGCTACGCTACGTTTGCTATCTGGATAAACTTGTGTTGGTCACAGACCTTATTTTCAGCAAGAATCCAAATGCCATTATATTAGGTTTTTGTCGAGGGAACCAGGGTGATGTTAACATACAAATTGGCCTACAAAAATGCATCGTCACTGCAGCGCTCTGGATTGGCTGTTGTACATTACTACTTTCTCACTAACTTAGTGTGCACACTTTAAGACTAGCCGGCCAGATTTGAAACTACAAGTGTACTACAAGAGCAAATATCCAAGGCAACAAGCTGGAGTCTGTAATGTCGGTTAGCTTCAGACAAACATCTGGGGACAACCCTCTTCCACAAACTATAAATACACAAAGCGTTATCATTAGCATCTGAGGCCCAGCAAGAACAACTCAAGTAAGCACTTTTTGCTTTAGAGTCAAAGAGCCTGAGAAGGAGTCATTAAACATGAGCAAGGGAAAAGTGACGGAGTGTGAAAGAAACGAGAGCGCAGGAATTCTGCTGCGGCGCTTGATCAGTGCCTCACTCACGCTGTTTTTGCCTTATATGGTCACAGACGACTGGAGAGAGAGAGAGAGAGGTGGAGGTGTGGTCTATTGTTTGAAAGCGGAAGAGGTGTAGAGTTTCTCTTCCGTCATTCTTTCACCTTCTACCCGCTTGTTTTGTCGCAGGTCTCAGTAACACAACAATGCTCCTTTCAGCAGCAAATTTACTGCCAATCACTGCTGGATACTTTCCATCATCCTGGACTAGTGTTCTGGGACTTATCCAGCACTTTCTACTTGGACAAAAGCGTCAGGTTAATCAGAAGACTTAACTTCGTCTACACTAGTCAACATTTGAAGTGGATAAAAACCTTTCATCAAAGTTGTCCTAAGACAAGAAGCTTTGATGAAAGGTTTTGATTCACTTCAAATGTTGACTAGTGTAAACTGTTTCACCCCAAAATCAAAGAATTAAAGCATGAAATTAATTTTTCATATGTAAGACAAATGTAGCTTTTTCTGTGTGTGTTTAAACCTAAAACAATTAGAAAACATTTTTGTTAACAAATAAAATATAATTTTTTTTTTTTTATTTCAGCTATTTCTCATTTTCATTTAGTTTCACTTTAAGTACTAAAATAAATGTAAAAATCTAAAATTAAAATGAAATAGCAAAACAAAAAAATGAATTCAAAATATTAGCTAATAGAAACCAATAGGGATACTAAAATAGCAGCGTCTCTTTTGAGAGGAAGCGCTTGTGGCTGGTGTGAGGTGATGATGCTGTGTGGTCAGGTAACGGCGGGCTGTGATTGGTGGCTGGAGCTCTGCCGGATGACATCATGCGGCGCAGAGGAACTCGGTGACGTCACGACAGGAGCCAAACTTTTAAGAGCCCCATAAAACATCTGCTGTAATTATAGGTACACGTGCTGCTTGCAGAAATCATATTCAGGCAGAATAAACAGCTACTTTGAGAAACAAGACTCGACTTGTTTGAGGTTAGCATGCTGATTTTTAAAGTTGGCAATTTATTACAACTGACATTTCACGAGTTTTGCAGTTTATTTTCAGTATATCTGGATGAAATCCGAGTCCTGAAAGTTGCAGTGTGCCACAAAGCGTGAGGTATTTCGTCTCAAAGGAGCAAGAAACCAGCTGCAGCCGATATTAGGATCTTGCGTAAAACACACCTGATGAGTTGCATCACTGTACTGCAATATGAAAATGATTTTCGTGCCTGAACGCGACCTGTTTGAGACACGCAGCTTTCTCTCATGTCTGCATGACAGACGGGTCCCACAGTGGTTATTTAGGTTACTAATCCTTTAGTTAAAAAGAGCCTCGGGCTGAACTAAAACAAGATCCACCTCTCTAGAGCTTCACAAGAAACCAGGGCTGGAACTGAGGGACGGTCCTGGACTTCACTTATAAAGGACCCCACTAAAATGAACCTGGGGTTCTCTGGTGTTTTACTGAAACTATCACTAGATACACAAACCTAGATTGGTTGGAGTTAAATAATTTTTTTAACAGACACAATGCAACATTGTTAGTCATTTGTCCCAGTTTTGTAGGCAATCCCGCTGTAAACTCTAAACCCACTCAAGAGCGCCACACGCTGTTTCCTGAAGGAACTTACAGGGAGTTTATAGAAAAAAACAGTAGCCTACACTCTTAAAAATAAAGGTGCTTCAAAAGGTTCTTCACAGCGATGCCATAGAAGAACCATTTCTGGTTCCACAAAGAACCATTCAGTCAAAGGTTCCTTAAAGAATCTTCTCTTTCTCATCTTTTTATAATCTGAAGAACCTTCTTTCACCACAAAGAAACAGAAAGGTTTTTCAGATGTTAAAGGTTCTTTATGGAACCATTTAGACAAAAAGGTCCTTCTATGCCACCGTGAAGCACCTTTATTTTTAAGATTGTAGTTGTGAAATATTACAAATTCAAATAACTGCTTTCTATTTTGATATAAGTTCAAATGTAATTTATTTCTGTGATCAAAGCTGAATTTTCAGCATCATTACTCCAGTCTTCAGTGTCACCAGATCCTTCAGAAATCATTTCAATATGCTTATTTGCTGCAGTTTATATATTATATATATATATATATATATATATATATATATATATATTTTTTTTTTTTTTTTTTACAGATGCTGGTCATATAATTAGAATATCATCAAAAAGTTGATTTATTTCACTAATTCCATTCAAAAAGTGAAACTTGTATATTATATTCATTCATTACACACAGACTGATATTTCAAATGTTTATTTCTTTTAATTTTGATGATTAGAGCTTACAGCTCATGAAAGTCAAAAATCAGTATCTCAAAATATTAGAATATTTACATTTGAGTTTGAATAAATGACCATCCCTACAGTATAAATTCTGGGTATCTCTGGTTCTTTGAAACCACAATAATGGGAAAGACTGCTGACTTGGCAATGATCCAGAAAACGAACATTGACACCCTCCACAAAGAGGGTAAGTCACAGAAGGTCATTACTGAAAGGTGTGGCTGTTTACAGAGTGCTGTATCAAAGCATATTAAATGCAAAGTTGACTGGAAGGAAGAATTTGGGTAGGAAAAGGTGCACAAGCAACAGGGATGACCGCAAGCTTGAGAATACAGTCAAGCAAAGCCGATTCAAACACTTGAGAGAGCTTCACAAGGAGAGAACTGAAGCTGGAGTCAGTGCATCAAGAGTCACCATGCTCAGACGTCTTCAGGAAAAGGGCTACCAAGCCACTTCTGAACCAGAGACAACGTCAGAAGCGTCTTACCTGGGCTGTGGAGAAAAAGAACTGGACTGTTGCTCAGTGGTCCAAAGTCCTCTTTTCAGATTAAAGTAAATTTTACATTTCATTTGGAAATCAAGGTCCCAGAGTCTGAAGGAAGAGTGGAGAGGCACAGAATCCATGTTGCTTGAAGTCCAGTGTGAAGTTTCCACAGTCAGTGATGATTTGGGCTGCCATGTCATCTGCTGGTGTTGGTCCACTGTGTTTTCTGAAGTCACAGTCAACGCAGCCATCTACCAGGAAATTTTAGAGCACTTCATGCTTCCTTCTGCAGACAAGCTTTATGGAGATGCTGATTTCATTTTCCAGCAGGACTTGGCACCTGCCCACACTGCCAAAGGTACCAAAAGCTGGTTCAATGACCATAGTGTTACTGTGCTTGATTGGCCAGCAAACTCGCCTGACCTGAACCCCATAGAGAATCTATGGGGTATTGTCAAGAGGAAGATGAGAGACACCAGACCCAACAATGCAGATGAGCTGAAGGCCACTATCAGAGCAACCTGGGCTCTCATAACACCTGAGCAGTGCCACAGACTGATCGACTCCATGCCACGCCGCATTGCTGCTGTAATGCAGGCAAAAGGAGCCCCAACGAAGTATTGAGTGCTGTACATGCTCATACTTTTCATTTTCATACTTTTCAGTAGGCCAAGATTTCTAAAAATCCTTTTTGTATTGGTCTTAAGTAATATTCTAATATTTTGAGATACTGATTTTTGACTTTCATGAGCTGTAAGCTCTAATCATCAAAATTTAATTTTTTATTTATTTTTTTTTGGTTAAAAGTTTAGTAATGTGGTTGTGTGTTTTTGACATTTATTATTATTTTTAACACTTTGAATAATTATTAATTAAAATTATATTAATATAATATTTAACTAAATGTTTAATTTTTGGTTTAGTTAAACTAAATGGATTATCCCAGCATCTAGTTGAAATAAAGTAAGTTTTACATTTATTTTACTTCAAGTAAGAAAAATTTGTTTTATGGTTTTAGTTAATAGCTCTGATTTGCTGCAGTTTATTACTATCTTACCATTATCAATGTTTACATTTTTTTTTGCTGCTTAATATTTTTGTGGAAATTGTGATACATTTTATTGTTCAGGATTATTTGATGCGCAAAGCTTAAAAGAAATAAAAATCTTTTGTAGCATTACAAATGTCTTTACTGTCACTTTCGATCAATTTAATGCATCCGTACTAAATAAAATTAGTTTTCGCTTGTATTTGAAACAAGAATATATAATACCAGAATATGACAAGCCAACAGCCATGAGTTAAATATAGTACAGTTGCTTTATTCATAATTTCATCTGACTAGTTGGTTATATTACAGTTTAAATGAGTTAAAGTCTAAACAAAACCATCATCAATCCCATGCATCCTGCGCAAAATTCACAGTCAGATCCAAAAAAGAAAGAAAGCTGAACGGAAACACACACACGCCGTGATCGTCACACACTTTCACATTAGTAGGCATTCAGGTGTAAAAGAGCGGAGTGAGAGGAAGCGCCCTCATGTGGACCGGATGAGGATCTGCATCAGCGTACCATCGATCCTTCAGTTCTCCTCCGAAGCAAAGTACAGTAGCTACAGGATGTCCGAGAACACTTTACTACATTTTTACCGCGGTAAAACACGATGCACTGCCACAGACCCTCTAAAACACATAAGGACACACACACAGTTAAGGAAAGCAGGAGAGATGGAGAAGCGAAGACGTTCCGGGGTGCAGTTTGTCTGTGTCTGTAATTGAATGTAATGGAGTTTCCAACAGGAGGTGGGCGGGGCTAGAGGGGCAGTGATTGACAGCTTCACTATCCAATCAGCTTCTGCACAAAAGAATCCAGCTGGTCTTCATCTTTGATGCCCACAAACTGGTCGATGACATCGCCGCCACGCATGGCGATCACCGTGGGAACTGCTGACACCTACAGGACATCACGAACAATCAGCATCCCATAATAACCAGAGGAATCTGTTCAGATCTAACATTTTTTAACGGTTTTAGTTTTAGTTAACAATAATAATCCCGCTGATATTGACCAACCAGACTCAAATATTCCAGAGAAATAATAATCGACATTTAGAAAATCACACTTTAGGGAAATGCAGTGTATTTGTATTGCGTTTACAACAATCAGAGAATTTTAGCATGTGAAAGTACAATGAATTTATTTAGATTTTATTTCTTTGGAGTCTGAGAGAGTGTCATTTTAGTATCATTTATATCTAATATTATTTTTGTGAAGTTTTAGTTTCAGCTATTTTAATACTTTAAATAAAAATGAGAAAAGATTTTACTTTGTTTTATTTTTAGTAGCAAAAAACTTTTTTTCTAAATCGTTTTAGATAACAATAATCCTGCTAAGACATGCATGTCGTCACCGTTTTCATGGTGTTCCTCCAAAGCATGTTGTTAAAATTTAGTTTATTGCCAATGTAGCATGTCTAATTTTCGTTTAGTTTAAGTTTTCTATTTTATTACCAAATATGTTTTTAATAGTTTTAGTTAACGCTGTGTCGTACCCCGTACTCGATGGCGAGGTCTGTGTGTTCATCGATGTCAACTTTGGCCATGGCGATTCGACCCTTCTGTTTGGCGATGGCCTTCTCCAGCCGCGGGCCGAGGATTTTACACGGGCCACACCACCTGCAACACAAACACACGGCAGAAATCAGCTGATTCCCAAGAAAATCAAACTTTATACGCCAACATCTATTTCCAAACGAGGACTACAGTCACACTGCTGTGAACGCTAACCACAACAACGAGGCTCACAGAAACTGATCTGAGCTCAGCTGACGTGATCTCTGAACAGACACAAACCTGTCGGTGAGTCGTCAAACACACACTACTCTCTCTATATAACACAACACCTGCTTCACCGACCATTTTAAAGAAATGTTTCAATATAATGTCATGTGGTGTAACAATCCTGTGCACTGTGACTGTGCATGCTAATCATTAGTTTTCAAGTTTTTAAATGCATTTTACAATGTAAAACATTTAAAAAAATTATTTATTTATTCGTAAATATTATTATTCATTTACAAATATCACTTTTTTCAACAACACACCACATGTTTTACAAGCAACAAACATTGTCTTATTATAAAAATATTTGATATCTTACACAGAAATGCAAAAAAAAAAAAATCTCTCAACGTAGTGTCTATTAACTCATTTGTGCTATTTAAACCTGCAAAGCCTGACATAAGAAATACAGAAAAATAATATGAAAATCTTTATTTTTTTTTCAAATGGAACCATTGAAAATATTCAATAAAAAAAGTCTAAAAGAAAAAGATTGCATTTGTGTTTTTTTTACATTTAGCAGACGCTTTTATCCAAAGCGACTTATAAATGAGGACAACAGAAGCAATCAAAACCAACAAAAGAGCAATGATATGCAAGTGCTATAACAAGTCTCAATTAGCTTAACGCAGTACACGTAGCAAGGTTTTTTTTTTAATAATTACATAATAAATAAAAAGAAAACAGATTGAATAGAAAAAGAATAGAGCAGGCTAGTGTTAGAGACCTTTTTTGCTTTTGTTAATTGTAATAAAAAAAAAAGAAATAGAATACAAAAAGAATAGAGAAGCTAGTGTTAGTTTTATTTGTTTATTTTATTTTTTTTTTTTTTAAGAAAACGAGCAGTAAATGAAGCGAGTGCAAGTCTAAAAGAGTAATTTTTATTTATTTATTTATTTTTTAAGAATAGAATTAGAATAGAGGGGCAAAGAAAAACGGAAGAGATGTGTTTTTAGCCGATTCTTGAAGATGGCTAAGGACTGCTCGGATTGAGTTGGGCAGGTCATTTCACCAGAAGGGAACAGTTAACGAAAAAAAAAAAAAGTAGTAGTGATTTTCTGCCTCTTTGGGATGGTACAATAAAGCAACGTTCATTTGCAGAACGTAAGCTTCTAGAGGCACATAAGTCTGAAGTACTGAATTAAAACGGTGCAGAGCCAGGGGTAGTTTTAGGCAAACATTAATACCTTGAATTTAATGCGAGCAGCTATTGGTAGCCAGGGCAAACTGATAAACAGAGGTGTGACGTGCGTTCTTTTAGGCTCATTAAAGATTAATCTTGCTGCCACGATCTGGATTAATTGTAAAGGTTGGATAGAACTGGCTGGAAGACCTGCCAAGAGAGCATTGCAATAGTCCAGCCTGGACAGAACAAGAGCTTGAACAAGGAGTTGTGTTGAGTATTATATTCGATTCATCAGGCTCTTATAGCTTATATAGTCTGACATATTGACAATATGGAGGCAAAAACAGCTTAATTTTATTCAGAGATGCAAACTGAGCACAAATCTGTGATTTGGTACAGATGCTGATATTTAAAATGGATGAAAAGCATGAAATTCTCATAGCTTGTAATGTAAATCAGTGAGATCTTTATAACAGTACAGCAGATACTGACATAAAATGACCTAAATATCAGTCATCACTCTAAATCTCCAATACTATGTCTTAAGCCGGGCTCACACTGTGCGATTTTTTAAAAGTCCTTTAGGACTGTACTTGTCAGACTGTACGAACATGATGATCATGTCACACTGTGGGATCTCAGTTGTCATTAATGTCAGACTGTACGACAGTGAAGACACGTTAAAAACGGCTGCGCGCAAGAAAACTTGTCCGGAGTTTTACATTATCAACCTATACACGTCCAGTGACCGCGAACTGCACTGCACTGCATGCGGGACCGAAATGTTGGCTGTCATGAAAAGTGTACGAACGGCGGTAATACCGGCGTGTTTAAGAAGAATAGTGTATGTATTCATACACACGCAGATGAAAACAGCGGCGCAACCAGTGTTTATATAATATCAGATGAATTCCGTGAGCGGAGGACGGGAGCGCCGGAGTTTATGGCTGATAGAATAATTCTCTAGCATTAATTCTGCTCATAGCTTGCCTTGAAAAACGGAGACAGATTGACATCTATCGTACGGGTAGTCACACTGCAGGACTGTTTGCCAAATCTTCTGACACTGGCAGAATTTCGTCGGAGGTGAAATTTGATCGCAACGGCCATTAATCGGCTGTCGGTGAACATGTCAAACCAGCGATCAAAGACTACGGATTTTAGCCTAGGATTATAGGAATCTTTTAGGATTTTCAAAATTTGTCCCAGACGACCAAATCGTGGCCAAAATCGCACAGTGTGAGCCGGGCTTTAGTCGGATGAGATGACCCAAACATATAATGCAATCCAATTATGATTGTGAGATAGGGATGTATACCGGTACTGGAAAAATACCAGTATATATTATATTTAAAACGGTACGATATCATAATTTTGCTCAATTCTGTATTTCATACGCTGCTGTTCCGAAGTGCACCTGGAGGTGGCAGTGCTTCCCAAACTGCTGCGCAACCGGTAAATATGACAACAGAACAACGCGATCGATCAAACAGATGAAACTATCAACGCACCTGAAAATAATAAATAAGAAGAACAGTAGAAGTGAAATATGGCATTACTTTGCATACAAAACAGATGACAAAGGTGAACGAACTGACCTTACTGTACCTGTTTGCAAGCGTTGCTATAAATCATGTGTTGCCACAGGAGGCAACACATCAAACCTTTTTAAGCATTTGTCGCTTGCTCAGCCTGATCTTTTCAGGTAATTAAAGGGGTCGTATGATGCGATTTCAAGTTCTCCTTTCTCTTTGGAGTGTTACAAGCTGATGGTGCATAGATGAGATCCCTGAAGTTGAAAAGACGTCTTAAAACCAAAGAGATATTCTTTATCAAAGTTAAGACTCTGCCACGCCCCCCTAAAACGGCTCATTCAAACACGCCCCCACATGTCTACGTCACGGTGTGGAAATATTTGCGCAACGCCGCCCAAATGTTCACGCGAGGAAAGACAACGTGGTTTCAGTAACCGCAGTAGTGCTGATATATGCACTTGCATTTCATACAATCGAATATTAATTGAATTTCTATTAAACAAGAGTTTTGCTATATTCATTTTAGCATCAATAATATGAAGGGAATGTTTCTGCCGCGCTGCTGACCGCTAATATGAAGCAGCCGAGAGATCGAGATTTATAATAGAGTGGGGGAACTATGACGTCAGTCTGTAGGCGGATCGGCGGTTAGCATGAAACTGGTTCCTCGACAAAAAGCCAATAGGATTTTTCCATAGGCTTTTGGATTATCGCAAAAAATAAACTCTGTGTTCAATCATAGTTCATGAAACTTACACGTTTTTTCCATCAAGATAATCTTCACAAAATAATATAACTTTAACGAATATTGAAGCCTAAATAAAAGCGCCAGAACTACCAAACTAAAACTGAAATGAGACATTAGTAATAAATAGTATAGTGAATAAATTAAATAATCATAACTAAAGGACATTTGAAAGCACGTATTTCTGTACATTTCGAAATAAGGTGCATTAAAAGTCAAATCCTTGATTGATATGAATATTTTAATTAAAAACATGTCTCCACATACTATTCAATAAAATTCTAGTGCATTTAATCTATTAAATAACAGCAGAGGGAGCGAGTTTTTGGATGTGTTAAGATTACATTTTTAGTGAATAAAGTACCACATTTCAGCTATCATTTTGTTAGGGTGGGTACACAAAATGTTATCTTATCCTTGCTTCTAGGAAATCCTCAATCTATGCTTTCTAACAGCTTCATGTGGCCGCAAACATTTAATTTTAACGTGGCTTTAAGAACGATGCATCATTAAAGTTTCACTTTAACCACGTAAAGCCAGTAAATGTGGTGTTTACATGTAATAATCGTATGAGTTTACCTTATGTTACGAACTCAGAGTCTCCGTATCAATAGGAAAACGAGAAAACGAGCATCTTCCCTCTGAAGAATCGTGTTGCATTTCGGGGCAAAGCAAAAAAAACATTGTCGAACAACAATATAAAATGCGGGAAACTATTCATTGGTTCTTCTACAATTAATTGTATTACAAACTATACTACTATTGGAAAATTCTGTAAATCGATAAACTGTTCGGCGTGATGATGTTTAATGTCTCTGACAGCGCCTGTAGTCCCATTTAGCAACTTGTTAGCAACCGTCTTTTTTAAGAAACGTAACATTTAAAAAAATCATGAGTGTGGTGTAACTAAACATGGAATAAAACGTGCAAGTATCTTGAGCTTGTGTGAACCACGGACCTTATTTAAGGGATTTAACCAAAATCCCATTCAAAACCCACTGACTCTGGGACGATGGAGCCGGAAGAGCTAAAATGCACTCGCTTCCGGGTTTTCGCCTACAAAGTGACAGAATAGTTCCACCACTCTATTTAATGCTTTTCCTTTGGCTATCAGAGTCTGAAATCTGAAAACAATCTGAGAGAGAGAGAAATAATAACGTGATTTTGAATATTACTTTGACTGTTAGAATAACACTTTACAATAAAGCAACATTTGTTGCATTAATTGCTTCAGTTGTATTTTTTTTCTTTCAAACTCAGTCAAAATGTAACCTATATTCCCGGTAGGTTTTGTTACATTTTGAGACATTTTGTTTGCACTGAAAAGATAAGAAGATTTGAATATATTTTCATTGTATTACTTCAGTTATATATATTTTTTTCTCCAACATAAAAATGTAAACTGTGTAGGTTTTTTGTTACAGCTTGATACAAAGGTATCAAAGGTAATATGAATCTGTTTTCATTATTATTATTTTAATAAAATTGTTTTCAATTCACTTATCTTTTGAGGCTGGTTATTTGTCACCTACGGTATCGATTTAGTATTGATACCGAGGCATTACATTCTGGTATCGTACCGAAGCCAAAACTATGGTATCGAGCCATCCCTATTGTGAGATGAAGAAATAAACGTTCCTCAGAAGATGCGAGATGTTTTGGAGGTTTGTGAAGATCATTCCTCCGCTGAAGAACAGTGAAGTAAAGCATCTGGAAAACAAACGTTCCTCAAAAGATCCTGATGATCAGATTTGAGACGCACTGATTTTTCTAAAAGATGACTGATGGAGAATTGAGTAAATCAAAGCTGCTTCAGTCCAGAAAGTGTTCATCTGGAAATATTACTAGTTATTCTGATGTTTACTTGATAAAAACCAGTAAAGATTTGACAGCTTGAATGATGAGCTGAAGGTGGGTGTTTGTCCCGTTATACTGAAAGAGTTTTTACTTGATTAAAGACTCTAAACTATCAATCAGAGGACAGATGGCATGTAGTAGAGTTTTGAACATGCTGGCTTTAGATGAAACTGTGATTGAATAATGATCACTGACTGCAATCAGTGTGCGGTTTCATATACATTTAGAAGATGCTTTTATCCAAAGCGACTTACAAAGTTTATATATATATATATATATATATATATATATATATTAGGGGTGTCAACATTAACGCATGCGATTAATCTACCAATTTTAACGCGTTAATATTTTTTTAACTCAGATTAATTGCTTGATAAGGTTTGACCTTCCTGTCATCGCAGCGCGGAAGGTTATCTATCATTGTGTGATGAGGGTACAGCACCAGTGTTGCCAGGGTAACGGCACAAGTGGGCTATTTTGAAAATACAGTCGCGGGAAAAATTACAGAGCCGTGGGTTGCGGTTTATTGGGTTACTTTTAATGTACCGCGGCCGCCCAAGGTGTATATAGACAAATAAAAATTAAAATAGATCCTTTTACTAATGTGTATTATACTTGGAATGTATCCCTGACAACTTTAGAACGGAGAGGCGGTAACATCACAAACAACGTGAGTTTCAGCAGAGCACATGTTAAGGCTTTTACACAGCAGAAATAAACATGATCAGCCACTATAGATTATATAAGATAATAAACACACGATTACGATAGGATATTTGTATGTGATTTTCTTGAATGTGTACATCTGAAATGCTAATTTGCGATATAAAAGGCTATAAATAGCATATTTTAACAACAGTAAACAACCAAATTCCACGTGATCGTAAAAGGAAGTTATTACAAACACTCGATGGTGGTTTGAAGTCAGTTCTGAGTAAAAGTGTACTATTAATCTCATAAATTCTCTTATGTAGCATGATGCTAATATTATCTCTAATGCACCTGCAGAACAAGTCCAATTCTTCTTTATAATGCATTTTGTCATAATATTTCACGTAAGGTCGCAAGAAAATGTTTTGTATTTACTTAGAAATACTTTTGATAATAGTTGGGTAAATGTATACTGGGATTGAAGCGATGTGGCTTGGTAAATGTTTTATTGTCAGTTTAAAGGCTGATAATGGCTGAATAAAAACAAAAGAATAATGATAAAAGAATAATAAGGATTATGTCTCATACCTGGCGGAAGTGTGAAAGGTTCTGTTTCCTTAAACTAGTTTGTCATGCATTTCTTTTTCAACACATTTACAGGTAAATCCTAGTATTTTAAATTTGTGATTAATCATGATAAGACGAGTCTGATTAAATTTTTTAAATCGACTGACAGCACTACGATATATATATATATATATATATATTATATAGTATATATAATAGAAAAGGAATAGAGAAGGCTAGTATTAGAGTGTTAAGAAAACAAGCAGTTAGAAAATTAATAGAGAGTGCTAGAGTTAGAGGGTCAAATAAAGATGGAAGAGATGTGTTTCTAGCCGATGGCTCGGACTGAGTTGGGCAGGTCATTCCACCAGGAGGAAGAGTTAATGTAAAGTGTTTTTTTGTGTACGTACTGTGCGTGGAAGTCGATGAGGACGGGCAGCTGGCTGTTGATGACTCTCTCGGTGAAGTCGTCGTGGTCCTGCACGTTAAAGGACACGCTCCTGCAGGAGGCCAGCGGGAGGAGGCGCGGGAGCGAGAGGAGCGGCTGCGACACGTTCAGACGAGAGGAGAAGGACGAGGAGCACAAGACGCCGGCCGGCAGACGCTGCAAATCTCTGACAGAAACCCCACAAACCCTCCGAACCAGCAGCCTGAACGCCATCTGACACCACAGAGACAGATCTTTATTAACATATTCAACATCACAATCACGTAAGACGAGTCTGATAAAGCCATTTAACGCTCATTTTAATCCGTTTTGCCTTCTTGTTGTGTAACTGATGCAGTTTGTTCATAATAAATCAGATACATGCTTGACATGAGTATACATATCATGCAGTTAGTCTCATTTTATAACATTTATAGCATTAAAACATATTTGCACTTTCCATAACATTAAAGCGATACTTAATCCAAAAATAAAAATTACATTTAAATTCATACAGATGAGTCTTGTGCTGTGACAAATGTATTTGTAAAAGTACAAATAATAATAATGTAACACTGCATGAATGACAGTTGTAAAAGAATTACGATAAAATAGTGTTTAAACCACTTTTAGGTGCATTTGAAATCTGTTTTATTTTACACTACATAATTTCATTCTATTTATCTTTTATAATTATCATACATGTATGTATATATATATATATATATATATATAAATGGCGTGTATGATAATATACATATTCTAAATTATTTTGTAATTATCATACTTGAAGTTTAATTATTAGGCTATTACTTTTTATATTTATACATTATTCTTTTTACTTATAAGCACTCTCTCTCTCTCTATATATATATAATATTAATAATATATTTTTAAACACCATTTTCTTCTAATTCTTTTATAATGATAATACATTATACTAATACTTTTTAAAATCTATATGGTGTTTAAAGTACAACACATTTTGTGGCGCTACTAAATACTACACACCACTAATTTGTTTTAATAACACATTACTTCATACTTAATTGTAATAAGCGTGTTTTACACACACAAAAAAATAGTTGATTAAAAACAAATAAACAAATTTCATTCAAACGTTACTCAAGCTATAAATAATGTGTTATGAAACACTGTTTCTAGTTTCAGACACGCTGCTGACAGTCTGACAGACATCACCTCTCTTCATGTGTGTTTATGTTCGTGTCTGTGGTTTTTCATGTTTTATTCGCGGTTGTGTGTAAATCTGTGTGTTTTTAACCTCCACGTGACTTTGAGCATCTGATGCTTCACGCGTGTGTTTATGATAAATCTGGCGCGTTTATGAACGCATATGTAACGCGACACACCGGATTACTCCAGCTTCAGCGTTGTTTTATATGTTCATGACAGTTATGAGACATTAAATAAACTCTTACCGTGAGCTCTGGAGTCCTCCGGACACACGGACCCCTGACGCACTTCCGCTCACGCGCAGCAGCTGGTGCGGCACAGCGTCACGACGCGACGCGGAGACGAACTGCGACTTTATCCTTTTGATTCAGTGATCGGGAAGATTTTTTCAATTTGATTTATTTATTTTTTTTAACCTTCCTCTTCCGGTCGGAACAAAATAATTAAAACAACTGTTTCAGGCTGAGATAAATTCTCTCCCATATATTGTGTCCCACTGGAATACATTCCTAGGAAGAAAGTGACTTTGTCATCTAAATATTTAATATTTAATATTTTTTTTTACCCTGTTAAGCTTTATATGGGGTGTACATATATTTATTTTGAAAGTACAAGAAAGTACTACATTTTTAATGCCCTTAAGTATTAAAGGTAAAACAAATTAAAAAAACCACACACAACTTTTATTTATGAAATGCAGTGAAGTAAAACTTTTCCAAACAAAATCACTCTGATAAAGTACAGATACTTTTTTAAATTACTCAAGTAAAGTAACTGAGTAACAAAACTAAACTAAATAAAATAAATTATTGTAATGTTGGAAATTAAATTAAATTAAATTAAATTTAAAAAGTAAAAAAAGTGGGCACTGACTACAGTGTTTGGAAATAAAATAAAATAAAACAATAGAGTAAAATAAAACTAAATGAAATAAAAACTAATTTGTGCTGGAAATAAAATATTATTTTCCATCTAATCTGTTTCCTAATTAAATAAAATAAAAATTATAATACAATTAAAATAAATAGAAATTTTTAAATACAATCATAATTAAATTAAATTAAAATTAAAATTTAATGGGCAGTGACATTTTTTTTTTAATTGTCTCTATTTCCTGTACTATGTTTCATAATAAAATAAAATTTGAAAAAATAATAAAATAACTAATACATTATTTTAATAAATAATAAAATGAAATAAAAATCTAGTGGTCAGTCACTGGGTTTTTTCCCTCTCTTGTCTCTACTCTGTTTTCTGACTGAGCTCATGCAGCCGTCAGTCAGGAGTCATGATGGATTTTGAGTGTGTTGGTCAGAGCTTCTGTCCTGTCGTCTGTTTCATAATTGATGGACAGACAGATATATAAAAGACGCAATCCGCACATGATTCTGAAGGGCACGACATGAAAGACTGACAGAGAGAGAGAGAGAGACAGAGAGATGCTGATTGGTCTTTCAGGACTCCATGGCAACAGATGCGGAGTGTGTTTGATGAGAGATGAAACGTCAGACTGTAAGTGGCTCTTCATGTTGATCTGTGTATAAATCTGACCTCTTCATCAGGTAGATGTTTGTTTCTCATTCATTTTCTCTTCTTAATCTCATCTCTCTGTTTAAGTGCTTCAACCTGCTTTATTGTTGTCATCATTTATGATGTTGTTCTCAAAAAAATGTAACTTTACTTAAAGTGCATGCTAAGACCATGTTTACTTTCATATAAACCTTAGTACTGTATGATTACCATATTTATATGGCACTGATTTACATTATACTCAGAGTTTCTTTAAAGGATTTCCATCATAATGGCAAAAAAACATTGAAATACCATGCTTTTTTTCTTTTTAACTGCAACTAAATCTAAAAAGTACTAAGAAGTACTTTCCTTCTTTGTTAATCTGAAGTAGAAACATACTTCTTGTAATAATAAATTATTTTTTTATATTATAGTTTATGGACCGTTTAACCCAGGAGTTTTCAGTCTTTTAGATGCCAAACATGATTATATTCATGCAAGAGAACCCCACCTGAAAACTTAAAAGGCGTCTATATGGTTTAATCTACAGAGACCTACTTTATATATATATAAAAACAATTATATTACAAATGTGTCTATATATTTTGTTTGGTAAATATATTCATCATTATGTACTGTGATAGTATATGTCTATTTGCTTTAATGTGATTTTTTTTTAATGTGTTTGTTTTAATCTAATGTTTATTATTTGATCAATTACTTCATTTATAATAACCTTATATTTTATTATTTTAGTCATTCATTAGTTATTTTTACATTTTCACAATTTTTTTTAAAATATTTAACATTTAGTGCTTTTAACTTAATTTATTTTAATCTAAATGTTTTTTTTGTTTGTTTTAATTTAATGTTTATTTATTTATTCAATGCAATCTAATTTCTATTTATTTATGTTAGTCCTATTATTTGTTTTGACAGTTTTACACATTTAGATTTTTATTTATTTATTTATTATCAGATGTTTATTTATTCTATTCAATCTATTTTTTTTTTTTTTATTAATCTTATTATTTAGAATTGATTTTATACTTTTTCCATAAACATTTTTCCATTAACATAAACACTTCCTTTCAGCCCCAATGGGGATCTCTGGACCATAATTAAATAAAAAACCCAGGTCCAGACAAATAATATATGAGTTTGTTGTCTCATATTGTAAAATGCCACTCCTGCAAATAACCGAACTGATTAAACAGGAGTGAAATCTGTATTACTCTGCAGCTTTTGTGGAGTTGAAGACGTTGATCTCTGCTGTTCCTCCTCCAGTCTCTAACATGGACAAGACTCCAGAGAGTTCTGCTGGATTTGGGATCATCGCCAATGAAATCCTCAAAACTAGTGAGGACAGTGGAAAGCGTCACACGGTTACCCTCCGTCCCGCTCCGCTCTTCCGTACAGTGGGTCTGTCTGCTGGTTTACCGCCACACCGTCGCCTGCGTTCGGTCTTAAACACTTCGGGTCAGTCTGTTGACCGATCCGACCCGTTAACAGATCGATCACAACGAAATTCAACCTTCAATGGACTCAAATGCATTCAAGACAAACCACTGCCCAAAATTTCACATGCAAACCCTCAAAAAAATGAGCTATCCATGAATAAACAGCTACAAACGGTCGGCGTTCAGCGCTGGCATCACGGCAGACGGCTGACCTGCGGCAGAGACACAGCAATAAGGACTGAAAAGGAAGAGTATTTGTATGAAGAACTTTGGCGGGAACAGACACCTAAGATGACGAGAAAGAAAAATAAACATGTAAAAATTAAAATGAGACGATACGAGGTGTCAGACCTCAGCCAGTGGATACAGAGTTTAGAAATAGCAGACAGCAAGAGGAAGCAAAACACAAAACCACACTGGAACGTCTTGAGTGGGCGTGACAAATGGGCGGAGTCTCTGTGTAAAGGGGCGGGGCAAACACAGAGAGACCGACGCCCACACTTCCTGCCGCCCATCACTCAAAGCGACTGCTTGCTTAACGTCCCTCTGCTGCTTCCAGACAATTCCCCGCCTCCGTCGCCCTGCTCTACATCAGACATCCTGTTCTTCCCTCTATCTGTTCCTCACATCCAGCCACTTCCCGGAGAGAGGAGAGGAGACGCCTCAGCTCAGCCTGACTGACACTTCAATTCATTTCAAGTCAGTCTTCATGTATGCAATATACATTACCAGTCAAAAGTTTGGACAAACCTTTGTGTACATTATTAATAGGCTACCGCCTTTTTAAATAACAATCCAAACACTCTTAGAAAACACAAATGATAGTCTGCAAATGATGTTGTGATTAGAACATGTGAGACAAATAAAAACTCACTTATATTTGAGTTTCTTCTTTGTCTACATTTGCACACTCATATCAAACTTCATAAACAATGTTGGTGGAACGTGTGATGAGCACTTCATGATGCTTTTCCAATTCATCCTAAATGAATAAATAATGACTAGTTTCACATAATTTATATCTGTGCACAAACTATTTAAAGGGACAGCTTGTTAACTAAAACTAAAATAAATAAAACTGCTATTTAAAATAAAACAAATGTTAACTGAAATAAAATATTATATATATATTACTTGATTGACTAAAATAGCTACAGCTAAAAATACTACTACTACTAAATACATAAATAGTGTAGAGACATTTAAAAAATACTAATATGGACAAAAAACAACAAAATTACTGATTAATTAGTGAAATTAAAAAGAAAATACAAAAAAGTGTTAACTAACATTCATATTCACATTTAAATTAATATAAGAACCTTCTCAACCAAAACTATATGAACTACTTGAAAATGAAAATAAATAAATGAAAAAAAGAAGAGAATAAATTCACCACATACACAAACGTGAAGAAAGTACTCTTTAGTGGATGTTATCTTTAATACATATTTACAGGTTTATCATGTGTAAACGTGATCAACAATGGACCGAGGACATTTTTCCAGGCACGGAGATCACATTAAAATTCCCTGATGTTTCCAGGTTTTTCCATGAGTGTAGGAACCCTGAAAATATCTGGATATTGTGACTGAAATTAACTGACTTCATATTGATTTCACCTCGGCAGACAATGGTGGATCTTATAAACTCAAGATCAATCATTTTACAGTTTGATTAATCTCACTAAATAATTGTTTATTATTTATTGTTCATTGATCTGTTGTATAACAGCAGTAGTGTTAGTGTGTCTTTAGTGCTGGATATCAGTCATGTGATCAGCTGCGGCCCAATCACAGCTGTACTGATATTCAGATCAACAGCACTCGGACTCATGTGATATGGATCAAATATTGAAACATGATGAAAACAGGAAGATCCAGACCTACAGCTGTAACCATTACTGACTATCGAACGGTAAGATCCTCAGAGGGGAAGATCTATACCAACAGAAGAATGGCAAGACGGTGTCAGTGAAGGTGGTTGTGAATGTGTGTAGATGTGTGTTAGTTACAGAATCAGAGAATGACAGTGTTCCTCCGTCATAGTCCAGATCAACTCTCATACGCTCAAGCTTCTGTTTGACAGCAAATCCAGACTGTCTTCTCACATTGTATGTCACACTCCAGACATCATTGTTAAAGAAATCACGTCCCTTCCTCTGGTTTGATGCTGTAGTTACTCCAAGACTCCAACATTGACTCTCTTTAACCTCCACATCCCAGCTGTGTGTTCCTGAGTTAAAACCCTCTGAACCCAGAACACATGCATAGATGTCAAATCTCTCTGGATTATCAGGAAGAGGTTGTTTGTTCTCACTCTCTCTCATACAGGTCAGATCATCAGACAGGAGGAGACGTGGATGAGCCGTGTTTGGATCCAGAATCACAGGAGCTGATGAGACACAATCAACAGCTGCTTTTATTCTGATGTTCATACAGTATGATGATCAAGAATGAACCATATGAATTATGACACTCGTCCTATTGATCAAACACAGCAGACATTTTCCTCTGATCACTGTCAGTGTTATTAATCACGCACTCATTTTTATTATCAGTGTTTAATGACACCAGACACAAACATTAAATGTGCGATTCAAACATTTGTGTCCATCAAGAGAAACTGATATTTTGGAAAAGTTTCAAAAATAATCAATCAATCACAGCTGTTGTTTAAGAAAAAGTTCTTATTAAATAAATATTAGTAAATAATAAATTCCAAAATATTTATGAATGCTCCTGAGCGTAATTCTTGAAAATAAAATAAGAGCTCTCAAATACAATACTTGTCAAAAGTTTGGAAACATTATTATCTACATATTTCAATGTTTTTAATTAAGTCTCTTCTGCTCACCAAGGCAGCATTTATTTCATTTCAAAACAATGTTTTGCTGCTTAATATTTTGTGGAAACTTTTTTTTTCTGAATTCTTTGATAGAATATTAAAATGAGTGGCATTTATTTGTAATATAAATCTTTTGTAACATTGTTTTTTTATTGAAATGTATGCTTATTAAATGTCTTTACTGTCATTTGCTAATTAAAAGCATAAATTACAATAAAAAATATGATATTATATATTATTATATTAAATATTATATATATTTTGGAGATTTTGTCAGGTTTTGGGTACAAATTTGTCCCCAAAATATGGTTAAGTAGGGACAAATTTGTTTCACTATATTAGTGAAGACATTACATAGACTTCCACTGATTTTCTATCATCTAACCCAAACCCGACCCCTAAACCAGAAACATCCACAAAATACTAAACTTAAATAAAAACATGTTTTGTTATTTATTAGCCTTTTTAACTAGTGAGGACCATTAAAATGTCCTTGAGTTGATGAAGAAACATTCTCATAGATAGATAGATGTATACCAGAACTATGATCTTGACTTACTGCCAACTAGAATAATCTAGCACTCTTGTATCATGATAAACTGTATGTGTAAGAGCACAGATCTTCTGCAGACTCACTGTTTTGGACAATGTCCTGCATCTTCTTCCAGACTCTGAAGGGCAGGTTGCTCAAGTAACGTGGCACATGAATCAAAGCTCCAGAAGGCGTCTGTGGATCCGGCTGTGATATATCGACTCTGGAAGAACATTCAGGATCAGAACTGCAGTGGCTTTGACTTCAGAAGCAGAGAGACCAGAGACACCAGCAGATCACTCACCTTTCCACTGAGACTGGAAACTTCTGCAGAACAAACACACAATTTATCATCAACAACTCAATCGATCATCAATCAATCAATTAACGGATGATATGAAATCAGACCTTTAGAAAGCAGACATCATTGTCTTTCATCATCTCCTCCGTGTCTTTGATTGTGTGTGAAAGAGCTGAGATGTGTCTGTTGATCTCCTCCAGCTTCTCCTTCATCATCTGCTTCTTCTGCTCCTCTTCCTCCCTCAGTGCAGTGATTGTAGCTTCTTCTTCATCTCTGAGAAACTGATGAAGCTTCTCAAACTGCTGTTTAATCTGACGCTCTGTGTGCTCAGCTTGAGACTGAAATCAAACCACATTCACTTCAATCGTCTCAAAGACACAACTTATTCTGGAGCATGAAGAGTGCGTGAGTAAATGTGGGTTAGGTAACGACAAACTTAACCTTCTGAAGTACAAAAAAAAAAAAAAAAAGCATAACAACTGCAAATGTATTAATTTTATGAATGCTAGAACTAAAATGTTTCAATGATGTCTGAATTAAAACGCTCGCAATGACAATAAAACAGTGGGGAATAAATTATTTGATCCCCTGCTGATTTTGTACGTTTGCCCACTGACAAAGAAATGATCAGTCTATAATTTTAATGGTAGGTTTATTTTAACAGTGAGAGACAGAATAACAACAAAAAAATCCAGAAAAACTTTCTGAAAGAGCTTCTTGGCACTCTGAAAGGCTAATTGCTAAAGCTATCATTGTCTCTGCCTGTTTTCACTGATGCTGCCTTCAAGTGCTGCCAGAATGATCTTAAATAGGAATGTGGTAGTTAAAGGTTGCATATGAAAGCAATGTGAGTCGATCGCTTGAAGTTGTCAAGCTCATAATCAGAAGTGGGTCTTATAAAGTTTGTGAAAGCATGATACCAGCCATGTTGTTATTTTTATCCCGCCGTGCTCCCCGTCTATGTAATTCATTAACGCAAATTTATTATGCACAGTATAATCAGATGACAGACTTCGAAACCGAGTAGTTTTCTGTAAAGATAACAGACTTGTACCAATAGTGGAGTGTTTATTTGCAAAGGCTCGCACTGCTAATATAGGAGCTTGAGCTCTTGAAGCTCCGCCCTCTTCTCCGGGAGCAACAGCTCATTCGCATTTAAAGAACATACTCAAATTCAGTGCATTTGTCTCATACCCTAAAAGTGGCAATTTTAACAAGCTATAAAAATTTATCTGTGGGGTATATTGAGCTAAAACTTAACATATACTCTCTGGGGACATCAGAGACTTATTTTACATCTTGTAAAAAGGAGCATAATAGGTCCCCTTTAAAAAACGATTAGCTGTTGGATGATTTCCGTGGACCAGACGCTAAAGCGATTTCGCACACTGTGCGATTTTGACCATGATTTGGTCATCTGAGACAAATTTTGAAAATCCTATAAAATTCCTATAATCCTAGACTAAAATCTGTAGTCTTTGATCGCTGGTTTGACATGTTCACCGATAGCCGATCAATGGCCATTGCGATCAAATTTTACCTCCAATGAAATTCTGGCAGTGTCAGAAGATTTGGCGCACAGTCTTGCAGTGTGTCTTCTCCTACAACTAACATCAAACTGTCTTCGTTTTTCAAGACAAGCCTTGATCAGAATTAATGCTAGAGATTACTTCTAACCGCATAAACTCCGGTGCTCATGGAATTCATATAATATGTTGCCTTTGCTATGATATACACTGGTTGCGCTGCTGTTTTCATGTGGGTGTGTAGTGCTGCTTGCACTATTCAACATCACAGCCCCGCGTGCAATGCAGCTCGCAGTCACTGAACTCCAGACAAGTTTTCTTGCACGTACCTGTTTTTAACGTGTCTTGACTGTCGTACAGTCTGATATTAATGACAACTGAGATCCCACAGTGTGAAATGATCATCATGTTAGTACAGTCTGACAAGTACAATGCTAAAGAACTTTTAAAAATCACACAGTGTGAGCCCGGCTTTAGTGATCATGAGACTGTATAAGGAGAAGTTGGGGATGGAGGAGGGTAAGCACATGTCCGTGTGACAGACCAAGGCAAGTTTGAATACGGATGAATATATACTGTATATCTTATTTAATTGTAGTGGGAGGAGTTACAATCAGCTGAGCGTCAGATGATGCTGGCTGTCACATCGTGGTCTGCCTGAACTACACTTGAGCTCCATTCGTCACTCAAACTACATTTCTTAGAGTTAACTAAAACAAAGAAAATATGGTATCTGAAATTAAACAAACATTTACTGAAATAAAATATAAAAATTATCAATAATGTTTTTATTTGAGCCAGTTTCCAAGGCGACATTTCTTATTTTTCTTTAGTTTAACTTGATTTTCTAAAATAAATAAAAAAATAAAACTTAATAAAAACTATATAGACAAAAAAGCAAAACAAATAACTACAAGTACTGACAAAAACACAAAAAAAATTACTAAAACTTTAAAATTAAAAAGAAGATATATATATATATATATATATATATATGTGTATTCCAGAAAGCATGGTTAACTTACCGTCAGATAAACCCTGAACTTTCGGTTGATTAACCCCAAACCTTGCTCACTCGAGGTATGTGGTTCCAAAAACGCGTCCGGGAGTAAGTTCATTCAACTCAGAGTATGTTCCTGGTTAAGACTCAAGACATTCTCATACTGCTTCTTTCTTCTTCGTCTGTTCAAAGGTCATGTAGGCCTTAGGCTTAGTGCATATCGCTGTCACGAATCCGGTCTATGGACTTCCGTTCACTCACCACCAGAGGTCACACGCTCACCACAATGACTCTCACGCCATACATCACACTGGACTGCATTTCCCATCATCCATTGCACTGATGACACATACACAGCTGATTACACTGATTGCACACACAGCTGATTGCACTGATCACACACTCTACATAAACCATAGACTTCCTCTTCCTCTTGGCTGAGTATTGTATGCATTTATCGCTGTCCTAGCTTTAGCTACCTTACAGAGCCATTTGTAGTTTTCCTAGTCTTGCCTTGCCTGTTTCGGATTGTGTTTTCCCCTGCCTGGACTATTGCTTACGTTTTCGGATACCCCTCTCTTGTCAAGCCTCTTTGGATATTGTTCGCTGTTGACTGACTCATGCCCGTTTTTGATGACTCTTTGCCCTGCCTGTGATATACCTGTTTGCCATTGTTTGACCCTTGCTTATTTCCTAACCATGCCTTTGTGAATAAAGCTCACACATGGATCCGCACGTCTCACGTCTCGTTTGCCCCGTAACAGTCGCCACCTAATTGATGGTTTTGCAATCATTTTTTATTTTTTTTCCATTTAATCTTTAATCCTTGAGAATAAGAATTATACTTTTGTTTGATGCTAATTATATATTCAGTCATATCAGATATGTATTTTTATTATAGAAATACATTATAGAAAATGCCGATCCATGTGTGAGATGATAATATAAAATGTAATAAAAAAAAAAAATAAAAAAAAAAATATATATATATATATATATATATATATATATATATATATATATATATATATATATATATATATATATATATATAGGCTAATATAATAAATTAAACATTACCTTGTCATAATAGTGTTTTATAATTTATACAGATAACTGTTATATATGCCAATAAAATATAATAACCATATTAGAGCAATATATAGGCTAACCTTATTTATTACTTATATTAATGCTTTATCATTAAAATGGCATACAACTATATATATATATATATATATATATATATATATATATATATATATATTAGGTTATATACATACAGTAACTGTATTGTAATGATATTGTGCGCTATCTGTCACGCCCACTGAAGGCTCGTCAGTAGATCATACATGCTCTGATAGCGCTGAAGTGAACTAACCCTGGAACATAACCTGCTCCGGAGCAGGTTATCTTCAGAGAGCAAGTTGCTATGGTTACTTACCCTGAAAGTAACCTCCGATTTTGGAACCGAAAGCTGAGGTTATCCTCTCACTTATCCTCAAACATACCCGGGTATGTCACATAACCTGCTTTTGGGAATACACCCCTGGTCTTTGTTCCCTGTGTTTCTAGCGTTTGCTTCCCTTTTGTTAATAAACTCTGCTGCATTTGGATCTGCCTTATGATGCCTTTTTCCAGCATAACAGACATGAATGAAAAATCATCAGCTAAATGACTGCACAATTACATTTGCAGAATGCACATGGTTTGGGCTCAAAAATTAGCCTAAAATGCAAAGTAATAACCCTAATTTGGGATAGTAAAGATCCCTTTCCAAAACAAACACAAAATGACATTTGAAAAGGTTTAATTAATGTATACTCATAGTTTGTGAAAATTAAAATATTAAATACTATTAGAAACATTAAAAGGTTAAATAGTATAATAGTTTTATCACATTCTCATTTTTACTTTTATTTTGAATGCTGTTGTAAGTAATAATACTATTTTGATCTTTTTGCAATCAGCTACTATCATAGGAAATAGTTACTATCTACACTTTTTCCATCATAACTGTTAATGATAAAATTAGTATAAGAAACCCATGACAATTACAAAATTTTATACATGTATATAAATTCTCAATTATTTAATTCATAGATAATAACAAGTGAGATTTCAATTGTATATTTTATTAATCCAATAAGAAATCTACATGCATCTAACACTGATAATATGGATCAAAGAACAGAAAGAACTAAGGTCTTAAATATACTAGTGAAGCTAAGGAGCAAGGCACAAGTGAACACCTATTAGTAACCAAGGAAACCAACAAAAGGTGGGAAAATCAGGACAATACTGGAATACTAGAACAAAGCAGAAAAAAGGAAACATTAAGGAAAAAAAAAAAATTCTAATATGAAACAAAACAAAACAAAAAGGCTCCCTGGCTGTAGGAAACCAGAAAATATCTGAATATATTATTAATTTCACCTCAGCAGACTCATATATACTCATAAACTCTAAATCACTTTTATTATTTATTTTTGTAGAGCAATATGTTGATCTGTTGTTAACAACCATATGTGTCGTTAGTGCTGGATATCAGTCATGTGATCAGCTGCGGCCCCAATCACAGCTGTACCGATATTCAGATCAACAGCATGTGATATGAATTAAATATTGAAACATGATGAAAGCAGGAAGATCCAGACCTACAGCTGTAACCATTACTGACTATTGAATGGCAGTGTTGGGCACGTTACTTTAAAAAAGTAATTAGTTATAGTTACTAGTTACTTGTCACAAATAGTAACTGAGTAAGTAACTGTTACATAATTATAAAAGTAACTAATTACCAGGGAAAGTAACTATTGCGTTACTTTAAAAAAAAATTCAAATATGTCAAATAACTTGGATGCCCCCCATATTAAATATGTTAAATGAAGGAAATGGACACTAAATAGAATAAATTATTATTATTATATATTGTACACTAATCTACACTATTTTAATGTTACTGTGTTACTGTGGGACAATATGAGAGACACGTATCAAATTCAATATATTATTGTAAATATTATCAACCCTCTATGGGCACCTTGGCAATAGAATTGCCATTGGCTAGTAATTTTTTACCATTGGCTAGTTTACTCACCAGCCTAATATTAATTATCTGATATACTATTTTATATCATATACAGTGTGTGTGTGTATATATATATATATATATATATATATATATATATATAGCTTATGTTTGTAAAATGGCACAGTTTTTTTAAGTATCTGACACAGCATCAGTCAGTCAAGCATTATAATATGATATTATGATAAATTAGCATTATATGATAGATTAGAACAACCATGTATAAATGCATATTTGTCATGTTGACTGAACTTAGGACTGGTGGTGGTGCTTAAAATATTGTTTGTCATTTAGTGTTTCTATAAAAAAAGGGGGAAAACTAATAATAAAACTAATAATTAAAAATAATAGGCTAATGATAAGATAACAAAACTACTACGAATTCTACTACTAATAACAATATAAAACACACTAAGGATTAATGAGCTGCTGGGTTCATGAATATTAATCACGTTGTCTGCGTTCGCGCAAATTGATTTGCTGAAATCAAAACAGGGACGATAATAGGTGAGCGCCAGACAATGAGATTGTCGTTTGCGCATTAGTTCCGCCCACTACCAGAGAAACCGGCAGTTCTTAAAAGCTGAAGAATTCCAAAGGAACTCCGTTATTTTAACAGGAAAATACAACAAAGAAAATCGTTTACATGTAGCGCGTCAATTCTGCATGTTATGTAAGACTCTCTCGTTCTGTCTCTATCCTTGCGTGTGAGACAAAGCGACGGCGAGGTGTGCGCCTTCACACTAGAGTTTACGGTACGTCAAATACAGGTACACTGCGCATCCATTCAGATGAACTGCAAAATAAAATTATAGTAATATTATAATAAATTTTAGTAATGCCGCATTTTATTGTCAGTAACGGTAACGGCATTGTAAAGGGGGAAACAGTAATTCGTTTGATTACTCGTTACAGAAAAAAATAACGCAGTTAGTAACACCGTTTATTTAGAACACCGTTATTCCCATCACTGTTGAATGGTAAGATCCTCAGAGGGTAAATACTACCAAAGAATGGAAAGACAGTGTCAGTGAAGGTGGTTGTGAATGTGTGTAGATGTGTGTTAGTTACAGGATCAGAGAATGACACCGTTCCTCTGTCATAGTCCAGATCAACTCTCACACGCTCAAGCTTCTGTTTGACAGGGAAAGTAGTGTGGGGTTGAAATACTGAAACAAACTGAAATGGATCATACCACACACTCCAGATATCAGTGTAAAGGAATTTCCATCCCTTCCTCTGGTTTGATGCTGTAGTTACTCCAAGACTCCAGTATCGACTCTCTTTAACTTCCACCTCCCAGCAGTGTGTTCCTGAGTTAAAACCCTCTGAACCCAGAACACATGGATAGCTGTCAAATCTCTCTGGATTACCAGGAAGCCATTGATTGTCCTCACTGTATTTAACACTGGTCAGATCATCAGACAGGTGGAGAAATGGATTTGCAGTGTTTGGATCCAGAATCACAGGAGCTGATGAGACACATAACCAACAGCTGCTTTTATTCTGATGTTCATTTAATGATCAAGAGTGAATCAAACACAGATTATTATGAATTATGACACTCATCCTACTGCTAAAACATCAGACATTTTCCTCTGATCACTGTCAGTGTTATTAGTTACACATAGTGCTCGAAGTGGGGATACAAAAAAAAAAAAAAAATGTGTCTGTGCACTATAGCTGACACATGCAAATCATTATAACATTTGAAATTCTACAATGAAATAAAAAAATACTTACATTTCAGCAAATTTAATAAATGTGCTTAGTAAATTTATTTACTAAATCAGGTCTCTACACTTGCATTTCTTTTTACGAGCACCTTCTTTTCTTATCAATGAAAGAAACTAACTTTCCAATCATGGATGTCACGTCCTCTGTCGTGTGTGTCATGTGTTCCCGCCTCTTGTGTCCTTATTTGGTCTTGTTCCTGTCCTTGTTAAGTGTGATTATTAGTTAAGTCTTGTCCAGCCGTGTTTCGTCTAATTATCAGTAATTGTCATGTGTATTTAGTTCCTGCCTGTTTAATTAGTTTTCGTCTGGTCTACTCGTTATTCCCCGGTGTTCCTGTCTGTGTCAACCTTGCCTTGCCTTGCCTTGCCTTGCCTTGCCTTGCCTTGTCTTGCCCTGTCCTGATGTCCTCATTAAAGACTATTATTTTGAAGTTTATCCTCGTCTCCGTGTTCCTCGTTCCTCCCTGCTGTGTGCACCGTGACAATGGGTCAATATTTGCCTACTTAGCAGGAGCATTTATTTCTACCCTTATTAAATATATGTGTCATCATTTATGTCAAATTGCTAAATTTATATTATTTATAATGTTTTTCAAAAATAGAGTTAAGAGTTTGAGTTCAGAATAACAAAACACAATAAAAGACAATTAAAAACAATGTTATGAAACGGTTTAAAATAAAAAGTGTTGATTACATAAATATTAAATTAATAAAACAGTTGAAATTATACTTTATAAATAAAACTACACTGCCAGTAGGTGGGGGCAAATCACTGACTTTGTCACTAGCCGGGTTTCCATCCAAAGTTGCGAATTTAACTTATGTGCAAATTTGGAATATCGCATAAAACATTTGCGAACGAGCACCGTTTCCATCCAACGAGTCAAAGAGAACAAAATTGTCACTACCTGGTAGGGTTGCACAATACACCGGTACTACTTGAGGATAAGTGAGAGGATAACCTCAGCTTTCGGTTCCAAAATCGGAGGTTACTTTCAGGGTAAGTAACCATAGCAACTTGCTCTCTGAAGATAACCTGCTCCGGAGCAGGTTATGTTCCAGGTTAGTTCACTTCAGCGCTATCAGAGCATGTATGATCTACTGACGAGCCTTCAGTGGGCGTGACAGATAGCGCACAATATCATTACAATACAGTTACTGTATGTATATAACCTAATATATATATATATATATATATATATATATATATATAGTTGTATGCGATTTTAATGATAAAGCATTAATATAAGTAATAAATAAGGTTAGCCTATATATTGCTCTAATATGGTTATTATATTTTATTGGCATATATAACAGTTATCTGTATAAATTATAAAACACTATTATGACAAGGTAATGTTTAATTTATTATATTAGCCTATATATATATATATATATATATATATATATTATTTTTTATTACATTTTATATTATCATCTCACACATGGATCGGCATTTTCTATAATGTATTTCTATAATAAAAATACATATCTGATATGACTGAATATATAATTAGCATCAAACAAAAATATAATTCTTATTCTCAAGGATTAAAGATTAAATGGAAAAAAAAGAATCCTTTGAATGACTCAGTGATTCAATCACGAACTTCTGCCACCTGCTGGCCCTTTTTAAGTTTCCCATCTAAAAGTAGGCATATTACATTATTTTCCAACATATTTCTATATTCAGAATTTAGTATTTAAAACACTAATCTCATAACATTATTTATGCAATTATATATAAATGCCACATCTAAATGTCACTTCATGCAGCTTCTGTGCAGTGCTAAGATGAGTTTTGTTTAGATCATTTCATGGATAACAATAGCCAGTCATTCATTCACATTAAGTATTCAGAGAATAATATTGTCTGTTTTCACTTACATCTATTTATTTATTAAATTTTGATTCATTTTGTAGAATTGAATTTTAAATTAACACAATACTGCATGGTATCGTGATACTACTTGGTATCGTGATACTTCAGCTGGCATAGTATCGTAAGACATTTTTATGGTATCGTGACAACCCTACAACCTGGTAAACTGGCACTAAATAGCCTATAGAAAACTAGGATAAGCTACTGAATATAATAACTTTCATATACGAAAAATTAATTGCGCCTCAGAGCGAGTAGACGAAACACAATAAATGCTGTCATTGCTTTCGGAGGTGAATGCTGCTGTTTGGGAACACAGTCGTGTAAGACAATTATACAGAAATACTTTGATGACAGACTGCTGAGGCATTTCAGAACAACCACAACAACATTTCAGATGCTGTGGAACGAGATCAGGCAGCTGCTAGTCAAGTTATCCCGTCTCATAACGCAAAGTCACATGACTTTTTTGATGCGCTTGGAGGAATTTATTCGCAAAATGCATTTCCATCTCCCATTATTCGCATTAACCCTTTTTCGCACAAGTCAAAAACCACCTCAAGCGAGCGTAAAAACTTTTTTGCGAATTAATGGATTTTTATTCGAAATTTGGCGTTTCCATCACTAGTTTCTCATGCGATACTTCAAAATGTGCATTAAAACAGGGTGATGGAAACCCAGCTACTGAGTCATTCATTCAATCGATTTGGTCAAAACTGCCAAATCATAAAGGAACAAGGCAGGCGCTACAGCCAAAATCACATGCTTCCCTGAGTATGTGAAAACCACTACAGGAGCTAAGTAGTGTCTGAATTCATAGAATTAAAAAAACAGTTGGTAAGAAGTATGATGACCTACTACCTTTCGCCGTCAAAATTTAATTCATACTACCCATATTCATACTATATAGAACATATTTTTTAGCACCTGTGAAGTAAGTTTGAATTCAAATGTAGTACCTACTAGACATTATGTAATTTTGGACACACAAACTGTCTTCATAATTGGTCATTGAGTCATTGACTCACTTCATTCATTCAAAAACACTCAATCATTCATCAACAAAATAACACAACACCAATTGTGTTGATATTTGGGAATGTTTTTGTTGATATTTTATGTGTTCAAATTTTGTGTGTCAATGAGGAGAAAGGCATACAAGTGCAGCCTCGGCCATGCCTGTACCATGGCATCCAGCCCCATCCAAAAGAGCCAAAAGAGATGATGCCCTCTCCAAAAACCCATTGTGAAGTCGCCCTCCATGACTGCTCCCCAACCTGTGAGGGATGCGTCTGCCATCAATATTTTAACCCTTTCGCACGTGAGTTTAAAATATTCTAGCTGAGCCCCCAGCGTGAGTTTTTTTAGGCGACCGTTATTTTAGAACTTATAGCCTTATTGTTTCCATGGTGACGCGTCATGCTTGTCATGTGACACACCGCAGCTCTAATAGCGCTGTATGACACATGGATTGCTTTTATTTTGTTTTTCCTTTTTTAAATATTAATATTCACAAACATACTCGCTATATTATGAAATATCTGATATTCCGATTCTGAAATATGTGCAAGTAAATGTATTTGGTTGTTTAAACACTTTTATAATGATCATGTTAGTTGATCTATACCGGGTGATGGGCGCCGCCATGTTTGTTCGCGCTGAATCCCAGCTGTGGGATTTACAACACGTAAATTCATCCTCTCCTCCCGAAACACGTTAAAGTAAGTCTCCAGTAAACTGGGAGAAGAGCAGAGTAAACTTTAAAGTTATCTACACAATCTGTATATGATATCAATAAAACATGTCGTCAGATTATATTTGTAAGGATCATTATTGCTGCTTCCATAGACATCAGCGTGTATTTTACAAACTATAAAAGTATGGTTTTGCTAGAACTTATGTGTATTTAAATGTCTGAAATCTAAAATTAGCATTATATGGTTGAAAACACTGAATAAGTGATAATATGACAAGCGCTCGCGCGTCTGATCTGGCTCCGCGCCAGAAAGCAGATTTGAATTCAGCAGTTGATGACGTGACGTACTGAACGTTTTAATCACACCGGTGTGATCGTACGCTCCTGGGACCAGCGAAGACTGATCACACCGGTGTGATCGTACGCGTTAAAGGGTTAATAAGACGCTCCTAACACAGGACCTTGAAACAGAAACCAAGGATTCTTCCATATAACCAGGGAACAAAGGCATATATGCATAACCCTGATCATTTGCAATAGGTTTCCTCTTGAGGAGAACATTTTGGTCCTGAGACATCGTCCCATAGCCGTTCTCTTTCAAGCCCAAAAATGAAAGAATAAACATAAACAGATGGACTCGATAAGCAAAAGGAGAACAACTTTTCCCACAACCTCGAAACGTCAGCATGATGATCACGAAAGAATGGTAAGCCCTGATTTGGAGGCTGTGCTCTGCTTTGCAGGAAGGCCCATCTAGTTTGCTTTTCCTGAGCTCTTCCCACTTCTCTGATGGACAGTCGGTGTTTAACTTAGCCACTGCACGAGTACCAACCTCCTCATATGCAAGGAATAAATGGAGAGTCCTCAATATCCCACATCTTGATGCTGAGAACATCTGGATCCTCAGAACTGGATAGCCCTTGCGTTAGGCTCTCACCAGTGGAAGAAACCACAGAGGCTTTTGTATCCCAAACAGGAGCAGTGGAGCCATCTCAAACACTTCAGCCAGCTCCACTTACGATCCCATGATCAAAAAGACACCGTACCACCTCAGGAGCACAAGCCTGCCCCAACTAATCAAAAAGGGACAAGTGGGAATAGAGCATTCTGAGCGGCAGCAGCTCACAATGCACACAGGTAGCCTCCTTGAGAGATGTCCGTGCATGCTCCACACCCAGGAAATGTACACAAAGCTTGTGTGTGTTGCCACCCATAATGAATCATGGGGAGGCACACACTTCTTAAATTGCTTAGGACTCACCATATTTATGTTCACTTTTTACTTTACAGACAAACCAAATAGACAGACAATTTCACAAAACAGAGCACTTGCTGAAGAACAGAAGCTAACTCTGTTGTGTTCCAGCATTTCTTTGCAGCTACAGTGGTACACCATCACACGCTACAACATGATGCAGCATCAATCAAGATTGAGCTAGTTTCACCCATGCTTCAGACACTGTCACGCAGAGAGTTTTCCACCACCCTTCCATTATATTGACTCTCACACCACACAGACTGTTACACATCACCCTGGACTACAGTTACCATGTTCCATTGCACTGATTAGACTCACCTGCAGTCAATCTCACACACACACTATATTACACCTACTCAGATCCTTCTCAAACTGCCGAGTACTGCCTACATTTATCACTCTCCTAGCGACAGCAACATTACGGAGCCATTCTGTGTTTCCTGAGGTTAGTCTAGTCTGTTTTTTACCTGTTTCACACGTGTCTTGATTCTAGCCTGGTTTACCTCGTCCTGTGTAATCTCTGCCTGCCAAAATCAGGACGTGCTTTAAAGGTCTATCATAAATGTGAAAATGACTGGGTGGATTGGCGCGGGGTAAGGGGAGGGGGATGGGGTTCTGCTGTTGTGTCCCCACCAATGTCAAAACAGACTCACTGTTTTGGACAATGTCCTGCATCTTCTTCCAGACTCTGAAGGGTAGGTTGCCCAAGTAGCGCGGCACATGAATCAAAGCTCCAGAAGGCATCCGTAGATTTGGTTGTGGGCTGTGGACTCTGGAAGAACATTCAGGATCAGAACTGCAGTGGCTTTGGCTTCAGAAGCAGAGAGACCAGAGACACCAGCAGTTCACTCACCTTTCCATTGACACTGGAAACTTCTGCAGAACAAACACACAATTTATCAACAACAACTCAATCGATCATCAATCAATCATCAGTCCACGATCTGAAATCAGACCTTTAGAAAGCAGACGTCACTGGCTTTCATCATCTCCTCCATGTCTCTGATTGTGTGTAAAAGAGCTGAGATGTGTCTGTTGATCTTCTCCAGCTTCTCCTTCATCATCTGCTTCTTCTGCTCCTCTTCCTCCCTCAGTGCAGTCATTGTAGCTTCTTCTTCATCTCTGAGAAACTGATGAAGCTTCTCAAATTGCTGTTTAATCTGACGCTCTGTGTGCTCAGCTTGAGACTGAAATCAACACACATAAATTAACACTTCACATCAGTAATATGTGACCCTGGACCACAAAAGCAGTCATTAGTAGCATAGGTATATTTGTAGCAATATAGCCAACAATACATTGTATGAGTCAAAATTAGTAATTTTTCTTTTATGCCAAAAATCATTAGGATATTAAGTAAAGATAATGTTCCATGAAGACATTTCGTAAATATCCTACCGTAAATATATCAAAAATTAAAGGGGTCATCGGATGCGACATGCACTTTTACTGAAATGTGTGTTGGCAGTGTGTGTACACAACCACCCTATAATGATAAAGATCCACCCAGTTTTTTTTAAATCTCGTTAAATCATTTCCCCTTTCTCAAATCAAGCCATTCTCAGATGCCTGTCTGTGTGATGTCACACAGACCCAGGCTCCTCCCACGATTGTTGATTGACACCAAGTGTGCCGCAAAAGTCTTGAAAAGTGAAGCCAAAGCGTCTCGATCGCCCCCAGGTGACTGGATGCAAGTATAGCTTAAAACCCCGCCCTCTCCATGTAATCTATTGGGACGTGAGACAAACGAAATAAATTACACTGCAAATAATTTTTTCCAAAGATGTTTTCTGTCATTTTAGGTAGTTCTTAGCATGCTGATGTATGTTCAAGTGTTCATTTTTCTAATAAGTTTGCTTTTAAATTAGGTATTTGATGCTATAAAAATGGGGTGTGGTGTCATGATTGTGAGCTTATTACTACTGTGCAGACTCTGGCTCCAAATGACATAATTTTTGCAAGATGACAGCAGCCATACTGTGAATGTTTTGGCTTCACTTTTCTATAGTGGAAGGAAGTGGAGACGCGTCGTCCATCTTTTTTACAGTCTATGATTGACACTGGTGTTTTACCTTAGACCCACCCTGAGTGATCTGTCATCAGTCCGCCATTGTTTCAACACCAGAGCAGATGTAGACAAGAATGACTCCTAAGCATTTGAGATGTTCTGTTGTTGGATGTAATAATGAACATAGCAGTCGTCATTTACTCCCGACATCTGATTCACTGAAGACGCAGTGGATTGCATTTGTTTTTAAAGGGAAGAGACCCCATGGTCTTCACCCCATGGAAGAGAGGGGCGTGGTGAGCAGAGCTCATTAGCATTTAAAGGAACATGCACTAAAATTGCTTGCTGAAAACAGCTGTTTTTGACAGAGTAAAAAGGGTGTTGTTTTACACTACCATTGAGAAATTTTAACCAAAGTATGTTATAGACTTTTCATTAAGACCCTAAAGAATCATATCAACTTGTGGAAAATGGGCATCCAATGACCTCTTTAATTTTTGATTACTAATATGCATTGCTAAGAACATTTGAACTTGAAAGTCGATTTTCTCAATTTTTATTTCTTTATTTTTTTTGCACCCTCGGATTCCAGATTTTCCAGAGTTACAACTAGTATCTCAGCCAAATATTGTCCTAACAATTCATACATCAACGGAATACTTATTTATTCAGCTTTCAGATGATGCATTAATCTCAATTTCCAAAAATCTACCCTTATGACTACAGTTTTGTGGTCCAGGGTCACATATGTGAGATAACATGGACAGCCAAAATATAAACAGTCCGCTGCTTGTCAAAATAAGTTGTAATGCATTAAATATAACAAATCATAATTGTATATATAGTGATCATACAGCTGTAATGAAAATGACTCTTGATTCTATTTCTTCACCTTGATGTGCTGAGCTGTTTTCTCAATCTTTTGTTTAATGTTTTCATTATGTTTAAGTTTCTCTTGTAAAGACTTCAGTGCTGTATTGAGCTCCTCCTAGAATTGAAAAATAAAAATTTATTGAACACCAGATTACAGTGAAGAGAAGATATGATCATGCAATGAAGTGAAAAAGTATTTGCCCCACCCAGATTTCTTGTATATCACATACTAAATTGATTCAGACATTAAAACCTAACATAAAACAAAGCCAACCTGAGTAAATATAAAATAGTTATTCAATGATAATGTTAATTATTGTAGCAAAAAAAAAAAAAAAACAATAGCAACTGGGCTTCTGAAAATCATTAAATCTATGAAACTGAAATCATAATGGGGTTCAGCTGGACTAGAAATGGTTTATGACTGAAAATGGTTACTGCCAGACCCATTCAATCAATTCAACACTTATACACTATTTTCAACAGCATGAAGTTGTATTTAAAAGGTTTTAAACAGTAACACACAATGCCAAAGGTGAAAGAAACTCCAGAAATGAAGAGGAAAATCGAAATACATTAGTCTGTGAAAGGTTACATAGCTATTTCAAAGGCTTTTGGACTGAAAGATCCACAACAAGAGCCATTATTAACTCTAAATGGGAAAACTCTGCACAGTGGCAAACCTTTATATAATTACCTCATCCAGGATGTCACAGAACAGTCAAGGACAACACTGAAGGAATTTGCACTTGTAATTATGCAACTGAGTTATGCGTTTACTCAGTTTGCCTTTGTGTTATGTTGTTTTGCATTTTAATATAAAAAAGCATTTAAGGAAAATTAAACAAACAAATAAATGTAACTTGCAAGAGCACAATATATGTCAAATAAAGTAGACTAAAAAAGCAGAAAGAAATACTGAGTGCATGAATGTGCTAATATCGACTAATTACTGCTCTTTACATGAAACGAGAGACATTTGTCTTACCTTATATGATGAAACCTTTTCACCAATGGGTCTAAATTTGTGATTTTCATGTTTCTGTGAATCTCTGCACACTAAACACACCGGCTGTTTGTCCTCCAGACAGAAGAGTTTGAGTTTCTCACTGTGTAAACTGCAGATCTCCTCAGATCCTGATGAACGGCTCTTATTTCTCTCCTTCAGGAACGACTCACACAAGTTCTTTAACAGAAGATTAGATGGAGGATCATGACTGGACAATCTCCTGCAGACAGGACACTCCTGAGTTTCCTTGGTTCTCCAGAACTGTTGAAGACACTCTTTACAGAAACTGTGACTACATGATAAAACAACAGGATCCTTGAAGATTTCATTACACACGGGACAAGAAAGTTCTTCTGTAGATATATTTAGTGAAGCCATTTTCACTATATGAGCTCCGCTTTACTTTCACTTTCTGAACAATGGTTTAAAAAAAACTAAAAACAAACAAAAAACACGAGAACCACAAAGATCTTCTCTCTGTTCAGAAACAAACTCCTCGGAAATCCTTCCTAAAAGTTTTTTTTTCTTCTCCACTGGTCAGTAATTTGATTTTGCTTTGTTGAGAATTTGACAGAACGGAGAAATAAGTCAATCTCTTTTGGGGGCAGTGTTGTAAGAGGGTGGAGATCACTTTTGTAATCACTATTGTGTAAAAAGAAGTCAGACAACACCACCAGATTTTTTCAGCATACATTTAAACAAAATGTGTATAAAATTAAGTTAAATTAACAAAAGACTGAAGAAAATATTTGTGATTGATTTATTGGTTTTTTTATTGGTCACAGAATTTCTCCAGGGTCTGCCCTATTGGGTAATCCATCATAAACCAGCATGAATTCCTAGTCCAGGCTTGTTTATGCTGGGCTGCGTTTCCCAAAACCACCGTAGCTTAAGTTGATCGTAGCTCAATTGGTTTCAATGGGTCTACGATGTACTTAAGCTTACGATGCTTTTGGGAAACGCAGCCCTGGTCAGTTCTGTTGTAGTGTTGTCCAGCTCAAGGGTTTTCAAATCTGTCCAGGGGCCTGTTTTAAAAAGCTCTGAGTATGTTAACCCTAAAATGAGAGAATTGTCAAACCTGAGAAAACAGGGTTAGTCAAGCTCGTTTCTGAAAGAGAGGTGTAGAGTTGTTAAATGTTGCATAGCCCTTTAAGGTTGGTGCTGTGCGGGAGTGGGCGGGTAGTTTGGGTGATAGGTGCAGGGACACGGACTTAGGAGATAGAGGTGCACCGAGTAAGTAATAAACTACTCGTTCTGTTGTGCAACTACATCCTGCGTTGTATCATTTCTTGACACAATCTACATGGTGTCAGAAGAATTTAAACATGGCTCAGGGTCTCCGCCGCATTGATCCGCTAATTTTCGATGAGCATATAGCTGACAACACGTCGCCTTGGAATTATAAGGTTCTATCTGACATTTTTGCCAAAATTGAGTAATTAACATAGATCACAAGATCAGTTACTGGAGCAAATTCGAAAAAGAATGGCTCATATATTGCAACGCTGGCCTATCAGACAAATCGAAGAAGGTGCAGGCAAGTATTCTGCTAAATTTAGCAGGTCCCAACGCAGTGGAAAAATCCGAGGTTTTCACATTCGCTGATGAAGAGGACAGAGAAGATCCCGATGTATTACTGCAAAAGTTTCCTGAACTCTACTTTTCTTTGCTCAACCCAGAGTTTCTTTCGGTCTTCTCCCTCCTTTTAAAGTATAAGCGATGTTTAAATACCCCATTCATTCATTCACGCTGCAAAAAGTATAGATTCTTGCGCATGCCTGACGGGATCTCCACCGGCAGTGAAGTATTCCAGCAAAACATGGAACATCTCTTTGACGGACAGATATGTCAAATCATGGTAGATGACATCCTTGTCTGGGGGCGCACACAACAGGAACATGATGAGCGACTGAAACAGGTACTTCACAAAATCCGTGCATGTAACATGAAATTAAACCCTGATAAGTGCAAATTTTGTGTCACCTCAGTTTCTTATGTAGGCCACCTCCTGACTGCTGATGGCATCAAATCTGACCTGACAAGACTACAGCTGTCCGCCAAATGCCAAAACCTGAGGACAAACAGGCCTTGCAACGGTTTCTTGGCATGACGAACTATTTATCAAAATTCATTCCACACTATAGTGACATCACTGGCCCTCTACGTGAACTGTTAAAGCAAGACGCGGAATGGTCATGGCTCGAGTGGCAGGATTCTACCTTCCAAAAGTTGAAAGATGCTGTATTGTCACTGTGGAAACCGATCACCAGCCTCTCATTACAATCCTCAAAAAGCCATTGCACACTGCCTCGGCATGTCTTCAAAGCATGATGCTCAAGCTCCAACGTTACAGTCTCAATGTGATTTACAAACAGGGCAAGGAACTCTTTGTTGCTGATGCTCTATCATGTGCTCATCTCTCGTCCACTGAGCCTCCTCTCACTGACGACTTGCTAGAGGTAATGACGCCTCAAGTCCTCTCGTCGCAACGGACAGAAGAACTCCGATCTGTCATTAAATCTGATCATACATGCCAAAGACTTGTTGACATGATAATGCATGGTTGGCCAAGCTCTTTCAAAGAGCTTTCACATGATCTCCGCCCATTCTTTGCAATGAGAGAGGAATTTGTTGTTGAGAACGGACTGATTTTTCGAGGACAGAGACTTCTGATACTGTCATTGTTACAAAGTTACTATGTGACTCAGCTACATCAAGGCCATCCAGGTCTGGCAGCCACACAACGCAGGGCAAAAGAAACAATGTACTGGCCCACAATGTATGCTGATATAGAAAGAGCACTCTCTCGTTGTGCTCCTTGTAATGCCCTCAAGTCCCATCAGTCAGGAGAACCCATGCACCTGGTTCTAGTGGACTCATTCTCTGGTTGGTTCGAGCTTGACAATCTACCTGACATGAGGAGTGTCATGTTACCAATCTACAAGAGGTAACTTATACTCAGAGTCAGTTACCGTGGTAACTAACTCTGTGAAACTAACCTGGTCGGGAGCAGGTTTTCTTTGCTCAACCCAGAGTTTCTTTCGGTCTCCTCCCCCCTTTTAAAGCATAAGCGATGTTTAAATACCCCATTCATTCATTCACGCTGCAAAAAATGCTTTTCTTACTGAGTATTTTTGTCTTATTTTCAAGTACAAATATCAAAAAATTCTTTAGTTAAGATACTTTTTTTCTATACATGAAAAATATTTAGTCTTGTTGGGGAAACAAGTGCATTTTCCGTAAAACATGCAAAATTAGGGTATGTTTTTAATTTTTTTGCCATATTCACATGAAATATTAATATAAATATTTTACCATGTTTATTTGAGCATAAGGTACCATTTTAAATGGTAGTTTTCTTTAAAACTTCGGAGATGCAGAGCACATTAGTAAGGCCACTGTATGTACCGATAAGAAAAGTGTGCGTCGCTCTCACACTCATTCTGAGAATTTTTACCTGGACACAAACCCGTCAAAGAAGAGTTTCACTGGACTGTAGGTCAGTGGTGGAGAAATCCAATGTTTTGCAAATAAACACAATCTGTTTTGCAAAGAAAAACTCGACTTTCAAACAAACGCAAAGTGATTTGCAAATAAAAACCAGACTGACATCCCTGGTTTAATGATGAAACTAGGGCGATTAGACAGAAATGGAGAAAAGCGGAATGGAAGTGGAAGAGGGATAAATTACAAATATCATATGATTGTGTCAAAGAGTGTATGATTCACTATCAAAAAACTGTTAAGATTGCAAAGGCAAATTATTTTTCTGATCTCATTGCTAAAAATGCTCATAGTCCAAAAATATTATTTAATACCATTAATAGTGTGTTAAATCCGATGTCTAATTTATATTCAAATCCGTCTCCTATGGCCTGTGAAAACTTTCTTAATTTTTTACTAAAAAAAGAGTAAAATGTATTGTTCCCTCCTCTCTGGGCTTTCCTCAGTCCACATCAATTTCTACATATTTATCTGAATTTACTCCAGTGTCTCATAGTTACTTGGTGCAAATTATTCATAAAATGAAGCCCACCTTTTGTTCTTTGGATGTCGTCCCTCCTTGTCTCTTATTAGAGATACTTGACGCTATTAGTCCTAGTTTACTGTCAATAATTAATAACAGTTTAATCAGTGGAAAAGTCCCATCTTATTTTAAGTATGCCATTGTGCAGCCGCTAATCAAAAAAACAAATCTTGATCCAACAGTTTTTAATAATTACTGTCCCATCTCTAAATTACCATTTTTATCAAAAGTTTTGGAGAAGGTTGTGTTTAATCAGCTTTCCTCTTTCCTACAGGAAAATGGTAATTTTGATTAATATCAGTCTGGTTTTAGACCTCAACACAGTACAGAATCTGCATTGCTAAAAGTATTAAATGACTTGTTGTTGATCGTCGATTCTGGCAATTGTGCTGTTTTAATTTTGCTGGATCTCAGCGCAGCATTCGACACTCTCGATCATGGCATTCTTTTAAATCGCTTACAGCAAATCGGGATTCAAGGTTGTGTTTTAAGTTAGTTTGTATCCTATTTAAAGGATCGAACCTTCTCGGTCGATACTGGCAAATATACTTCATCTTGTGCACCAGTTTTGTATGGGGTTCCACAGGGCTCAATTGTTGGGTCCTGTTCTACTTTCTTTGTACATGCTTCCTTTGTATGCTATATTTAGGAAGCACAATGTCTCATACCATTGTTACGCAGATGATACTCAGGGTTATGTTCCCTTGCACCCAAAGGATGTCTCCAGTCTACAGTGTTTATTTGATTGTCTGAGAGATGTTAAACAGTGGATGTCTGCCAACTTCCTCCAGTTAAATGAGTCTAAGACTGAGGTCCTGACTTTTGATAAACAGATCAATGCTGTGGTTAGAAGTTGTTTTTATCAGCTAAAGAATATCGCAAAGATGAAGTCATTCTTAACATTAAGAGACATGGAGTCTGTAATACATGCTTTTATCTCATCCAGATTAGATTATTGTAATGGATTGTACTTGGGTGTTTCACAGTCCCTATTGGCACGTCTTCAACTTGTTCAAAATGCTGCAGCTAGATTGTTAACTGGAACAAGGAAGAGGGAACATATTTCACCAGTGCTGATCTCTCTTCACTGGCTCCCAGTTAAATATTGTATCCATTTTAAAACGTTGCTGTTTGTATATAAGGGTTTGCATGGACTGGCTCCATCATATATCTCCGATCTCCTGTTTCACTGTAATGCTTCCAGGGAACTTCGATCAACCAGTAGTCTTCAGTTGACTGTTCCAAGGACACGCCTGAAATTGAGAGGTGACCCACAGCTTTGGAACAATTTGCCATCTTATATAAGATCTGCTCCAACATACGCTGATTTTAAGTCTCTTCTTAAAACGTATTTATTTACTGTTGCATATGGTCTCAAGTAAGCACAGTGGCATAACTGTAGTGTACTATCTGTTGCTGTGTTGTGTTTAATTTTGTATTTTGGTATATGTTTTAATTTTGTACAGCACTTTGGCCAACAGCTGTTGTTTTTAAATGTGCTTTATAAATAAATATGACTGACTGACTATTTGAGAGAAAATGCAGAGGTATGGACAAATATATGTATTGTGTGTTACAACTGTGAGACTCATTTGCCTTTTTATGACCAGACTTGACTTGATTTTCTTACAAATGCGTGCAGGCTGATTTTCTCACAAATGCAATTGAGGAACTTCAATTTCCAAAAACAGCAGATGGCACTGTTAGTCAATTTACGCTAGTCTTCCGAGACCCGAAACACCTGTTTACCTTTTCAGGGTATACAGCAGACCAACATGAGTGGGGAACAGGTGAGTTTCTGTCTTACTATATAATTAACCATTTAGCCTAGGTGTTTTCACAAAGCGTCCCAACTACAATGTTAGTGAAATTCACAACAAGTGCTGTAAAGTTGATAACATGATTGATTAGTTCAAAAATCAGTAGTGACATGGCTAACATTTAACTAGGCAGTCTTTCTCTATAAAAACTGATCCATTCTCTGTACCTCTTATCCTCTGTTGGATCGCAGGATATAGAATATATAGGCTACATATGTTGATACAATTGTTTAACATTCAAAACAATGCAGGGGTATAAGAATATATTGTGTCACAATATATAGTAATTTTAAAATGCAAATGTATTATGGATAGCGAAAATTTTGTGTATCAAAAATGGAAGCTTAGACAATTTAAGTTAGTATCAGATATAGTAATATCACCCAAGAGGTCATTAATTATTAACAAAAAAATCTGAAAACAAATGACATTATTTAGTACAATATCTAAAACTATTTTTAAATGTTATAACACTTTGCAATTATTTGTGTCTAAAATAATTATGTATTTTTTTAGCTAAGCAAAATAATGAATATTTCTGTTCTGGTGTCACTCTTGTCATGTGAATTGGGGAGAAGGATCAAGTTCACGCTGATATAATACTAAATTCAGCATTTTAATAAACAGTGGTTTACCAGTATTTCAGAATGATTTTTAACAATTGAATAATTAGAAAATAATCTTTGAGGTCGAAGACCGCAGGTTTTGTCATGTTTTCATGATGACCACAAAAAGACCTGAAAATACAGATACGAGTATGGCATAGTTTTAAACTGCAAAGGTTCTACTTTTATTTGTGTATAGTCTTAATAGCAACAACACAATGTGCTTTGTAAAATAAAGAAAACAAACAAACAGGGTGTGATCTCTGCCGTCTCTGGGAACTTTCTTCACAGGCACATGAATAAAACAACCTGAATCTCAGTGAATATGTGCCTCACATACATGGTAAATATATGTAGCCTATAGAAAGCTTGACAAGTCCACTTTTTAATAAACCAATTCAAATTGAAAACAAATATTCTCTGATTAGGCCTATATAATCTGTATAAAAGTAAGGAGAGGTACAATTTCTACTGTAATGTGATCCCGCCTCACACTGAGCGCTCTGTTCACATGTTAATGATCTGAAATCAGGCAGGTAAACATGTAGATGCCCCTGAAAAATGGCATCAAAATGTCAAGCTTCATCATAGAATTTAGCCTACTTTCTTTTTCTGCGCGTTGAATGATGGCGCGCTACACGAGTGAAGACACACTCTGGACAGCGAGGACTTTTCTCGGAGTGACACAGATGACCAACGTTTGCATTTTGAAGAGTCACTAATATAATTCCTGACAGTAGCCTTTTATTCTTAACTGCATGAGTTAAAATATTGCTCGGCTATTATTTAAAAAGCTACATATTTTTAGTTGGATTTTTCCAAACAGGCTATCGTCAGACTAAAATCTTCCAGCATTCAGAGTAAAATATTGGTTGAAATATGAAATATCTCCTTACATGCCACTTTTAGTTTTAAATGTTGTACAAGGCATGTATATAAACTATGCTATATATATATAAACATAAATATGATGACAAACTATGATATCCCTTACGAAAAAAAAGTTGGTTTTACTAAAGTAAAAGTGTGGTAACCATGTTTTATTTTATTTATTTTATGTTTTTTTGCAGGTTACCATTTCTGTAATGGCAGCTTTACTACAAATGCCATGATATTTATTTAGCAAAAAACCATGGTTAATTTTCGTAAGGGATATCGATGTTTAGATTATATTTCGGTACATTTATATAGCTGAATCACAATAAAGCTCACCTGAACTTAAACTAGTTTGATTATAGTAGCCTATTTGTATAATTAGTTTAGCCTACTCCTTTCAGTACGTTGTCTATGTGTAGTTTTATACTTGTTTAAACTTTTACTGCAGATGTAGCCTACAACATTTCTCTCCACTGTAGGCTATGTCTCAACATATATAGCAGAATGACAATAAACCTTGACCTAACGTAAAAATAAAATTCATTTTTGGTATATAGTTGTCACTATCCAAAATACAAACTGTACTGTTCTACAGTAAATTACTGTTAAAAAAAAAAAAAAAAATCAAATTCATCAGTATACTACTGTAATTCATTCATTTGAATATAGATTTCTACATAGGTACTACAGGCATTCAATTAAAACAGACAATAATTACAAAATATCAAATGCTTTATTTAAAACATTGCATGTGTAACACTTAAAAATACAGTCTACCAATGCTGGAACAGTGCATCTTCACCATTTCTCCTGTCTTGGGAGGTTTTTGCAGTGCATTATATTGTATCTTCTGGATTTATCCTCACAAAGAATCTTTAGGCAACAGAAATATAATGGGGGAAAAAGACAAGCAGCCAAAGAATACATAGCCATCTGCAAAAACCAGGAGCTGCTCCAAAACGTGGCCACCACCTTTGCTCACCATCCACTTTGTTAGTGACAGAAATGTCTTCTCTGAAAAACAAGAAGTAGAAATTACACACTTTTAAAAGGCAAACCTCATATAGAATACACAAACCTCTCAAAACCATAGCTGTTCTCTTACCGTGAATTATCAGTCTCAGGGTGGCTGGCCTGTTCATGTCTTACTTGATGCTTCATTGCAGTTGCCTTTAAAACACAAATACAAAAAAATGCAGTAAATCTTAAATTGCAATTAAAAACTATAACAAACTAATTCTAAAACTAGAAAGGCAGCTAGCCATAAAACTTGTTTAACCTTGTTAACATACGATTTTATTTTCTCAATAGGCTACTGGCCAACATTAACTAGCTACTAACACCAGAACTAAATTTCACATTAGCTAACCTAATGTTAATATAAGATAAGCGTTGCTCGTTAAAAATAGGTTAAAAATTGATTTTTGAACTAATCAATCAAGTTAACAACTTTACAGCACTTATTGTGAATTTCACTGACACTGTAGTGGGGTCGCTTTGTGAAAACATCTAAATGGTTAATTATAGATATAGTAAGACAGACACTCACCTGTTCCCCACTCATGTTGGACTGCTGTATTCCCTGAAAAGGTAAACAGGGTGTTTCGGGTCTCGGGAGACTAGCGTAAATTCTGCTGTTTTTGGAAAAGGAAGTTGCTCAATTGCATTTGTGAGAAAATCTGTCTGCATGCATTTGTGAGAAAATAAAGTCAAGTTCCGTCATAAAAAGGCAAATGTGTCTCACAGTTGTAACACACAATACATATATTTGTCCATATCTCTGCATTTTCTCTAAAATAGAGTTTTGTATTCGCAAACACTTTGCCTTTGTTTAAAAGTTGAGTTTTTCTTTGCAAAGCAGATTGTGTTTATTTGCAAAACGCTGGATTTGTTTGAAGAATATCGGCACAAAATTCACTCAAAACTAAACAAAATTTGAGAAAAAATAAAACATGTTACAAAGCTTCTTTTTTTTCCCCCGGAAAAAGAAAACATGGAGAAAAAAAAAGGGAATCAAGAAAAAAAAAAAAAAAGATCGAAAAAAAAATGTGGAATTTGGAAAGACGACAAAAAGAGGATTTCATAGGTCTCTGAGTTCCACCACACAACATCAAGCCCTCATCACAGTCAAATGACATGGTCGGAAGAACCATGCAGACATTGAAACATGATGAAAAAGGCTGAGGTGGATAGGAGATATAGATTTTATACTGCACTTCTGAATCTACTCCCATTAGGTCTTAACCTGGCCTCACACTTCAGGAGTTTAAAGGAACACTCCACTTTTTTTGGAAATAGGCTCATTCTCCAACTCCCCCAGAGTTAATAAGTTGAGTTTTACCGTTTTGGAATCCATTCAGCTGATCTCCGGGTCTGGCGATAGCACTTTTAGCATAGCTTAGCATAGATCATTGAATGCTATTAGACCAGTAGCATCGCGTTCAAAAATGACCAAAGAGTTTCGATATTTGTCCTATTTAAAACTTGACTCTTCTGTAGTTATATCGTGTACTAAGACCGGCAGAAAATGAAAAGTTGCGATTTTCTAGGCCGATTTGACTAGGAACTATACTCTCATTCCGGCGTAATAATCAAGGAACTTTGCTGCCGTACCATGGCGCAGTGATATTACGTAGCGCCTGAAAGTAGTCCCCAGCTATATTATAACTAGGTACCTAGCTGGGGACTACTTTCAGGTGCTGCGTAATATCACTGCACCTGCTGCGGCTATGGTACGGCAGCAAAGTTCCTTGATTATTACGCCGGAATGAGAGTATAGTTCTCATGACAAACTCATGAAGACAGTCATCCAAAAATGCTGTGCTACCATTCTTTATAACTAATAGTAACAACACTAAAGACAAAATTTTGTACGTTAAATGTTAAGTTTATATGCATAGTTGATCGCTAAATTTAGGGGCTATGTGTGCTATACAGACTGATTATCAATCTGATTATCACTGTTTCTAGCAATTTAACAAATCCTTGCTGAATAAAAACTAATTGCTTAAAAAAAAAATAAAAAAATACTGACCTCAAGCTTTTGAATCACAATCATTCCTTTATTGCAAAAAAAAAAAATCAAAAGCAGTATCAACATGATCTATAAAGGTGCACAATGCATGTAATTACTTGCAAATATTTGAGAATCGAGAGATATTTCATGATATAGTTAACACTTTTGGGATTATTTTGAATAAGAAAGGAAAAACAAGCAAGACCTAGCCTACTGCTGTGTGTCACATGACAAGCATGAGGTTTACTGACGATTATGACTTTTGAACGAACTTTTGATCCTCAGAGAGGAAAACAAATCACAGCAGAAGAATGGAAAGACGGTGTCAGTGAAGGTGGTTGTGAATGTGTGTAGATGTGTGTTAGTTACAGGATCAGAGAATGACACCGTTCCTCCGTCATAGTCCAAATACACTCTCACACGCTCAAGATCCCGTTCAACAGGAAATTCATTAAAAGAACAATCAATTAGGCCATATGGGTCATATTGCACACTCCAGACATCAGTGTTAAAGAAATCACGTCCCTTCCTCTGGTTTGATGCTGTAGTTACTCCAAGACTCCAACATTGACTCTCTTTAACCTCCACATCCCAGCAGTGTGTTCCTGAGTTAAAACCCTCTGAACCCAGAACACATGCATAGATGTCAAATCTCTCTGGATTATCAGGAAGAGGTTGTTTGTTCTCACTCTCTCTCATACAGGTCAGATCATCAGACAGGAGGAGATGTGGATGAGCCGTGTTTGGATCCAGAATCACAGGAGCTGATGAGACACAATCAACAGCTGCTTTTATTCTGATGTTCATATAATGATAAAGAGTGAATCAAACACAGATTATTGTGGAATGTGAAGGGACTGAAGTGTATGTATTTAAATATTCATAAATTTTATTTTGTAATTTTAACCATTTTTTTACTCCATTAGGATTGTTTAATAATATTGAATTTTATTATTTTGAAAGTGTATTTAATTATTCACTTATTTATTCTAAACTATTCAACCAGTGTCCTGAATTTGTACAACCAATCACTGCTACAGAATGCTATTTTTAAAATTTTGACTTTTTCTTAAGTTTTGCTTTAAAAATGGATAAGAAACTTCAAAAGTAGTAACTTTGCGAATACAAAATATTTGTAATTTTTTCTTAAATTACAAAATAGGATAAAAAATTTCTACTACCATAATGGTCTTTGAGGAACTGGAAATGCATATTGAAGTTTTTTGAGCTCCCAATATTATATTTAGGGTTCAGCCAGAAGAATCACAATTGGAGCTGCAAGTGTCATTTCATTTTACACAGTTGAGTCTGTTCTGGACTTAAGTAAATGAAGCAATGAGAAAAATAAATAAAGAAATAAATCATTACATACCAGAACTACTGTAGTGATCTTCAATTACTACCAACTAAAATCATCTAGTGATTTGATAAACTGTATATGTAAGATTCACTGTTTTGACTCACTGTTTTGGACGAGGTCCTGCATCTTCTTCCAGACTCTGAAGGCCAGGTTGCCCAAGTAACGTGACACATCAATCAAAGCTCCAGAAGGCGTCTGTGGATCCGGCTGTGATGAGATCTGGACTCTGGAAGAACATTCAGGATCAGAACTGCAGTGGATTTGGATCAGAAGCAGAGAGACCAGAGACACCAGCAGATCACTCACCTTTCCATTGAGACTGGAAACTTCTGCAGAACAAACACACAATTTATCATCAACAACCCAATCAATCAATCAATCAATCAATCAATCAATCAATCAATCAATCAGACCTTTAGAAAGCAGACGTCATTGTCTTTCATCATCTCCTCCATGTCTTTGATTGTGTGTGAAAGAGCTGAGATGTGTCTGTTGATCTCCTCCAGCTTCTCCTTCATCATCTGCTTCTTCTGCTCCTCTTCCTCCCTCAGTGCAGTCATCGTAGCTTCTTCTTCATCTCTGAGAAACTGATGAAGCTTCTCAAACTGCTGTTTAATCTGACGCTCTGTGTGCTCAGCTTGAGACTGAAATCAAATCACATTCACTTTAATCAACTCAGGCAACACACATCAACATTTCACATCATTGTATATAAGATAAACTCAGATACATGATATATAACAGATTCACAAGCATATTATTTACAAAAATAATAAACTGACACCCATTAAATGAAATAAAAGAATTATAATTGTGTGTAGAAATCCTACAGCTGTAAAGTCCTGGTTGTTTCTTCACCTTCATGTGTTGAACTGTTTTCTCAAACTCTTCTTTAATGTTTTCATTGAGTTTAAGTTTCTCCTGCAAGGACTTCAGTGCTGTATTGAGCTCCTCCTAGAATTGAACACAATAAAAATTCATAAAAGCACCAGATTACAGTGAAATACAGTGATATGATCACACAGTGCTGTGAAAAAGTTTTCTTTCATTCAGATTTCTTCAGTTTTTGTGTCTCTCATACTAAATTGATTCAGATATTAAAATCCAACATAAAACAAAGGCAACCTAAGTAATCACAAAATATAGTTGAGCCGGGTTTCCATCCAAAGTTGAGTTAAAGTTAAAGAGAACAAAATCGTCACTTTCTGGTAAACTTGCACTAAATATCACAGAGAAAAGTGGGAGAAGGGGGGGATTTTCAAGATGGCTCCTTGAAGGCACGCGTTTCGATGAGCTCTGCAATCCTAACCACTTAAATGGACCTTCGTAACGTTGTTGCAAAGAAAATTTTGAAATTGGATATTACATTGATTCGCCAAAGACCACAATGGGTGGCTCAAAAAAAAAGGAAAAGTGCTGGAAAGAAGGCTGGAAGGTCCGAACCGACTGTACATGCTAACCTGGCTAGTAAAAATAGCAGCAGTTCGCAGGCGTCCGAAACGTCTGTTAAAGTCTCTTCCAGCGACTTGATTGCAGACAACATCTTATGCAGGGTAATGATCCAGAAGAATATATGCTGGTTGAGGAGGAATTTCCGTGTCTCCCTGAAACTCCCTGTAAATCGCCAGCCCCCAAACAACGCAGAATTGTGGATAAAGATACAACGTGAGATTGGACACACTAGAGAAGTTGGTGGAAAGAAATTCACAGGTAATAAATGAAATGAAAACAGAAGTCAGTGTCAACACAAAACAAATCACCAAGTTAGGGGTGATTCCCTGCAGGAATCTTGCATTCAAATCCTCTAACATCAGCACCTTACTTGTTGGAGACTCAATTATCAGGGATGTCAGAAACAAAAGAATTAAAACTATTTGCTTTCCCAGGGGTACCGTATGTGACATCATGGAAAATATCCCCCAGGTCCTAAAGGAAAGCCCCAAAGCTGATGAAATAATTATCCATGCAGGCTCAAATGACATCCCTAAACAGCAATCTGAAGTTCTAAAACAGGATTTTCTTTGCCTTCTGGACTCTTTCAATTCTACATCAGTCAAAGTGCATATATCAGGCCCCATTCCCACAATCGGATGGGGACGTGGCCGCTTCAGTAGGCTGCTGGCACTTAACACTTGGCTGGCTTCCACATGTGCTGCTCAAGGCGTGCACTTCATGGACAACTTCAACTTGTTTTGGGAGAGAAGGACTTTTTTCAAAGCCGACGGGTTTCATCCAAACATCTCTGGGACTCAAATGCTCATTTCCAATATTCTGTACAGCATTTCTCACCCACCTTCGACAGCCTTAAATAACATCAGCTACAGGATGATTGGCACCACCAGCAGGCAGCTGACCCCACTGTCACAATCACCCCTCCGCCCAGTTGTCACCACTCTAAGAAATCTGGCAGAAGAAATTAATGGTATGCATGGGCTTCTAACCAAGCTCAGTAAGTACCGCACACCAGGATCTTCTCCCTCTAAAAATATTTAAAAATTATTTATAATATTATTATTACACTTTATAATTTTGTTTTATTATTTTATTTTAAAAAACTAAGTAAATAAATTGCAATAATATTATCTCTATTATTTATTTATTTTAGTACATTTATATATTTATATTCTTATTTATATTTTATATAAATATATTTCATATATAAACATACTTTTCTTATATATATACACGTGCATGTGTTTGTATTTATATATACAAAATAAATACACACAGTATACGCACATATATTATGTAAACAAAAACTTTTATTTTGAATGCGATTAATCACGATTAATTGTTTGACAGCACTAATTTATTTATTTGTTTGTTTATTTATTTATTTATTTATTTAATGGGTCACACTATGTGCAGTGTGAGGACCAAACCAAATCCCATGCTCGCTTATGAGAACCAGCCTGAAAAACTAATGTGCACCTCTGTCTATAACACATGCACAAAGGAGCCACATGTTCGAGCTTTTCATTGAACCCAAAGAAATTAAGTTTATTGAACTTAATTGCAATGCTTTAAGTAACAGAAAGTAATAAAAACTCGATCAAACTGAGTAATGTCAACAAAGCAGAAACAAATAAGTAAGATGAACGTAATTTTACTAAATTAACAGTGCATCATCTTTTACAGTGAATTTACACTTAGTGCCATTAAATAAAGTATATATCAAAAAGGTATTTGCTCAAGGCAATGGTTCTGGTGCCAGAGAAACTCCAGGTCACGAAGCAGCATCTAATGTCATTGTCATCCTCACGGTTGTTTAAACTGTGACCTGCCCAAATGATCATCCAAACTGGACACACCCTCAACGTCTTTAAGGCGAGACACTGCAGGTGAATAGGGTAAAATTTTTCACTAATAGTTATCGCCTTACTTACCTAGTTGATTGATTGCATTGATAATTGCAAACATTTTTTGTATTACAAGTTTTCTAAAATGTTAGGTTTAAATATTAGGCATTATTTAATGAAATATGCACTAATTTGCATACATTTCTAGTACAAAAATCTAAACACTGGATGAAGTCAGTTTCAAAATTCTTGTTTAATTTGTTTGACATATTACAGTCAAAAGTTTTTACAGAGGGAATTTTGGGTATCTCATTTTGTCACTCCATAATTCAGAAAATACTTAGAACAGACAGAAAACACTATATTTTGACAATTTTGGGGGGATTAAAATGTTGTGTATAATCAAGCAAATTATATATGAACAAATCCCTCTGTAAAAACCTTCAGGATATAGACAGGAATAAAAATGTAAAGTTTGGTGTGTGTAAGTGCTACTGAAGTGGAGATTTATGGCTCAGTGTAGGAGAAAAAACTCATTTTGAGAAAACGGCCTTTAAAAATATGTATTGTAATTGAAATCTATTGACACAAATAAAGTGCTATAAAAGAAACACTTAACAGTGTCTTTTGGATGTTTTCGTTCTACTAGTCTGAAAAAACACTTTATGAAAAACCAAAAAGCCCAAAATCTCAAAATTGACAGGTGCATGAAAAAACTGTGTTTTTGCCTGCAGTGTCTCCCCTTAAATGGACTCACTCATTATCTATTCTTTCTTCTACATTTACATTTAGTCATCTAGCAGATGCTTTTATCCAAAGCGAATTACAAATGAGGACAATAGAAGAAATTAAAATCAACAAAAGACCAATGATATGCAAGTGCTATAACAAGTCTCAGTTAGCCTAATGCAGTACACATAGCATGGTTTTTGTTTGATTTTATAAATAAATAAATAAAAATAAAACAGATAGAATAGAAAAATAATAGAGCAAGCTAGTGTTAGAGGCATTTTCTTTTGCTTTTTGATGATTGTATAATAAATAAAAAGAAAACAAATAGATAGAATACAAAAAGAATAGAGAAGCTAGTGTTAGCTTTATTTTTTTTTTTTTAAGAAAACAAACGTGCATTCTTTGCAGCTCGTTCAGCTTCTTTTAATGCACCACTCACATGCAAGATGCTGCAAAAGACGCAATCTTCTTTTTGGCTTCTGCTGCTTATTTGAGAAATCCTTCTCGAAGTCTTGGGGTTTTGATGCCAAAAGATAGACTTTGTTATCAGAGACAACCACAGTGAAAAATAAATATACTTAATTGTATTTAAAATATATTTATTTCATGATAAGTATACTAAAAATAGATTGACATGTCTATACTAACTGAAAATACAGTGTGTACTTAGTGTACTGTACTTTTTACAAATGCATTTGGGGAAGGATGAAATATATACATTCATCTTTAAGAAAGTACACTGGCTAGGTTCTTAATTCCATCTACAACATGTTTGAAACTTGTTAAAAGTGATTTTCACACATACATACCCATATAAACTAACTGGACAGAACCTTTGAAAGAGGACGCCACTTAATAACCCCAATGACATGTCCATGCTCACTCAGCCCAACAATAGTGTCGATAAGAGATGAATGAAGCAACTCATCTTATGATCCTGTAGCTGTATGAAAGCTGTATATAATGTATGTCTGTGGGCAGGGACGTGCACAGACATTTTGAGGGGCAGGGACTCAAGTGGAAAAAAGGGCACTTCTCATATTTATTTATTTTTTTTTCTAAACAAAACATTAAATATACAGGTGCATCTCAATAAATTAGAATGTCGTGGAAAAGTTAATTTATTTCAGTAATTCAACTCAAATTGTGAAACTCGTGTATTAAATAAATTCAATGCACACAGACTGAAGTAGTTTAAGTCTTTGGTTCTTTTAATTGTGTTGATTTTGGCTCACATTTAACAAAAACCCACCAATTCACTATCTCAACAAATTAGAATATGGTGATATGTCAATCAGCTAATCAACTCAAAACACCTGCAAAGGTTTCCTGAGCCTTCAAAATGGTCTCTCAGTTTGGTTCACTGGGCTACACAATCATGGGGAAGACTGCTGATCTGACAGTTGTCCAGAAGACAATCATTGACACCCTTCACAAGGAGGGTAAGCCACAAACATTCATTGCCAAAGAAGCTGGCTGTTCACAGAGTGCTGTATCCAAGCATGTTAACAGAACGTTGAGTGGAAGGAAAAAGTGTGGAAGAAAAAGATGCACAACCAACAGAGAGAACCACAGCCTTATGAGGATTGCCAAACAAAATCGATTCAAGAATTTGGGTGAACTTCACAAGGAATGGACTGAGGCTGGGGTCAAGGCATCAAGAGCCACCACACACAGACGTGTCAAGGAATTTGGCTACAGTTGTCCTCTCCCGAACCACAGACAACGTCAGAGGCATCTTACCTGGGCTAAGGAGAAGAACTGGACTGTTGCCCAGTAGTCCAAAGTCCTCTTTTCAGATGAGAGCAAGTTTTGTATTTCATTTGGAAACCAAGGTCCTAGAGTCTGGAGGAAGGGTGGAGAAGCTCATAGCCCGAGTTGCTTGAAGTCCAGTGTTACGTTTCCACAGTCTGTGATGATTTGGGGTGCAATGTCATCTGCTGGCTTTTTTGAAAACCAAAGTCACTGCACCCGTTTACCACGAAATTTTGGAGCACTTCATGCTTCCTTCTGCTGACCAGCTTTTTTTAAAGATGCTGATTTCATTTTCCAGCAGGATTTGGCACCTGCCCACACTGCCAAAAGCACCAAAAGTTGGTTAAATGACCATGGTGTTGGTGTGCTTGACTGGCCAGCAAACTCACCAGACCTGTACCCCAGAGAGAATCTGCAGATGCCAAAAAATGCAGATGAGCTGAAGGCCACTGTCAAAGAAACCTGGGCTTCCATACCACCTCAGCAGTGCCACAAACTGATCACCTCCATGCCACGCCGAATTGAGGCAGTAATTAAAGCAAAAGGAGCCCCTACCAAGTATTGAGTGCATATACAGTAAATTAACATACTTTCCAGAAGGCCAAAAATGTTTTTTTATTGGTCTTATGAAGTATTCTAATTCGTTGAGATATAATTGATACATGAAGAAAATCTCACCCAACACAACAATGCTTTACTTGGAGTAATAATTCTTTATCTAGTCATTCCAGGATTGATTATTTAGATAATATTGTTACTGATATATTACCATCCCCATTCTAGGATCAAAAGGCTATTTCAATAAGTATTCCCTTTAGATCTTCTGTAAATTTAACTCAAACGTCTGGAAATTAAATAATTCAGTACTTCAACACAATGAAGTAATCACTGACATAGAAAAAAATAATTTTGACTTATTGGAATGAAGCAAAAATTGAAAAAGAAATATTGTAGCAATTTGGGAACTTCTCAAATTTGATGTAGGATAACATTTTATTTAAAATATCTACTTTATTATCTAAAAGAGTAGAGGAATTATCAGAATTCGATAAAGCAGAACCCACTGAACAGAAACTTAAACTAGAGGAAATTAACAAACAAAAGGCTGAAGGAGCTTTTATAAGGTCTCAAAGGAAATGGCTTGAAGAGGGCGAAAAGAGCTCTGCTTATTTTTTTAGACTTGAGAGGCAACAAGCTAAAAATAATCACATTGAAAAATTGAGGATTAAAGGTAATATTGTGGAGGACCCTATAATCATTGCAAATTTTTGTTCTGAGTTTTATAGTAATTTGTATGCTTCTAATTTCTGTCAACAGTCCACACCTGAGTTTTTGGAGTCCTTACATAATATGACTCGGTTTATTTTCTCTCATTTGGGTGGCTTAGAATTTCTTTTGATGTGTAATTATAAAATTGAAAAACTTCCAATCAAACTTTCTAAATTTTACCAACAAGTAAGTCTACTTACTACCTGGACTCTTATTTATAAGTTACTTCCCCTCTCAAAGTTTTCTTATTTGGAATAATGCCAATATTTTGTATAGAAATTAGTCTTTATTTTTTCACAATTGGTTTAGTAATGGGTTGTTATTAGTGAGTCAGTTATTTAATAACGAAGGGACTTTATTTACGTTTGCAGACTTTTTCTCAAGATACAAAATACCTATTACATTAAAATAATTCAAAGTGCTTACTAGGGCCATACCTGCAGGTGTACATATGCTGTTCAAAAGCGGTGTATATACAGCCGCACTTTCTGTCTGTCCTCCTAGACCTGAACATACCTCAGTCGGCTCTATCTGTTTCTCTGGGTTAAACCCCAACAACTATAAAGTTAGATCCTTGTTTTTAAAAGAGATTATTTATTCGCCTTATGTTATTTTCTACTGGAACAATATCTTAAATAAAAACTCTTTTTAATAAAACAATAAAGCATATCTCCGGTATCCTACGTTTTGTTTGTTATAAAGAAACTTTGCGCATCAGGCTCGTTCAAGTCCACGGTGAAACACACGCAGTGTCAGCAACTCACTCATCAGAATCTTCAGTAATCCTCGACAAACTTCGAGAGTCATTTTCACATTAAAAAAAATAATAATAATTAATGGTGCTGACCTGCAAAGTATTTTTTCTGTATTTAAATTGCATTGTAATATCCTATGGAGATGTAAATATATGCATAATATATATTTGTCTGTAAACTGGTGCTTTTCTTTTCTTTTCTTTTTATTGAGGCATGTGAAATGTTTTTGTTATATAGTGGGATATTACACTGTACATGCTACTTGTTGACAATAAAGCATTATAAAAAAAAAGAAAAGTGGGAGAAGCCACTGAATATAATAATTCATATATAATAAATGACTTGTGCCTCAGAGCAAGCAGACAAAACAAATAAATGCAGTCATTGTTTCCGGAGGTGGGTGCCTACTATTTATGAATGCAGTTGTGTAAGAGAGTTCTGGGAGGTAATAATACATGAATACTTTGATGACAGATCATTTCAGAATAACCGCAACAACATTTCAGATGCTGTCCAACAAGATCGGTCTGCTGGTTAGTCAGGTTTTGCCGTCCCACAGCGCAAAGTCACATGCCTTTGTTGATGCGCATGGAAGAATTAATTCGGCAAATGCATTTTCACCTCCCATTATTCACATTAACCCTTTTTCACACAAGACAAAAACCACCTCAAGCGAGCTTTTTTCTAAATGTGTCATTTCCATCACTTGTTTCTGATGCAATACTTCAAATTGTGCATTAAAACAGGGTAATGGGAACATAGCTAGTGTTATTTATTGTAGCAAAAAAAGTTTGCCAATTCATAATGGCGTTCAGCTGGACTAGACAAAACCAGACCTGATTACTGCCAGACCCATTCAATCTATTCAACACTTAAACTGAACTTTTTCAACAGCATGACGTTGGATTTAAAAGGTCTTAAACAGTAACACGCAATGCCAAAGGTGAAAGAAACTTCAGAAATGAGGAAGAAAATTATTGAAATACATCAGTCTGTGAAGGGTTACAAAGCTGTTTCAAAGGCTCCTCAGCTCAAAGACCCACAGCGAGAGCCATTATCTCCAAATGGGAAAAAGTCATCACAGCAGTGAACCTTCATAGAAGTAGCTCATTCAAGACGTCACAAAAGTGCCAAGGACAACAGCGAAGGACTGTTGTTTACTCAGTTTGGCTGTTTTATCTTGCATTTCGTTTGAATATCTAAAACTAGTTAGCATGCACTCTTAAAAATAAAGGTACTTAAAAGGTGCAATGCCATAGAAGATCCATTCAGTCAAATGTTCTATATAGAACCATCTCTTTCTTACCTTTGTATAATCTGAAGAACCTTCTTTCGTCACAAAGAACCTTTTGTGAAACAGAAAGGTTCTTCAGATGTTAAAGGGTTACTCCACCCCAAAATGAAAATTTTGTCATTAATCGCTTACCCCCGTGTCGTTTCAAACCCGTAAAAGCTTTGTTCGTCTTCGGAACACAGATTAAGATATTTTGGATGAAAACCCGCGAGGCTTGTGACTGTCCCATTGCCTGCCAAACAATTAACACTGTCAAGACCCAGAAAAGTAAGAAAAGCATCGTCAAAATAGTCCATCTGCCATCAGTGGTTCAATCTGATCTTTATGAAGCGACGAGAATACTTTTTGTACGCAAATAAAATAAAATAACGACTTTATTCAACAATTCGTCTCCTCTGCGTCAGCGTAGCGCCATTTTGGAGAATATCTACTGGACGCAAACTGTGTACACTCTTCTGTGTCAGCCGCAGCACACGGATACATTTTCTATGTTTATTTACAATTTGATTTGAATGAAAACAGTGTATCCATGAGGTGTGGCTGACAAAGAAAAGCATACACTATTTGCGTCCAGTGGATATTCTCCAAAATGGTGCTACGCTGAACCAGAGGAGACAAATTGTTGAATAAAGTTGTTATTTTTGTTTTCTTTGCATACAAAAATTATTCCCATGGCTTCATAACAGTCAGATTGAACCACTGATAGCAGATGGATTATTTTGACGAAGCCTTTCATACTTTTCTGGGCCTTGACTTTGCTTTACTTGACAGCCAGTGGGACAGTCACAAGCCTCCTGGTTTTCATCCAAAATATCTTAAATTGTGTTCCAAGGACGAACAAAGCTTTTACGGATTTGGAACAACAGGGGTAAGTGATTAATGACAAAATTTTCATTTTGGGGTGGAGTAACCCTTTAAAGGTTCTTTATGGAACCATTTAGACAAAAATTTAGATCTATGGCATCGTGAAGAAATCAGTTTGCAGCAAATACTTTTTCACAGCACAGTAATTGTCATATGAAGCTTAGTAAAATAACACAGAGAAATATTGAATGCATGAATACTGTATGTTATCTGTGTTTATGACTACTTACTATTCATTGCAAATGAAACAAAATACATTTGTCTTACCTTATAAGGATGAACAACTTCACTGATGGGTCTGAATGTGTGATTGTCATGTTTCTGTGAATCTCTGCACACTAAACACACCGGCTGTTTGTCCTCCAGACAGAAGAGTTTGAGTTTCTCACTGTGTAAACTGCAGATCTCCTCAGATCCTGATGAACGGCTCTCATTTATCTCCTTCAGGAACAACTCACACAAGTTCTTTAACAGAAGATTAGATGGAGGATCATGACTGGACAATTTCCTGCAGACAGGACACTCCTGAGTTTCCTTGGTTCTCCAGAACTGTTGAAGACACTCTTTACAGAAACTGTGACTACATGATAAAACAACAGGATCCTTGAAGATTTCACAGCACACGGGACAAGAAAGTTCTTCTGAAGATACATTTAGTGAAGCCATTTTCACTATTTCACTGTTTTTCACAGAAAACTTTACTTTCACTTTCTGACCAATGTTTTCAAAAATTAGAATCTGTCTGTTCAGAAACAAACGCCTTAAAAAGCCTTCTTGAAAGTGTTTTTCTTCCTTCTCCACTGATCAGTAATTTGATTTTGCTTTGTTGGGACACTGGAAATCAGTTTGGCAGGGAGGAGAGATAAGTCAGTCTTTTTCCAGGCAGTGTTGTAAGAGGGTGGAGTTTGTAATCACTTTTGTGTGTGTTCAAAGAAGCCCGGTTACAGGTTACATTTGTGACCCTGTCTGTGAAATCCAGACTAAAATCTCAAATTCTAATTTTGAGATTCCAAGTATCAAAGTTTGATTTCACCTATTAATTTCACTATGATTTCAATCTTTGACATGACCTTACTCCATCAGTATTAAAGATATCATGGCTATATTTTCACAGAATGTTCTTTACCTTATCAGAATCAGAATCAGAAAGAGCACACAAGTTTACACACACAAGGACTTTGTCTTGGTGTTAGGAGCTTCCAGAACAGATGTGCAAACATAGTGCAGACAACATATAATTAAGGTAATAAAAACACTAATAATGAAGAGAATAGACAATAAATTATAATTAACAACAGTAATAAAAAATAAAATAAAAATATACAGAAAAGAAAAATGTCCATAGACAGAACTGTGAATGTGCATGTGTCCTATGTACAGATGAAGGTTTGATGAGTTATTTACAGATGTACAGTACTGGGGTGTGTTATGTGTTGTTCAGGACAGGTGGGATATTCCTGGGGGGGGGGAAACTGTTCTTGTGTCTGGCTGTTTTGGTGTTTTATGAAGGATTATTTTATGTAGAAAACAGTAAATCACACACACACACACACACACACACACACAAAGCCTTTAGCTGGATTTTCACATCCAGGGTTACATTTAAAGGTGCCATAGAATGCATTGATACAATATTTTAAATTGTTCTCTGATATCTACATAGAAGGTGTGTGGCTTAGGTAAGGGCAAAAAATCTCCAGAAACGGTTTTACATGTGCATTTACAACCCTAGGATTTCTCCCTATGAAACGGTCTGTTATTGGCTTATTTGGAAGGGTCATGAATAATAATGAGCTCTGCTCTGATTGGCTGTTTCACAGTGCTGCTCATTTCAGTATCTCACTTCAGTATCTCACAGCAAGAAGGATACTCAGGGAGGAAAATATATATTTCAATACTTTCTATCGCAGTTATATCGTCGGGTAATTATACTGTATATAAAATGCAGGCATCAGGAAGCCGCTATTAATACGCCATTGAACGATCGGTCGATAGCACAAACTCTGTTTATACTTTGGAGCGGAAGTACTTACCACACATTTTACAAGATCAGATGCTTGTCAGTGGTGCTCAGGATCTGTAAATCATTCGCCATCATCCTCAGTCATCTCTCCTTACTCTGTTTATGTGGTAAGTGAAATCGTATGTACTGCAGTGTAACAGGCTACCGCTAGCAAGGAGCTAACCATGTCCCTTTAGTGGCTCACGTTATTTACTTTCCGTGCCTTTCTGAATACAGACACTAACCCATCCCTGCACTTCACATCCCCTGCACAGCCTGGAACATAACATTTATTTCCATGATCTGCCATTTTCGCTGTTGTCCTCGCTTGTTTCTTCACAATACCTGCAGAACTTCTGATTGTTCAGCTGGCAGCTGGCCTAGAACATGGGCGGGTTTATGCAAATGTTGGGGGCGTAACTATTAGTGATTCCGACTGTTTCGTCACAGTCGGTGTTATGCTCTGATTCGCCTGTTTTTCAATGGTCTTTTTTATTCATGAGATTTACATAAGAAGGAGGAAACAATGGTGTTTGAAGCTCACTGTATGTTATTTCCATGTACAGAACTGTTATTATTTAACTATACCAAGGTAAATGCAGTTGTTCATTCTATGGCACCGTTAAACAAAATGCAATTAACAAGACTCAAGACAATTTTTTGCAAGGGATTTATTTATTTTGTATCTACTACAGTCCCTACTAATGAGCTGATGGGATCATAATACCGCCCAAAAGATAACATATGCTGGTCCACCAGCACACCAGAATCCCATACAGATCCTAGCACTCAAAATATATCTTGAGTGGTGACTAATAATGTTTTTTTCAGGTGGGTGTCATGATCAAATCTTTGTCAAAATGATTTCTTCACAGGCTGAATTCACAGTGATAAACACACGTCTGCTTATGGTGCTGATTGTCAGTGTTTGGAGAGACGAGCAGCACTGACAAAGACATTAAACCAGTTTCTGCATTTCCATCTGTTCTGCATCGCCTTGCAAGAAAACAGAAATAAATGTATGAAAGAGTCTGCAGTGAGTATATGCCTACATTGCTCATCTGAAATCTAGAAGCAGCTCTAATGAAACTGTAGCAGGGTCCGAAGCGTCTCGGCTCTCATGAGGACAGAGAGAAGTGAACAGAGTCCATGCTGTGCTTTAGCACACATCCTACACCCCACAATGCAGCACACGCAGTGCAGGGCTAACTGTGTGCGCTTTCAAAACCAACTAGGGTTTAAAGGGTTAAATGGATACTAATCACAAGTCATGATGTCTGTTAACATTCAGTGCAAGTCAAAGGGAGAGTTTCAAAGCTATTAAATCAAAAATTAAGGCAGAAGTTATCTACAGAAGGTCTGAATAGAGTTTGCATGTGAAGCACTTCAGGCTCAATTAATGATAACTTATCCAGCAGTGCTAGACCTTCATCTGAACACCAGGATTCTCCTGGAAAAATGCAGCAGAGATTAGAACAGCATCGTAAGAGTGAAAACATCCCTGTGCAGACCACTAAATAATCATTTGTTACTGGCTAGTCACAAGTCACATTATTTATTATTTATTTATATATTTATTATATTATATTGCATTACAGTCATTTTCTCAAAAATGAGACAGAGATGAGTGAAAGTACGCCTGACGAGTGGAGAAGAAATGCACTGGTTCTGAAGTGATCTGTAGTGACTACAGGGACATAACTTCACCATGAAGTTATGGGTAAGAGTAAAGCAGGACTGAGTGGAGAGAAGATGATCTGTGAGCAGCAACATGGTTTCATGTCAGGAAAGAGCACTACTGATGCCATGTTTGCTTTGAGAGTATTGTTGGAGAAGTAAAGAGAAGGATTTTTTGCATGCATGTGGATTTAGAGAAAGCTTATGACAGAGTGCTGAGAGAATAGTTGTGGTTCTGTATGAGGACGTCAGTAGTGCCAGAATATGTATGAGGATGGTGTGAGTGTGATGAGGTCAAGGAGCAGAGGTGGTGAAGGCGGAGTTTAAATAACTGGGGATCAGTCGTCCAAAGTAATGGAGAGTGTGTTAGAGAAGTGAATAATGGAGTTCAGGCAGAGTGGAGATGAGCATCAGGAGTGATTTGTGATAGAAGGATATTTGCAAGAGTGAAAGGGAAAGCACCTTGAGCACCTGCCCCTTTGAACACTGTTGACTTTTTTTTTTTTGTAATTAAACTCCCTTTTGTGAAGGTCTGTCCAATCTAACTATTTTAATAATAATTTATCGGTAAATAAAATGGCCCACATGATGACCTTTCACCTGACAACCACATCAGGATCCCTCATGCTCAGACACCTTAAGTAATACATTCATGCATAATATGGAATAACCAACACGTGTTGTTTAAAATATTTAGAAAAGATTGGTTTGACAGGGGAATTATTTTTATTTCAGACTTATTAAATAGCAATGGTGAGATTTATTCTCATTAGCAATTTCTTTCTTTGTCAGAAACTGAGTCTTTGTTTAGAGATTGCAATCTGGTTGTGAAAAGCATCTCCACTAAATTGCTTCACATTGTGAGTTAGCTATAACTCCAAAATATAATATCAAAATCCGCTATTGGAGGTATTAATCTTTTAGATAATAAGTGTAATGATTCTTACATCAGAAGTGTGTTACCATTATATCAGTTGTTATCCAACAGCACTTGTGAAATGGAAACAATTGTTTTCTATACTTTCCAATGATAACCAAGTAACAAGTCGTTATTGCCAAATAAGGTAAAATAAATTCATTTTTAAATATTGCATAGATATAATCCCTGTCGTGATTTTCTTGAAAAATCATTGAAAATGATGAAGTTTAAAGAAGACATCTCACCACATTGTTCTTTTTGTAATTCTGAATCTGAAACTCTATCATATTTATTCTGTAATTGTAATTACTCTAAAGGATTTTTGTAAGCAGGTGACAAATCTTTTTTTTTTTTGGAATGTAATACTGGCTCCAATATAATTGATAATACATTAAAGGTAATAGTTCTTCCTGGGACGTTTCACTTGTAGAATTTATTACTTTATCATGTATTATGTAGCAAGATCTGTACTATTCCCCAATGCTGTATGCATTGTATGTTCTTTGAATATATGAATAAATAAACAAACAGACAAACAACCCTTTAGTAGTTTAGCGCACTATTAGGATAGCTTCAATATAGGGACAGATTATGACGCAGTGTAATAATAGTAGTATTTAATATAAATATTATTTCTTGAAGAATAATATTAAAGTAACAACAATAACAGCCATCATAAGAGTTGCTAGGCAATTCAGTCAAAAGTACAAAGGCAGCACTCTGATATACATCATTAATGTGATGGAATTTTGCCCTCAGCCAAAACTATTTGCTCTGGAACAAATAATAGATTAATGAGACCAAAGACTGCACGTCAAATTTACCCAAAATGAATTATATCTTATGTTTAACCACTATAAACACATCAGAGCCAGCTGCAAATTCCAGAAGATCTCTCCCTGTGAGAAATACTGCAAGTATAGTTGTAAATCTATAAATACACAAATAATTAATGACTACTCTTGATTCTCTGGAAATACACTACATTAAGCTGCACTACAGAAGATAACATGTAATGTAATTTAAAAATTCTAATTCATCTTCTTGCCTTATTCTGGTTCAATGAAATAATAATTGATTAACTGAATTGAACTGTTGGGTTGGATTTTGCAGGAAATTCCATCGCCGTCACTTTTCCTGTGCAGTGTTTTCCTGTTCTGCACAGAGTCATTCAATAGTAACTGAGCAGCGCCTTTCCGGTGCGGATATTTTCATTTGATATCATGAGAACTTGGAATAAGAGTCCTTAATTTGGATGCTTTCATTGTGCATATAAAGATATTCGAGAACAACTCTGAAACTGAACACAAGCACATATTCACAGAAGCAAATTTTGTAACTGAAAGCCTGTTTTGAAAGTGAAATCAAGTATAATGCCCATGTTATTATTATATTCATTATCATGTACGCTTGCTCTTTATGTGGTAAAATCATTTTTCTATTATTCTAAATTATATATTTTATAATTGCTTGCATGCTGCCTTATTTTAATTAGTTAATTTTTTGATTAGCTAATTTTGCCTATGTAAAAATATATTGTGTTCACTTTAATGTAGCTGTTGTTCTCATAGACATACAGAAGAAAAAAATGTCCAATCAGTCAGGTGGGTGCTGTTGATGTTGAAAAACTCCTGAAAATGTTCTCAGAAAATGAACATTTTCAGCAATAATAGGACTTAACAAGCAAACACTTTTTTATTCTGAAGTGAAAGAAACCTTTATTAAGAGGTTGTTATATTTGGATGCAAAACAATGTTGTCTTTGACTTACTCAGGGGAAAAAAGACAAATGCACTGTACCACAACTTTCAGTCAAGCAATGAATAAAATAAAAATAATATAAGGATGGAGTATAGGGTGGGGCGTACAAATTTATTTTACCCTATAAATAGTTTAAGGTTTGTTAGACTGTGAAACTTCCTGCTGCTTTCTGACCTTTTCCGTCTCCTTCCGGTGTTGTGACCCTGAAGCATCATAACGAGGGGCATAATTCCTCGATTCAAGAGTGTGAGTGCATGGACTGATAATGTGTGTTTTTTTCAGAGTTGTGGACATCGCAACAAGCTGTATCATACAGTCTTCAGTTTACTCCATGGACGTGGAGTCTTTATTCCACTCTGGGATTACGGCAGAGATCTTTTCTTATGGAGTTCTATGCATATGGATCTGTGATATCTAGGCCCATTTGTATGGTTTGTATTTATGAATTGACCTTAGCATAGAAATTGTTTTTTTGGACTCTTGTAATTGATTTTACCATTTGAGTCAAGTTTATGCCAACCGCTGGGGTTTAGGATATGTGTTGTGGAAGGGGGGTTTGGTCCTCGAGAGTTTCTGCTCGAGGGTCATTTGAGTCTTCCCCTTTCTTCACTGCATGCTAGCTTGAAGTTTTCTGCACAGCAGGGAAATTAAGATGAGGGTGCTGTTCAGTTGAGTGGAGTTATTCACTTCCAGAACAAAAATTGTCATCCAAGACGTTTATGTCTTTTTTTCTTCAGTTGTAAAGAAATTATGTTTTTTGAGCAAAACATTTCAGGATTTCTCTCCATAAAATGGACTTTTATGGTGCCCCCAACTTCCAAAATGCAGTTTAAATGCAGCTTCAAGGAACTCTAAACGATCCCAGCTGAGGAAGAAGGGTCTAATCTAGTGAAACGATCTGTTATTTTCGAATAAAATGTACAATTTATATACTTTTTAACCTCATCTTGTCTAGCTCTGCGTGAACAGAGTTCATGACAGTTAAGGTATGTCTAAAAACTCCCATCTCATTTTCTCCTCCAACCTACATCGCTGCAGAAGTACCGACCCAGTGTTTACAAAGTGAACATGCAAAGAAGATCAAACACCCTTTCTAAAAAAACGGTAAAACAGCGATGTAGGACGATTTTGAAGTTGGAGGAGATGGGAGTTTTTAGACCTACCCTAACTGTCTTGAATTGAGTTCATGCAGAGCTAGACAAGATGAGCGTTTGAGGTTAAAATGTTTTTTTTTCAGAAAATAACCGGCTGTTTCGCTAGATAAAACCCTTCTTCCTCGGCTGGTTTAGAGCTCTTTGATGGTGCATTTAAACTTGGAAGTTCAAACTCGGGCCACCATAGAAGTCCATTTTATGGAGAGAAATCCTGAAATGTTTTGCTCAAAAAACAATTTCTTTACGACTGAAAAAAAAAAGACATGAACATCTTAGATGACAAGGGGGTGAGTACATTATCCGAGCCAACCTGTTTTGACGTCACACTTACGGCGACTGATAATGTATTTATGTCGTGCCAGATGAGGCTTGCACAGCCTGAGTGAGAGAAAACTCATGCAGAAATCAAAACAAATGAGCGCAACAGTACACAGCATGTTACAGATGCATACTGCAGTAATAAAAAATAATAATTATACAAAAATATGGGAACACACAATCTCAAGAACCCACTCTTCAAAAAAAGAACAAAATAAAAATGAGAGAGAGAGAGACAGAATCCATGAGCCTCTTAAATAGTGTGTCACAGGTGTGGCCCATGATCAGCTCTAGAGTCCCGCCCATCAGGGAGGAGCCTCTGTTCCTGCAAGCTCACAACAAAAAAAACAAATGAAAGAAAAGGGCAGGGCTGTAACACCTCCACCCACAAAACATTAAATAATCTCAATTATTTAACATAATAAAAATTAAACCACCTCACCTTCAAAACAAATAAACAAGTCAATATATACATAAACATACATAACTTCTTGTACATGAAGATTGATACCTCCCAAAGTACGATGTTTATGAAAGAACACCCAATTAAGAACTATTTAAATTAGTTCAAATGGTTAAAAATTGTACCGGAGCATCACATGATATTACACACGAGACAGTGCATCTGCCAAAACGTTCTCCTTTCCTTTAATGTGATGAATTTGAAGAGGATAAGACTGCAGAAATAAACTCCATCTCATCAAGCGCTGGTTAGTGTTGCAACTCCGCTGCAAAAAGACTAAAGGATTATGATCAGTCATCACTATTATCGGGTTACCACTACTCAAATATACCTCAAAGTGCTGAATTGCCAAAATCAATGCCAAAGCCTCCTTTTCAATTACGGAATAGTTTCTTTGATGAGAATTAAACTTTTAGAAAAGAAGCAGACTGGATGTTCAACACCTTGCATCATCCTGCAAAGAACGGCTCCTGCCCTTTTTCGCTAGCATCTACCGCCAGTTTAAAAGCATTTTTAAAATTTGGCGCTGACAAGATAGGGGCATTAACTAACAGGGCCTTGGCATTATCAAATGCCTGCTGGCAAATATTTGTCCACACAAAATCAGACTTTGGACTTAGCAAGTCTGTAAGAGAACTGACTACACTTGCAAAATTGGGACAAAAGGCACGATAATAGCCAGTCATTCCCAAAAATCTCCTTAAATGCTTACGAGTCTGAGGAACAGGAAAACGATCTATGGCTTCAACTTTACTCCTAACAGTTCGAACCTGCCCCTGCCCCACAACTTTGCCCAAATAGGTAATAGTAGCCTTGGCAAACTCACACTTGGCTAGGTTAACGGTTAGGTTAGCAGCCAGCAAACGATCCAAAAGGGCTGTAAGCTGAACTACATGACTACTCCAGTCTGGACTGTACACCACAATATCATCCAGATATGCTTCGCAATTATCTAATCCAGATATCACTTTATTAACTAACCTCTGAAAGGTAGACGCAGCATTTTGCATCCCAAAAGCCATAACCTGATATTCCCATAACCCCTCTGGGGTCACGAAGGCTGAGATCTCTTTGGCTCTGTCAGAAAGAGGAACCTGCCAGTAACCTTTCAAAAGATCTAACTTGGTTACGTACCTGGCAGGTCCTACACAGTCAATGCAGTCATCCAATCTGGGCAAAGGACAAGAATCTACTTTAGTTAAAGCATTAACCTTACGAAAATCTGTACAGAACCTCATAGACCCATCAGACTTGGGCACCAAAATGCATGGACAACTCCAGGCACTTTGGCTTGGTACTGCAATACCATGTTCAATCATGTAGTCCACTTCTTTCCTCAAAAGTGCACGCTTCTCAGGACTAACCCGATACGGATGTTGTTTCACTGGAGCAGCACCTGAAACATCAATATCATGGACAACAAGTTTAGTTTGGCTAGGCACATCTGGAAACAGGGGTACATAAGAGCTAATTAGCTCTACAAGGGCAGACCTTTCAACTTGAGGTAAATAAGAAAGGTGAGCCTCAAGATCGAGAAGAATTACGGAGTTGTTCAGTCGAGGTGCAGGAACCACCACTTCACTAACATCCTCCAAAAGAGCTGGAACACTAGTTAACACCGTTACATTGTCCAAACCTTCAGATCTTTCCTCTCTCACAAAGTATTTCTTTAACATGTTGATATGACACAAACGACTTGGTTTACGTCTACCTGGTGTAGAAATAACATAATCAAGATCGCCCACCTTACGTTCTACCGTGTAAGGGCCTGAAAAACGTGCCTGCAACGAAGCACCATGGACAGGAAGCAAAGCTAAAACTTGATCTCCCACTGCAAAAGATCGCCTTTTAGCCCGCTGATCATACCAGGCCTTCATCTTTTTCTGTGAGCCAGCAAGATTAAAACGAGCAATTTCACAGACTTTACTAAGCCGATACCGAAAATGGCTAACAATCCAATAAATTGGAAGAGTCTGTTGCTGCAGCCAGCCACCTTTCCTTCAACAGTTTCAAAGGACCACGAACGTTATGTCCAAAGACCAATTGAGCAGGACTAAACCCCAACAAATCCTGCACAGCTTCCCTGGCTGCAAAAAGCATGAGATGTACTCCTTCGTCCCAGTCCCTCTGAAACTCAAGACAGTAGGTTTTTAACATTGCTTTCAAGGTTTGATGAAACCTCTCAAGAGCCCCTTGGGACTCCGGATGGTAAGCACTAGAATGGCAATGCGAAATTCCTAACTGATCCAGCACCTGCTTAAAGGTCCTAGACATAAAATTGGTTCCTTGATCGGACTGAACCGTTTTGGGAAGCCCGAACATTGAAAAAAACTTCAGCAAGGCCTGCACTACCACAGGAGCTGTTATCTTCCTTAAAGGAATGGCCTCTGGAAAGCGAGTAGAAGAGCACATAACAGTCAATAAATATTGGTTACCACGTTTGGTTTTAGGTAAGGGACCAACACAATCTACTAAAACTCTAGCAAAGGGCTCCTCAAAAGCTGGAATCGGATGTAAAGGAGCAACTGGTATAGTCTGGTTTGGTTTACCAGCTAACTGGCAAACATGACAGGTCCTACAATAAGCTACTACATCTTTTTTTAAACCAGGCCAATAGAAATTCTGCAATATACGATTATAGGTCTTATTCACACCGAGATGCCCTGCCATGCTACAATCATGTGCCAACTTGAGAATTTCTTTACGGAAAGCCTGAGGTACTACAATTTGAAAAACATTACTCCACTCATCTTGTTTAGATAAAGATTGCGGGCGCCATTTGCGCATTAGGACACCATCCTTCTGAAAATAACCAGATGACAGTTCATTTACCTCTTGTTCAGTGCTGACTTCCTCAAACAGAGAAGATAGAGAAGAGTCTTTACCTTGCTCTAAAATAAGTTGATCTCTGGTAATTAAGGATTCTTTAGGAGGATTCTCATAAGATGTTTCTAGCTCTTCCTTGCCGGTCTCTATTTGAGACTTAACAGGCACATCTTTATCTCCATCCTTCCCATCAGACTCTCTCAGAAAGGTATCAGCAAGATTAAAATTAAAATCCGTACCTTTTTCATCTGTGACATTAAAAGACTGTTTAGACATAGCACGAGTCACAGCACATACTGGGAAAACATCAGGAAAAGACTGAGCCAGATCATAGCTCCCACTTATCCCAGGCACCTCAATAACTTGAGGATTAGGTGTGACTTTGACACCGGCCAAATCATTGCCCAAAATGAAGGAAACCCCTTCAATTGGCAAACAGGGTCGCACCCCTACCACTACCTGACCAGACACTAAAGGTGATTTTATCTCAACGCTATGTAGAGGAACAACGGCACAACCCATTTCAACTCCTCTCACCAGCACTTGAGCTCCTGTAGCAGTTTCGTCAGAGAAAGGTAAAGTTCCCTCAAGTAGTAGCGACTGCGAGGCTCCCGTGTCTCTAAGAATACTAACAGGAACACCGCTGTCTTGCCCTGGTATAGACAACTCCAGTTGTAAGAAAAGGAGCATAATCTGCTAAACAATCACTACCTCCCATGTTTCCAAACTTCAAAGATGGAAACTCCAAGCTCTCAACACGTTTCTCTACAGGAAAATGATTTGCAGCCGTCAATCCAACTGGCTTGGTAAATTTCGCTTTTTTACTAAGAACAAAACACTCTGATATCTTATGCCCTGGCTTCTTACAATAAAAACAGATGATATTCGCTTTAGCAGAAACAGCATTAAGCTTACTAGGTGAAGTTTGAACGGAGTT